>NC_138309.1:21842500-22147500 GCF_965601325.2 Salmo salar | reverse complement strand
GTCTGTCTGGATATCTCTCTGTCTGTCTGGATCTCTCTCTCTGTCTGTCTGGATCTCTCTCTCTCTGTCTGTCTGTCTGTCTGTCTGGATCTCTCTCTGTCTGTCTGTCTGGATCTCTCTCTGTCTGGATCTCTCTCTCTCTGTCTGTCTGTCTGTCTGGATCTCTCTCTGTCTGGATCTCTCTCTGTCTGGATCTCTGGATCTCTCTCTGTCTGGATCTCTGTCTGGATCTCTGTCTGTCTGTATCTCTGTCTGTCTGTCTGTCTGTCTGTCTGTCTGTCTGTCTGTCTGTCTGTCTGTCTGTCTGTTTGTCTGGATCTCTCTGTCTGTCTGTCTGGATCTCTCTCTCTGTCTGTCTGTCTGTCTGGATCTCTGTCTGTCTGTCTGGATCTCTCTCTCTCTCTCTCTCTGTCTGTCTGTCTGTCTGGATCTCTGTCTGTCTGTCTGTCTGGATCTCTCTCTGTCTGTCTGTCTGGATCTCTCTCTGTCTGTCTGTCTGGATCTCTCTCTGTCTGTCTGTCTGGATCTCTCTCTGTCTGTCTGTCTGGATCTCTCTCTGTCTGTCTGTCTGGATCTCTCTCTGTCTGTCTGTCTGGATCTCTCTCTGTCTGTCTGTCTGGATCTCTCTCTGTCTGTCTGTCTGGATCTCTCTCTGTCTGTCTGTCTGGATCTCTGTCTGTCTGTCTGGATCTCTGTCTGTCTGTCTGGATCTCTGTCTGTCTGTCTGTCTGGATCTCTGTCTGTCTGTCTGTCTGGATCTCTGTCTGGATCTCTGTCTGTCTGTCTGGATCTCTGTCTGGATCTCTGTCTGGATCTCTGTCTGGATCTCTGTCTGGATCTCTGTCTGGATCTCTGTCTGGATCTCTGTCTGGATCTCTGTCTGGATCTCTGTCTGGATCTCTGTCTGTCTGTCTGTCTGGATCTCTGTCTGTCTGTCTGTCTGGATCTCTGTCTGTCTGTCTGGATCTCTGTCTGTCTGTTTGGATCTCTCTCTGTCTGTCTGTCTGTCTGTCTGGATATCTCTCTCTGTCTGTCTGGATCTCTCTCTCTGTCTGTCTGGATCTCTCTCTGTCTGTCTGTCTGTCTGTCTGGATCTCTCTGTCTGTCTGTGTCTGTCTGGATCTCTCTCTGTCTGTCTGTCTGGATCTCTCTCTCTCTCTGTCTATCTGTCTGTCTGTCTGGATCTCTCTCTCTCTGTCTGTCTGTCTGGATCTCTCTCTGTCTGGATCTCTGGATCTCTCTCTGTCTGGATCTCTGGATCTCTCTCTGTCTGGATCTCTGTCTGGATCTCTGTCTGTCTGTATCTCTGTCTGTCTGTCTGTCTGTCTGGATCTCTCTGTCTGTCTGTCTGGATCTCTCTCTCTCTGTCTGTCTGTCTGTCTGGATCTCTCTCTCTCTCTCTCTCTCTGTCTGTCTGTCTGGATCTCTCTCTGTCTGTCTGTCTGGATCTCTCTCTGTCTGTCTGTCTGGATCTCTCTCTGTCTGTCTGTCTGGATCTCTGTCTGTCTGTCTGGATCTCTCTCTGTCTGGCTGTCTGGATCTCTCTCTGTCTGTCTGTCTGGATCTCTCTCTGTCTGTCTGTCTGGATCTCTCTCTGTCTGGATCTCTGTCTGTCTGGATCTCTGTCTGTCTGTCTGTCTGGATCTCTGTCTGTCTGTCTGTCTGGATCTCTGTCTGTCTGTCTGTCTGGATCTCTGTCTGTCTGTCTGTCTGGATCTCTGTCTGTCTGGATCTATGTCTGTCTGGATCTCTGTCTGTCTGTCTGGATCTCTGTCTGTCTGTCTGTCTGGATCTCTGTCTGTCTGTCTGGATCTCTGTCTGTCTGTCTGGATCTCTGTCTGTCTGGATCGCTGTCTGTCTGGATCTCTGTCTGGATCTCTGTCTGGATCTCTGTCTGGATCTCTGTCTGGATCTCTGTCTGGATCTCTGTCTGTCTGTCTGGATCTCTGTCTGTCTGTCTGGATCTCTGTCTGTCTGTCTGGATCTCTGTCTGTCTGTCTGGATCTCTGTCTGTCTGTCTGGATCTCTGTCTGTCTGTCTGTCTGTCTGTCTGGATCTCTCTCTGTCTGGATCTCTCTCTGTCTGTCTGTCTGGATCTCTGTCTGTCTGTCTGTCTGGATCTCTCTCTGTCTGTCTGTCTGTCTGGATCTCTGTCTGTCTGTCTGTCTGTCTGTCTGTCTGTCTGTCTGTCTGTCTGTCTGGATCTCTCTCTGTCTGTCTGTCTGTCTGTCTGTCTGTCTGTCTGTCTGTCTGTCTGGATCTCTGTCTGTCTGTCTGTCTGGATCTCTGTCTGTCTGGATCTCTGTCTGTCTGGATCTCTCTCTGTCTGTCTGTCTGTCTGGATCTCTCTCTGTCTGGATCTCTGTCTGTCTGTCTGTCTGTCTGTCTGTCTGTCTGTGTCTGTCTGTCTGGATCTCTCTCTGTCTGTCTGGATCTCTCTCTGTCTGTCTGTCTCTGTCTGTCTGTCTGTCTGGATCTCTCTCTGTCTGTCTGGATCTCTGTCTGTCTGTCTGTCTGTCTGGATCTCTGTCTGTCTGTCTGTCTGGATCTCTGTCTGTCTGTCTGGATCTCTGTCTGTCTGTCTGTCTGTCTGGATCTCTGTCTGTCTGTCTGTCTGTCTGGATCTCTGTCTGTCTGTCTGTCTGTCTGGATCTCTGTCTGTCTGTCTGGATCTCTGTCTGTCTGTCTGGATCTCTCTCTGTGTCTGTGTTAGAATGGATCTCTCTGTCTCTGTGTTAGAATGGATCTTTCAAAGCGACATTCATTAATGTCGTTATAGAATGGATGTTTCGTTGGTCTTCGCGTTCAATGATATAATTTCTAGCTGCAGACTATTAATTAATATCAAAGACTTGTTCTTATTCTTTCGGTATCAATAGTCTAAAAGTTAACCACGTGGTATGTTTTACTTTCAGTAAAGTACTTGGATGGTCAAACCTATTGGCCAACTCGCAATGGAGTGGAGGCCTGGTCTGAAGAAAGTAGATCAGGGTATAGTTTTATAGTGAACATAGAACAGCTTGTCACATGACGCCTGGTCCTGTCTGTGTCCCTGGGGGCGTGCCGATGACTGAGTTAAGCTTGGTACAGAAATACAATTCTATCACATTAACATTAGTACATAGCATCTCAATATATTACAAATAGCTTTATCCTTATTAATACATTTTATACAACCATGTGGATGCAAGTCTCATCGCTGAGGCTATTATATAAACAGTTTTATGGTAATATGGCTATATTGTCTCTTCTGAGTATCACAAAATTGTACCAAGCGGACCAGTTCGTAGCTGGATTCTTCACCAATCTTTCATACCTTCTCCAGAACACAAATGTCGCTTGGCTCCCCAATTCTGTGAGTTGGAAGAATTTCCTGTGTCTCTATGGGCCATGTGGCAAGAGATTCTCCTGGAATTTTACCACTCCTTCACACAGGGACTGGGTGGGGGAAGGTAGGTTGGGGGATGCTGCAAGGGGGGAGGGGTCAACTGTCCTCCCTGTACTCAAAGAGGCCAACGTCATGACACTACTATTGATGATTAAGTGCTAATCTTGTAGGTGCTGGAGTGCAATTCATACATTAATCAAAATCGAATGCAATATAAATATTTAAATTCCATGATCTATTAATCTTAAGTTTGAAGAGTTGTTTGATATACTGTAGAGGTCTGAGTCATATAGTTATCTACTTTTCTCACATTTGCGGTCTTAAATTTGCCTTGTGGGTTTAGCAGAAGGAATTGGAATCAGTGAGTGTATTGAATTCCATATATACAAGCTGACAAAAGGCCTCTCCCAATCTGTAACATTTTCCCTCGTGATAATGGTAGCCCTGCAGCAACTAAAAAAGTTTTCAATTTTGACCTCCATTTTCTGGGCTTAGTCTTACTCCTTCATCTGTGCAGCTAAGCTTTTTTATTTTTCTTAGTGTAATATGAGATATACAGAATGTGATGGTCAAGGTGTTTTTGTACAATGGTATGACATGAGTTGTTGGTAAAGTAAAGGAATCTTGTTGAAAAAAACATGAATATATATTTTTTCCACATGAAATTGCAAGAAACTTTCCCAGTGATGCCTAATATAGGACCATGTTATGAGTTGAGGGTGAATGTTGAATAGAATCACATGCCTATTGCAAATAATTATGTACTGTACTTGTTGGGTTTAGTGTTATCTCAGAGTCTATAATGAAAGAAGCTATGATAAATTGCCAATGAAACCCTGTAAAAGGCCACACTGAAGCACTGAGAAAATAATGTCATGGTGTAATCATTGGAGAAGCAAATTAAATACGGCATGTTGATCATCAAAAGGATCTAAAAGCACTGTGAAGATTAATATAAGAGAAAGTCAACAACATCAACATATAGGTAGAAAGTACTAACACCAGAGTCAACCAAGTTAAAAGAAGAAACATTTTAAGAAATGCATCTATAATATCAAATTATGCAGTATTGTCATGTCTTTCTGATAGCATTTTTTTTATAGACAAGCAAATGTAAAACTAAATTTTGAAATAATTTACCCCATGGTGGCGGGCATACAGCGTGTGCAGGTTTACACTGCAGTTTTTGTTGAATATCTTGTTTTCATTTCATGGCTGTGCAGTGAACCCCATACAAGATCTACTGTACAAGGTGGAATTCATACAACAAAATATTTCTGATGGAAATGGGCAAACAGATTAGCTAGACAGATGGCTGTAAATTAAAGTTGCTGTTAAGTTGGAGAGTCATTGAACCTTGAGTTATTCACTGTGGGGCATCATAATGAAGAATGTTCAGTTTGTAGTGGACAAACATAAGCAGGTGTTGGTCAGTGAAAAATAAAAAAGGAAGTACATGCAATTTTAACAGCTTGCCAATTTAACAGACATTCCTTGGGCTAGAAGCAGTCTGCCTGCATACCTAGCCTGCCACAGACAAGTCTTTAATAGTGCTCACTGATGTATAAGCACATTAAGACATACCATAAGACAGCCCATTCATATTTGATGTTCTTTCTCTCTCCGACCCCATCTTTAAAAAAATATTACCAACATTTTCTGTCTCATTATTGTGATAGTTTTCTTCCTCGTGGCAGTGTGTGTCACGGGGCTGTGCTCACTTGGTGGTCGGCAGGGCCATTAGCCGAGCAGTGAGTGGTCTTGGAGGTTGGCCAGCAGCTGGCTCCATCCCTGCCTGGCAGAACGTACTCCAACAAACGTTGTAAGCAGCTACATCCCAAATGGCACCCTATTCCCTATGTCATTAGCTACTTTTGACAAGGGTCCATAGGGCTTTGGTCAAAAGTAAAGCACTATGTAGAGACAAGTGTGCCATTTGGGACAGCCATAGTCTCTCCTTGCAGGGACCTCAACAGCAGGTGCCCCCTAGTAGCACTGGTCCACTGGGATAATTGAGCTAACCCTCTCTAGCTAATGGAACACAGTTAATGTTCATCCTGCACGGTCGCATTACCATCATAAAAGGGGTAAAATATATATACACATATATATACACATTTATATATGTATGTGTGTGTATATATATATATATTTCTACATTGTACAATAATAGCGAAGACATCAAAACTATGAAATTACACATGGAATCATGTAGTAACCCAAAAAGTGTTAAACAAGTCAAAATATATTTTATATTTGAGATTCTTCAAGTAGCCACCCTTTGCCTTGATGACAACTTTGTACACTCGTGGCATTCTCTCAACCAGCTTCACCGGGAATGCTTTTCAAACATTCTTGAAGGAGTTCCCACATATGCTGAGCACTAATTGGCTGCTTTTCCTTCACTCTGAGGTCCAACTCATCCCAAGCCATCTCAATTGGCCAAGCAATCTCAATTGGGTTGAGGTTGGATGATTGTGGAGGCCAGGTAATCTGTTGCAGCACTCAATCACTCTCCTTCTTGGACAAAAACCCTTACACAGCCTGGAGGTGTGTTAGGTAATTGTCCTTTTGAAAAACAAATGATAGTCCTGCTAAGCGCAAACCAGATGGGATGGCGTATCGCTGCAGAATGCTGTGGTAGTCATCGTGCTTAAGTGTGCCTTGAATTCTGAACAAATCAGCGACAGTCACCAGAAAAGCACCATCACACCTCCTCCTCCATGTTTCACGTTTGAAACACACATGCGGAGATCATCCGTTCGCCTGCTATGAGTTTCACAAATACACGTCGGTTGGAACCAAAAATCTCAAATTTGGACTCATCAGACCAAAGGACAGATTTCCACTGGTCTAATGTCTATTGCTCATGTTTCTTGGCCCAAGCAAGTCTCTTCTTATTATTGGTGTCCTTTATTAATGGTTTCTTTTCAGTATTTCGACCATGAAGGCCTGATTCACGCAGTCTCCTCTGAACAGTTGATGTTGAGATGTATCTGTTTCTTAAACTCTGAAGCATTTATTTCTGCTGCAATTTCTCAGGCTGGAAACTCTAATGAACTTATCCTCTGCAGCAGAGGTAACTCTGGGTCGTCCTTTCCTTTGGCGGTCCTCATGAGAGCCAGTTTCATCATAGCGCTTGATGGTTTTTGCAACTACACTTGAAGAAACTTTCAAAGTTCTTGAAATGTTCCAGATTGACTGACCTTCACATCTCAAAGTAATGATGGAATATTGTGTCACGTCCTGACCAGAAAAGGGGTTATTTGTTATTGTAGTTTGGTCAGGACGTGGCAGGGGGGTGTTTGTTTAGTGTTTCGGGGTTTGTTGGGCTATGTGTTATGTAAAGGAGTGTTTGTTTAGAGTGTTTTGGGGTTTTTGGGTTATGTTCTAGGTTAGTGTATTTCTATGTTAGATTTAGGTTGTTTAGTTCTATGTTTAGTTTATTGGGATTGGTCTTAAATTGGAGGCAGCAGTTCCTCGTTGCCTCTGATTGAAGGTCCTATGTATAGGGGTGTGTTTGTAATGGGAATTGTGGGTAGTTGTCTCCTTGTTTAGTGTTTGTGCACCTGACAGGACTGTTAGTGGCGTTTTGTTTTTGTATACGTGTTTGTTTTGGTTTTCCCTTCTTTCTGCCATTAAAAAAAGAAGTTGAGTATACATATTCCTGCTGCGTTTTGGTCTGATCATTATGACACCCGTTACATGTTTCTTTTTGCTTATTTAAGCTGTTCTTGCCATAATGTGGACTTAGCCCTATTTGGTAAAAGACCATCTTCTGTATACCTTGTCACAGCACGGATTTGCTCAAACGCATTAAGAAGGAAAGAAATTCTACAAATTAACTTTTAACAAGGCACACCTGTTTTGTTTGTCATGCCTACCAGTGGTTTGCCCCTTGCTCCTGTCTTTTTCTTAGTTCATGTATTCTAGTTTTCCTGGTTTTGACCATTCTGCCTGCCCTTTCCCTGAACCTGCGTGCCATTCTGTAACTTGTCACACCACACTGGATTATTGGCCTCTTCCTGCCCTGACCCCGAGAATGCCTGCTGTTCTGTACCTTATGGACTCTGGATTACTGACCTCTGCCTGTCCTTGACCTGTCGTTTTGCCTGCCCCCTGTTCTAGTAATAAACCTTTGCTATTTCAACACTGTCTGCATCTGGGTCTTCTCCTGAAACATGATAATATATTTTGATTTGTTTAACAGTGTTTTTGGTTTCTACATGATTCCAAATGTGTTATTTAATCATTTTGATGCCTTCACTATTATTCTACAAAGTAGAAAAAAGTTTAAAAAAAAAAAAAAAAAACTTGAATGAGTCGGTGTGTCCAAACTTTTGACTGGTATTGTATATTAAAATAAACATTATACCATACTATTTTTAATCTCATAGATGTCATGAATTATGATGATCATCTTGTATGAAAACCTTATTAAAGCACAGATAGGTTATTATATTGTTTTAATCTTTACCAGAGTCCCGTGCTGCGTTACAAATGGCAAATATTTTTCTTATATAGTGGTGCACTGTGTAGGATATAGGGTGCCATTTAGGACACGTCCCTGGTCTAAATAAACTTGGAGCTATTGCATCTCCAGATCTCCAAAGTACTAGCTCACAGGACATTACACATTTTTGCCATTTACTAAATTCTAAGAGTCAGAGAAGGCGCTATAGAGAGCTGAGGATGTTTCAGGGTATTTCTGGAGATCAGAAATGTTTAGCAGCTACACAATAGGTGCTGTCTATAACCTAATCAGGGTTCTTTGGCTGTCCCAGTAGGATAATCCTTTTTTTTCCAGGTAGAACCCTTTTGGTTTCCATGTCGAGCCCTTTAAACAGAGGGTTCTACATAAAACCCAAAAGAGTTCTACCTGGAACCAAAATGGGTTCTGACTGGAATCAAAAAGTGTTCTTTATGGGGACCCTTTTTTCTAACAGCCTAGGCCTTTACTTCTTGCTGATGCAGGAGTTGGTTCAGTGGCTGATCACAGTTGCTTTACCTCAAAAAGCAACAAACGTCGTTTCTCATTCATCGTTGAAATGTCCTTCAGAATTTTTCTATTAGTAACTGTCAGCCGACCTGCTCTCATTATTACATCATCATAAGGTTGTCATCTTTTAAATTCCTCAAAATAATTGGCCCCATTCATCAGAGTGAGAGGGGGCCGGGCCTGACGACAAGTCTGTGTTGGTATGGATATATGCCCATCTTTAAAAAGACCAGTTGTAAATTTGGTGTGGAGTGAATCTGTCATCAAACATCTGGCCGACCTAGTACAGCATTTCACTGGTCTCCTTTACATTTTAGTAGACACTCTTATTCATGGGAATTAAACCCACAACCCTGGCATTTCAAGGGCGATGTTCTACCAGCTGAGCCACACAGGACCTGCTTTCTGGAAGGAAAAGGAGAGCTCTGTGGTGACATAAAATATAAGATGCAACATCATTTTGTGGCTCAAAATGTAAATTTTGTATGTGGACATTGATTGAAATAATACATTGACATGACATGAATTTATATGACAATGATATGATAATATTTAAGGTCACCAGCCAACATCAAATTGTTACAATCAGAGCAGCATCGGTCAACAATACTAATACAACTAGAAATTGATTTGAGAGGAAGCAATCTCTGTAACAAAATCTATAGTGACAGGGTGGGCTGGAGTGTCTGAGGGGGAATAAGGGGAGAGCGAGTGGGGTACTCAGAGGGTCCATTTAGATATTGTCACCCTTATCCAAAAACATAACATAAATAATACATGTGTTTGAATAAAGCCAGACGGTTGGTAAGTAGACTCATGAAAAGGTTGAACCACATTAAATGCACACATCTAATACAGTTAATGTGTCACATAAAACTGGAGAAGGCACCGTCTATGTGTCCTCCCGAAGGGAGGAGAGGAGGGGGAAGAAGTGTGTAGGGGGAAATCATAAAAAAATAGAAGTGCTTATCTTTTATAAAATGAATCCTCATCTTTGTTGATGTACGCTGTGAATCAAAAAAAAACAGCCGTTACCAGACTTGTTTCCATCCTTTTCTAACACATCTTCTCCTATAACCCCAGGGCTTCTTTTATTTCAATTTATTGGGTGATATATCACTCCACCTCACCACAGTTAGCACTTAATGTCAATTCATGTACACCGGGAAATGGATACAATGCTATATGAAATTAGCTCCAAAGACCTACACTACATGACCAAAAGTATTTGGACACCTGTGTAACATTCTTCTTCGCCAGACGATAAGGAAAAATCATTGTCGGACCAAAACGCAGCGGGATCATGTGTACTCATCTTCTTTATTTAGGAAAAGAAGGGAAACCAAAATTAACACGTACACAAAACACAATGACGCTGGTAAGGCAACTAAGCTATACCTAGCACAATCTCCCACAAACTCCAAACACATACCTAATTATAGGACTCTCAGTCAGAGGCAACTAGAAAACACCTGCCTCCAATTGAGAGTCCAACACCCAATACCTAAACATAGAAATACTAAACTAGAAAGAACATAGAAATACAAAAACATAGAACATAACCCAAAACCCAGAAATAATAAATCAAACACCCTTCTAAACAAACCAGCACCCCGAACCACATAAAACAAATACCCTTTTCCACGTCCTGACCAAATTACAATAACAAATAACCCCTATTACTGGTCAGGATGTGACAACCTGCTTGTCGAACATCTCATTCCAGAATCATGGTTCCTCCTTTGCTGCTATAAGGTGATTAGGCTGTGCTCGAAGTCGGCATTCCAATTCATCCCAAAAGTGTTCGATTGGGTTGACTTCAGGGCTCTGTGCAATCCAGTCAAGTTCTTCCACACCGATCTCAACAAACAATTTCTATATGGACCTCGCTTTGTGCACAGGGGCATTGTCATGCTGAAACAGAAAAGTGCCTTCCCCAAACTGTGGCAAGAATGTCATTGCATGATGTAGCATTAAAATTTCACTTCACTTAAGCTCCTGATGAATGGTTCTTGTGCTGACATTGCTAACAGAGGCAGTTTGTAACTCATTAGTGAGTGTTGCAACCGATGACAGACAATTTTTACACGCTACGCTCTTCAGCAGTCCCGTTCTGTGACCTTGTATGAACAACCACTTCGCGGCTGAGCCGTTGTTGCTTCTAGACGTTTCCACTTCACAATAACAGCACTTATAGTTGACCGGGGCAACTGTAGCAGGGCAAAAATCTGATGAACTGACTTATTGGAAAGGTGACATCCTATGACAGTGCCACGTTGAATGTCACTGAGCTCTTCAGCAAGGCCATTCTACTGCCAATGTTTGTCTGTGGAGATTGCATGGCTATGTGCTTGATTTTATACACCGGTCAGCAGCGGGTGTGACTGAAATAGCCAAATCTAGTAATTTGTATATTTAGCGTAAGTATATTTAAATCTCCCGATGACCATTTTGTGTTCTCTGTATTCAGAGGTTTACCTACTATAGTGTCTGCACTCAAAAAGGGACAATTGCCATTCCAGACATAGAGATACGTTTTCCTTGAGTTAGGACATGATATGGTAATGTAGTGTGATATAACACATCACCATACACTGGATGAGTTACCATTTAGTTTGTGGAAAGTTTCCAACCATTTAAGGTCTGTGGAAATCCCCATCGACTGAGGATGAGGGGTCTCCATTATGTCGATGTATAAAAAACATGTTCAATAATAATAAACTACATTTATCAATCTGACTCCTATGATTATGTGAATGCTTTAGGCCGATAATCATTTTAAGTGGGTATAGCCAAGGTCACAAGCTTTGCGTCACCACTCAGAATACTATAAGATGCACGTGTCTAGATTTACTGTGATGCAATTATTAAGAGGCTAAGGAACAAGAAGCTAATATCTTGCAACCAATGTCTTAGCATTAAATTATTGAGTTAACCTTAGCGCAGAGATGCACAGTTAGAGCCCGAGCATATATGATATGTATATTGTGAATAACATTAGACATTTCACCAAATAATAATTCAAGGAAGTTCATATCCATTTGAAAGTAATCAGATTAATGATTTATTTTATTTAACTAGGTCAAGACAGTTAAGAACAAATTCTTATTCTACAATGACGGCCTACCCAAGCCAAACCCTAACCCGGATGACGCTGGGCCAATTGTGCGCCGCCCTTCTTACAGTTACACAATAAGAATACAATTAATAAATGGTATATACCAGAAATCTTCATGATTAAAATAATATAAATATCTTAATATAAGTCTTAACAGCATAGAAAATTCACAACTATGACATACAAATGTACATCAGGAGATCGATTTACCAATGACTCCATCATCAAAGTTTAAACTCAGCTATTATTCTTTCAAGAGCGCCAACTTCCAGTCTCTCCTATTGTTTAATTAACATCACTTTGCATGGCCCAAAACATTACAACAAAAGGCATAAAACTTCACATGCATTCTCTAATCTAATCGCCACACCTCAATACTGTATGATAAGAGCACACACCCGTGTCGCTCATTTAACTATCCGCCGTCCTAGGAACAGAATAACACAGTTTCTCTGTAACAATAAATCCATAGCACTTACAGTACAATGAAACATGTCAAAATGCTTAGCACTTCATGAACTCTTGAAACAATCCAAACGTGACAATTTAACTCACACAGTAGCATTAATTTAATAAATTCAAGTTTCATCAGTCGTCACATCTCTCCTCGCAGAAGTGCCACCAGGACTTCCGTGAGAACGTCTCAACCTGGAGACTGCCGCAGCGAAGGTGTGACTCTCTCCTGTGAGATGCAAATACACAGCCATCCATCCAAATAATGCCAAAATGAATCAAAACGCCAGGCAGTCGTTAGTCGCAAATTTTTCCACTACAGTAACTGAATCTAACTGTCAGAACAAGCGAAACCGGAGGCGTGCGTATAGGCATGCCACTGATGCTCTGAGAGGAACAGCTTAAGGGAACTTGAATGTCTATTACCACCCCTGCCAGCCTAAAGCCATTTCTTCGGTTCGTTTAATCTTCATAGGGGGCATCAAATGGGTTAATGTGTGCAACAAATCTTAAATTGTAACCCAGCTTGGCTTGATTTACCTTCTTGGAATAAGATCTAATTATGGTCACTAGGTTGTTCAGAGTTCTGATTTTCTCAAAGGAAAGTTCTCTATTGTTCCTTTTTTTCTAGTGGCATACTTACTCAAAATACCAACATTTTCCACATTTAAATGTCCCTTCTCAGCAATAACTGAAGATCATAAAAAGGAGAAACCAAATAGTTTTAAAATTTCAACAATCATGATCCAAAAAGGTATTTAACAAATAAAAATAAAACTATAAAATCTTCTGTGTGTCTCTGCCTGTGCTCCTTTAGATGTGTAGGAGTCAGACATACAGACAGACAGCCAGAAGAGCGCAGCCTGCAGAGATGCTCTTTAAACAGTCTGCATGGTAGCGTGCCAACAACACATTTACAGCATTACTCACATCACTGCTCCTGTGTCTGACAGAAAAATCCGCAGACAGGAGAACAGAACACCAATCCTTTTCTCATCTTCTCTCTAACAAGGGCATTTGGGAGACAATCATATAACCAACATCTCTTTAAAACATGAAGGGGTAGGATATGTAAATGTAGAAAAGAGTCAAATCCCTATGCTCTCACTTTATTTTGGGTGAAACAACAGAAAGAAAGACAACCAGTGTAAGAGGAGATGTCTGTAACGAGGGAGGCAGGGGGGTGCAGGTGGGATGATTTTAAAGGCTATATTGTTATATAAGTTGCATCAAGTTGTATAAAAACATATTGTTCTTTATAATATATTGAGGTTTGAGGGTCAATTCTTACAACTCTGGAACAAAACCCACTTTCAAGGAGACAATCAATGTCAATGGTTTAACAATACATTTGATCATGTAGGGCTTACATATTCCCCTGTACTGCAATTATACTGACTCTCTAACCTGACATGAAAACCAAAAGATTTGAGCTACATTTGGGACTTTTTCATCATAATGCCATTGTTCCTTTATCCATAAATGGGATGCTGAATAATTAATGCCAGTGTTACATTTTGTTTCCTCTGCTGTTTAAGTTTTGGTATGTGTGTGTTGCATATTTACAAGTGTGTAAGGCGTCCCCTGCATAAGGCGGAACATCCATAATGCTATACTCAGTGTAACCTTGGCTCCCTATAACAGGGGCAAGTCAATTGTGAATAGAATACCAAATGAGAAGGAAGATGACTTTTTTTTTAAAATCTTTATTTTAACATGGAAAACAGACTGAGACCTGGATCTCTTTTACGGCTGTGCCTGTGTAAACAATGTTGACATGTACAGTTTTAGGCATACTGTCACGTCCTGACCAGCAGAGGGCGTAATGGTTTTAGTTTTGGTCAGGATGTGGCAGGGGTTTTTGTTGGTGATTGGGACTCCCAATTGAAGGCAGGTGTGTTGAGTTGCCTTTGATTGGGAGTCCTATATAGGAGTGTGTGTTTTTCTTTGGGGTTGTGGGTAGTTGTTCTTGCATTGCGTTTGTATGCCTGCAAGACTGTTCCTGTCTTGTTTATTGTTGTTTTCCGGTGGATGCTTTACTCCTTTTTGGAATTAAAATATGAGTATCCACATACCCGCTGCGCCTTGGTCCATTTTTGAAGACAGCTGTTACACATACAGACAAGAACATTTCAAACATACAAAACAAAGACACAATTCAACAGAAACAATCACAGACAACATCATATTGATCCTCCATAACATTTTTGAAATGGGCAAGGGACACCAGAGTGTCTAACTTAAGTTGGATCTGCAGTTTGTTCCATAAATAAGGTGCAAAGGAACTGAAGGCAGTCCTACCCAACTCTGTGGAGACCACAGGTGTCTCTAATGTAATCCACATCTGTGATCTGGTTTTAAAATTAGTATATCTAGTGGAAATGAATGATGCTATATATGGAGGTAGTTTTAAAAGAAGTGCTTTATAAATAAACAAGAGAGCATGTTGCTCTCGCCTCACAGATAGAGAGGCCCAACCCACATGTTGATATAGGATACAGTGATGAGTTTTGTAACTATCACCCGTGATAAACCTGAGTGCACAATGGTAAATAGCATCCAGTGGTTTTAATGTGTTTGCCGATGCATGCATATAGATAATATCACCATAATCTAAAACAGACATAAAAGTAGCCTGCACAATTTGTTTTCTATTTACGGAGGACAGACAAGCCCTGTTTCGGTAAAGGAACCCTATCTTGAATTTGAGCATTTCCCAATTCAGTAACATGTTTTTTAAAAGAAAGCCTATCATCTAACCATACCCCTAAGTATTTATATGCAGAGACCTGTTTGATTTGAGTACCATCCAAGCTAGTGATTACAAAAGTGTTTCTAACTGAGAGTTTAGACCTAGAAAAAAACATTACATTTGTTTTCTTAGCATTTAAAACAAGTTTAAGCTGTAAAAGAGACCCCTGTAGTATCCTGAAATCAGACTCCAACTGCATTAAAGCTTGGTCCGCTGTTGTAGCAATAGAGTACATCACTGTGTCATCTGCATATAAATGGAATTTACAATATCTGACATCACCAATGTTGTTTATATTTATATTTATATAATGTTTATATAAAGTGAGAACAATAGTGGGCTAATTATTGAACCCTGAGGGACCCCTTTAAGTAACTGTAAGGGGTCAGACTTGACCCCGTCGACCATGACGGCCAGAGTTCTATCTTTAAGATAGTCATAAAACCATCGGCAGGCATCAGTGTCCAGTCCTATAGATGACAGCTTACTCAAAAGGATAGCATGGTCTACAGTGTCAAAAGCTTTTGACAAATCTAAAAACAACGCAGCACAGTGCTTTCTATCATGTAAGGCATTTGTAATATCATTTACAACAAGCATAGTGGCCAATGTGGTACTGTGTTTAGATCTAAAAACAGATTGATTGGTGCTAAGAATACTGTTAACAGAAAGAAAAGATTGTAACTGTTTGTTGACTATAGATTCTAGGATCTTTGCCAGACAAGGGAGCCTAGAGATGGGTCGATAGTTATCCAAATCACTACCGTCCCCTCCCTTATGTAATGGCAGAACAAAAGCTGCTTTCCACACCTTAGGGATATTTCCTGTGCTTAATGTTAGATTAAAAATGTGTGTCACTGAACGAGCAATGATAGGTGCAGCACACTTAAGTAAGTACGGGTCTAAATTGTCAGCGCCTAAGGATTTCTTAGTATCAATGGCACACAGGGCAGCTAGAACCTCTGCTTTGGTTATTTTCTGGAAACTAAAAACAGGGTTACCATTTTTCAGAGTAACGGTTTAAAAGCAAGACGAAAAATCAACTAACTGGCCAGAACCACAATGGCCACTTTTCCTTTCAAATAAAAAACCAGCAGAGATGAAATGCTTATTAACCTCTTGTCGTTCGCCTAGGATAGGGGGCGCTACAGCGATTTTTGAAAAAAATGTGTGCCCATTTTAAACGGCCTCCTACTCAAACTCAGAAGCTAGGATATGCATATAATTAATACTTGTGGATAGAAAGCACCCTAAAGTTTTTAAAAAACATTTGAATGGTGTCTGTGAGTATAACAGAACTCATATGGCAGTCAAAACCCCGAGACCGATCGTAACAGGAAGTGGAATTCTGAATTGCGGACTCAACTTCATCAGTTTGCCTGTAATTCACACAGTGAGCAATGGTTCATTGAGCACTTCCTATTGCTTCCACTAGATGTCCCCAGTCTTTACAAAGTGATTTGAGCCTTCTACTGTGAAAACTGAATGAATGAGACGCAGTGGAACGTGGTCACACGGAGAGGGCCATCACCATTATGACGCCGGCGCCCCTGGCTACCCTCCCCTTTCGAAACGTTTTGAAACACAATGCAATCGTCCCCCTTGAATCTTATTGGAGCTCTGGTTGAAAAAGGCCCTAAAGATTTATGTTATACAACGTTTGACATGTTTGAACGAACCTAAATAAAAAAAATATGCATTTTTTCGAAAGTGGAGTCCCACGCACGATGGAAGTTTTGGAGCAGCCTTCAGAACGCGCTAACAAGAACAAGCTATTGGAACATAAAGGAATAACTTTTTCCAATGAAAATACATTTGTTGTGGACCTGGGATACCTAGAAGTGCTTTCTGATGAAGATAATCAAAGGTAAGGGATTATTGACAATAGTATACAAGACTAGATTTGATATGCGATTGTTCCAAGATGGCGCTGACCTGTAATGGTAGCCTATTTTTCTGAGTATCGCATCCCCTTTTATCGCAAAGTGTGATTACCCAGTAAAGTTATTTTTAAATCTGGCATTACAGGTGCTTTCAAGAGATATTCATCTATAAATCTTAGAATGACAATATTACATTTTAAAAATGTTTTCGAATAGTAATTTAGTAAATTTTAGCGCTGTTTCACCGGATGCATTTGAGGGAAAATAGTTAGTCAACGTTACGCGCCGATGTAAAATGCTGTTTTTATATATAAATATGAACTTTATCGAACAAAAGAATGCATGTATTGTGTAACATGATGTCCTAGAGGTGTCATCTGATGAAGATTGTCAAAGGTTAGTGCTGCATTTAGCTGTGTTTTGGTTATTTGTGATGCATGTGGTTGGTCGGAAAATGGCCGAAAGTGGCTACTTTTACGATATACTCCTCTAACATAATCTAATGTTTTGCTTTTGCTGTAAAGCCTTTTTGAAATCGGACAACGTGGTTCGATTCAGGAGAGGTGTATCTATAAAACGATATAACATAGTCCTATATTTAAAAAAAAAAATAATAATAATTTCGTTATGCTAATGGCGATAGGATTTTTCGCTGGATGTATGCGGGACGGAGCCCGACCAGGGGTTAAAAGCATCACACATATCATTTTTTCACTTAGAATACAGGAGTCTGAGGTAATTTGCTTAGGAAGAGAAACAGCAGAATTCCCCCGTTTCAGTAAATTAACAGTTTTCCAGAATTTTGCAGGATCTCCTGCAGAATCTGTCATAGCATTATTAAGGAAGTAATTTGATTTTGCCTTTTTGACAACTGCAGTACATTTCTTTCTCAATTGCCTAAAAAACAGCCAATCAGCTGGACTACCTGTTTTCCTCGCCAAGGCACAGGCCCAATTCTTTTGCACGAAAATACCTGACAATTCAGCAGAGAACCAAGAACTGGTTCGGTTTCTTACTCTGTGATTCTTAAGCGGGGCATGTTTATCAGACATAGAGGTAACAATAGAAGAGAAAAAAGCAAGGGCTAAAACCGGGTCCAGAAAACAGCAAGTGGATAAAAACTCAGAGTGATATAAGTCAAGGATAAAAGCTTGCTGTTAGAAATGTTTATAATTTCTCTTAGAGATTATACAGGGATCAGAGTGTTTCAGCCTGGTATCTCTAATACAAGCAATAGGGCAGTGGTCACTGATATCATTTGCAAAAACCCCACTGGCTGTGTATTTATGGGGGGTATTTGTTAGAATAATGTCTAGTAGAGTAGTTCTTAAAGTTCTGGGTTCTTAAAGTTGGGACGGGTTGGTTTAGTTATCAGCTGAGTTAGATTTAGCTCAGTACAAATGTCTTTTAATTTATCGGATACTGGTAAGAGCCAATCCAGGTTAAAATCTCCCAAAATTAGTAATTCAGAGTTTGCATAATTAGACAGTATATAACATAATAATTTGAATAGAGTACAAGGAGGAGCTGGGGGGGGGGGGGCGATATACCCCTGTTAGAGTTAAATGAGCATTATTACCAAGTACCAAATTTAAAACTTGACATTCATATTGCTTTGGGACAGAGGTTGATATGGACACAGAAACATTTAAGCAGCATTTTACATAAATCGCGATACCACCACCTCTACCAACTCTATCAGCTCTATAAATATTTTAACTGAACATCTGAATCAGGCACAGACTTCCGCAAATACACTCTCTAACTATAGCACCTTGGCAGTGACAATGCTTTTTTTCACTTTTATTTTCATTTTGTTGCACTGTAATACCGTTGCAAAAGTGTAATCTTCAGCAAGTGTGGCCATGGCATTTTCCAAAGTCAAATCAGGCTTCAAGAATATTTATATTCTGAAAAAATGACTAATTTAGTCCATACTTGCGAACATAGAAAAAACATTTTTTGTCTCAAAATCTGCATCAACCAATTAAAATCGTTGATGTAGTTGCACGAGATAGAACACTATATGTTAGCTGTTCCCATTAGATAATCTGTCACATTTAGCCCTATGCTAACCTGACCAGCTGGCAGTGATTATTTCCTGTAACAAACTCCACACCAGCCTATCAAAGATCTTAGACTTTATATCCTCCAACAAATGGCTCTTCTTAAAATTGGTCAACTCGGCCAACAGAGGGTTATTTTAAACCTCCACATTCAAGGTTTACATTTAAATGTACTGTGCCAATATTCCATGATGCATCCTTGACTAGGCTACTAGTTACTAATGTTCGGAAAAATTCTAAAAGCACGTTTTCGCATATATGACAAAATCCCACATTTTTGCTTATCCATTTTCATGTGCTATACACCATTTATGTTTATCGTACATCATTCAAAAACTGTTAAAGAGCCTTATGGTCTTGTCAAATGTCTCTCATGTACCTCAATTACAATTGCTGCTAGGTGGTATACACCGATAAACCAGTTAACTGGGAATCTGCGTGGTACAGTAACCGAGGGTTAGAGGCCTCCTCGCATGTGTGAGGGAGGAATAAGGGGAGAGCGAGTGGGGTACCCAGAGGGGCCATATAGATGGTGTCACCCTTATCCAAAAAGCCTTTTGTCGAAGGGATAAATAATACATGTGTTTGAATAAAGCCAGACGGTTGGTAAGTACTCATGATAAGGTGACAGGGTAGCCTAGTGGTTAGGGCGTTGGACTAGTAACCGAAAGGTTGCAAGTTCAAATCCCCGAGCTGACAAGGTACAAATCTGTCGTTCTGCCCCTGAACAGGCAGTTAACCTACTGTTCCTAGGCCATCATTGAAAATAAGAATTTGTTGGTAACTGACTTGCCTAGTTAAATAAAGGTAAAACAAAAATGTTGTATCAAATTAAATGCGTAAATGTAATTTGTCACATAAAACTGGAGAAGCCACTGTCTATGTGTCCTCCCAAAGTGTGTAGGGGGATATTGTAATTTTTTATTAATCTTTTTATAAAATGAAACCTCATCTTTGTTGATTTATGCTGTAAATCTAAAAAAAAACAGCCGTTACCAGACTGGTTTCCTTCCTTTTCTAATGTGTCTTCTCCTATAACCCCAGGGCTTATTTTATTTCAATTTAATGGGTGATCTATCACTCCATCTCACCACACTTAGCACTTAATGTCAATTCATTTAATGACATTGCATGTTGTAGCATTAAGATTTCACTTCACTGGAACTAAGGGGCCTAGCCTGAATCATGAAAAACAGCCCCAGACCACTATTCCTCCTCCACCAAATTTTTACAGTTGGCACTATGCATTGGGGCAGGTAGCCCTCTCCTGGCATCCGCCAAACCCAGATTCATCCGTCGGACAGCCAGATGGTGAAGTGTGATTCATCACACAAGAGAACACGTTTCCACTACTCCAGAGTGGAGCAGTGGAACCACTCCAGCCGACGCTTGGCATTGCGCATTGTGATCTTAGGCTTGTGTGCAGCTGCTCGGCCATGAAAACCCATTTCATAAAGTTCCCAACAAACAATTATTCTGCCAACATTGCTTCCAGAGGCTGTTTGGAACTTGGTCGCTAGTGTTGCAACTGAGGACAGAATATTTTTACGATACACTCTTCAGCACTCGGCGGTCCCATTCTGTGTGCTTCTGTGGCCCACCTCTTCGCGGCTGAGCCGTTGTTGCTCCTAGTGGTTTCCACTTCACAATAACAGCACTTACAGTTGACTGGGGAAGCTCTAGCAGGGCAGAAACTTGAGGAACTTACTTGTTGGAAAGGTGGCTTCCTATGAGATGATTGTGGACTACAGGGAAAGGAGGGCCGAGCACGCCCCCATTCTCATTGACGGGGCTGTAGTGGAGTAGGTTGAGAGCTTCAAATTCTTTGGTGTCTACATCACTAACAAACTATCATGGTCCAAACACAACAAGACAGTCGTAAAGAGGGCAGGACAATACCTATTCCCCCTTAGGAGACTGAAAATATTTGCCATGGGTCCTCAGATCCTCAAAAAGTTCTACAACTGCACCATTGACTGGTTGCATCACCACCTGGTATGGCAAATGCTCGGCCTCCGACCGCAAGGCGCTACAGAGGGTAATGCGTACGGCCCAGTACATCACTGGGGCCAAGCTTCCTGCCATCCAGGACCTCTATACCAGACGGTGTTAGAGGAAGTGGGTTGCATTGATCCTCCCCATTTTTGTTTATGATGCTGTTACTTGCTGTTTATTATCTATGCATAGTCACTTTACCCCTACCTACATGTACATATTACCTCAATTACCTCGAATAACCTTTACCCCCGCACATTGACTCGGTACCGGTACCCCTGTATATAGCCTCGTTATTGTTATTTTATTGTTGCTCTTTATTTTTTACTTTAGTTTATTTAGTAAATATTTTTCTTAACTCATTTTTCTTAACTGCGTTGATAGTTAAGGGCTTGTAATTAAGCATTTCACGGTAATTTCCACACCTGTTGTATTCGGCGCATGTGACAAATAACATTTGATTTGATGGTGCCATGTTGCATGTGACTGAGCTTTTCAGTATGAGCCATTCTACTGCCAATGTTTGTCCATGGAGATTGCATGGCTGTGTGTTCGATTGTATACACCTGTCAGTAACGGGTGTGGCTGAAATAGCCTAATCCACTATTTTGAAAGGGTGTCCACATACTTTTGGTGTATATAGGCCTAATAAACTTGATTATTAACAGTGTGCTTGTCTACAAGGCAGAAGAGAGATTTAAAAAATATATATATATTTAACCTTTATTTAACTAGGTATGTCAATTAAGAACAAATTCTTATTTACAATGACTGCCTACCCCGGCCAAACCCTAACCCGGACAACGCTGGGCCAATTGTGCTCCACCCAATTGGACTTCCAATCACAGCTGGTTGTGATACAGCCTGGAATCAAACCAGGGTCTGTAGTGATGCCTCTAGCACTGAGATGCAGTGCCTTAGACCACTGTGCCACTCGGGAGCCCAAGTAAGGAAGGACGCCTGTATCTTTGCAGTGACTGGGTGTATTGATACACCATCCAAAATGTAATTAATAACTTCACGCCCAAATGGATATTCAATGTCTGTTTCTTTTCTTTTTACCCATCTACCAATAGGTGCCTTTCTTTGCCGGGAATTGGAAAACATCCTTGGTCTTTTTGGTTGAATCTGTCTTTGAAATTCACTGTTCGACTGAGGGACATTACAGATAATTGTATGTGTGGGGTAGAGAGATGAGGTAGTCATTCAATATTCAGGTTAAACACTATTAGTGAGTCCATGCAACTTATTTTGTGACTTGTTTAGCATATTTTTGCAAATTAGTTGCTTATTTAGGCTTGCCGGTACAAAGGGGTTGAATACTTATTGACTAAATACATTTCAGCTTTCATCTTAAATTAATTTGTAAAACTTTCGAAAAAGCATAGTACCACTTTGACATTATGGGGTATTATGTGTAGACCAGTGACAAAAAATATGAATGTAATACATTTCAAATTCAGGCTGTAACACAACAAAATGTGGAAAAGGTCAAGGGGTGTGAATACTTTCTGAAGGCACTGTATCATTGCGTGACAACAAGGGCTCTATTTTAACAAACCTAACGAAATGGTAAATCTAAGTGCAGGCAATAGCGCTATAGGTTCATGGGTGTGTCAGAAATATTTTAACTATTTTTACTATCACAAATATTGGTGCACTTGCTGCAGTTGGCGTGAAAGGGCTGGGTTTTGATGAATAAACAAGTTGTGGGTTTGTCCAGGCTTGGCCCCTCACTGGCCAATCAGAACATGCTCCGTGGCAAAATATGTGGTCGTTTCAAGTTGTGTATTTACGGTCTTTTATGTACTGCCTTCAAATCAGCTCCAATCCAATGTTAGTCCATTATGGCTTACAGAAACGAAATAACAAAATGTAGACTTATCTTTGCTAAATTTGTTGACGTCAACCCATTTGCAGTCCACTTTGTTGTAAGTAATTGCATGCCTTCAATAGCATTCACACTCATATAGGGGCGTGGCCTACTGTAGATTTGCATTATGACTGAGCATGGACATGCCAAACATAGTCAATAAGCAATATTAAATTAATTATTGTATAAGGCTTGAAAAGAGAATGAATACATCCTTTTTATGTAATCAGAGGACTGTTATTAGCATGTTTTAACAACTCCTATAAAAATGTGGACTTGGTCTTATACAAAATATATTTTGTATTCCACCCCTACCTTGTCACAAAACAACTGATTGGCTCAAACACATTAAGAAGGATAGAAATTCCACAAATGTACTTTTAACAAGGCACACCTGTTAATTGAAATGCATTCCAGGTGACTACCTCATGAAGCTGGTTGAGAGAATGCCAAGAGTGTGAAAATCTGTCATCAAGGCAAAGGGTGGCTACTTTGAAGAATCTCAAATATAAAATATATTTAGATTTGTTTACCACTTTTTTGGTTACTACATGATTCCATATGTGTTATTTCATAGTTTTGATGTCTTCACTATTGTTCTACAATGTAGAAAATGGTAAAAATAAAGAAAAACTGTTGAATGAGTAGGTGTGTCCAAACTTTTGACTGGTACCGTATAAAAACAAAAACAACAGTTGAACACCTACAGTTTTGTAGTTTAATGAGGTTAACTTCGGTGTGGGAGTTCCTCAAGTGCCTATGCAAATCATAAAGTTGGAATAGTTACCACTTTAGTTTTGTATGTAATCAGCAATGTTAATAAGATGGCGCCGGAGGAGATGGCTGCCGTTTTACGGTCTCCTAACCAATTGTGTTATGTGTTTTTTTTCGCAATATTTGTAAATTATTTTGTACATAATGTTTCTGCAACCGTATCTTACGGCAGAAAAGAGCTTCTGGATATCAGGACAGTGATCACTCACCTCGGATTAGACAAAGATTTTTTCAACAACAAGCAGGACTCACACGATATTTTCCAAACACCCCACAGGGCAGACATCCCAATTATTCGCAAAAGGAAGCGACGCAGAGGACGAAGAGCCGGATGCCTCGTCCGGACCCGCAGAAGGCAAGTAGGAAAGCTGCCGTTACCGTCAATATTACTCGCCAACGTGCAATCATTGGACAATAAACTAGACGAGGTACAGGTACAATCACGAATATTCTACCAACGGGACATCAAAACTGTAATATCCTATGTTTCACGGAATCGTGGCTACATGATGACATGGATTTTCAGCTAGCGGGAAATACGCTGCACCGGCAGGATAGAACAGCACACTCCGGTAAGACGAGGGGGGGGGGCGGTCTGTGCATATATGTAAACAACAGCTGGTGCATGAAATCTAAGGAAGTCTACATTTTGCTCGCCTGAAGAAGAGTGTACTGTGATAAATTGCAGCACACACTACTTGCCTAGAGAGTTCTCAGCTATACTTTTCGTGGCTGTTTATTTACCACCACAAACAGATATGGGCACTAAGAACGCACTCAGTCAGCTGTATAAGGAAATAAGCAAACAGGAAACCGCTCACCCCGAGGCGGAATCCTAGTGGCCGGAGACTTTAATGCAGGGAAACTTAAATCAGTTCTACCAAATCTCTATCTACATGTTAAATGTGCAACCAGAGGGAAAAAAATTCTAGATCACCTGAACTCAACTCCACACACAGACGCGTACAAAGCTCTCGCCCAACCTCCATTTGGTAAATCCGACCACAATTCTATCCTCCTGATTCCTGCTTACAAGAAAAAATTAAAGCAGGAAGCACCAGTGACTCGGTCTATAAAAAAAGTGGTCAGATGAAGCAGATGCTAAACTACAGGACTGTTTCGCTATCACAGACTGGGACATGTTCCGGGATTCTTCCGATGACATTGAGGAATACATCACATCAGTCACTGGCTTTGTCAATAAGTGCATTGAGGACGTCGTCCCCACAGTGACCGTACGTACATACCCCAACTAGAAGCCATGGATTACAGGCAACATTAGCACTGAGCTAAAGGGTAGAGCTGCCGCTTTCAAGGTGTGGGACTCTAACCCGGAAGCTAAGAAGAAATCCCGCTATGCCCTGCGACGAACCATCAAACAGGCAAAGCATCAATACAGGGCTAAGATTGAATCATACTACACTTGCTCCAACGCTCGTCGGATGTGGCAGGGCTTGGCTTGCAAACTATTACAGACTACAAAGGGAAGCACAGCCGCGAGCTGCCCAGTGACACGAGCCTACCAGATGAGCTAAATCACTGCTATGCTCGCTTCAAGGCAAGCAACACCTCAGTGAGAGCATCAGCTGTTCCGGACGACTGTGTGATCACACTCTCCGTAGCCGACGTGAGTAAGACATTTAAACAGGTCAACATACACAAGGCTGCGGGGCCAGACGGATTACCAGGACGTGTACTCCGGGCATGTGCTGACCAACTGTCAGGTGTCTTCACTGACATTTTCAACATGTTTCAAGCAGACCACCATAGTCCCTGTGCCCAAGAACACAAAGGCAACCTGCCTAAATGACTACAGACCCATAGCACTCACGTCCGTAGCCATGAAGTGCTTTGAAAGGCTGGTAATGGCTCACATCAACACCATTATCCCAGAAACCCTAGACCCACTCCAATTTGCATACCGCCCAAACAGATCCACAGATGATGCAATCTCTATTGCACTCCACATCCACACTGCCCTTTCCCACCTGGAGAAAAGGAACACCTATGTGAGAATGCTATTCATTGACCACTGCTCAGCATTCAACACCATAGTGCCCTCAAAGCTCATAACTAAGCTAAGGAACCTGGGACTAAACACCTCCCTCTGGATCCTGGACTTCCTGACGGGCCACCCCCAGGTTGTGAGGGTAGGTAGCAACACATCTGCCACGCTGATCCTCAACACTGGAGCTCCCCAGGGGCGCGTGCTCAGTCCCCTCCTGTACTCCCTGTTCACCCACGACTGCATGGCCAGGCATGACTCCAACACCATCATTAGGTTTGCAGACGACACAACAGTGGTAGTCCTGATCACCGACAAGGACGATACAGCCTATAGGGAGGAGGTCAGAGACCTGGCCGGGTGGTGCCAGAATAACAACCTATCCCTCAACGTAACCAAGACTAAGGAGATGATTGTGGACTATAGTCACTTTAACTATACGTTCATGTACATACTACCTCAATTGGCCCGACCACGACAACCAGTGCTCCTGCACACTGGATAACCGGGCTATCTGCATTGTGTCCCAACATCCGCCTACCCCTCTTTTTACGCTACTGCTACTCTCTGTTCATCATATATGCATAGTTGCTTTAACCATACCTACATGTACATACTACCTCAATAAGGCTGACTAACCGGTGTCTGTATATAGCGTTGCTACTGTTATTTTCAAATGTCTTTTTACTGTTGTTTTATTTCTTTACTTACCTACCTACCTACACACAAACCACACACACACATGCCTTTTTGTGGCACTATTGATTAGAGCCTGTAAGTAAGCATTTCACTGTAAGGTTGTATTTGGCACACGTGACAAATAAACTTTGATTTGATTTATTCATAATAAAATATGTTATATGCATAATTATTCAAGGAAAGGTTAAAGTTGCTTAACATGATGAACAGGAATTACATTTACGCTAAAGGGTGGCCAAAAATAACTAACTGAAAGTCACGCCTCCGATAAGCTACAACTCTAATCTTAATCTGATAGGCTGCCACCTCTACAATATATCATTAAAAAAAAAAAAAAATGAATCCCCTCCCACTACAAATAATTTCTAGTTTGAACCTTTTCACAGGGGTTCCTTAAAGACTATTTTCAGAGGGGTTCCCTGAGGAACCTTTTTTAACTGGAAAGGTTCTGCAAGTGTGGCAACTCAAAAGGTTATTCATGGCATCCTCTAAGAGTATAGAAGACCCCTTTTGGTTTCTAGGTAGAACCCTTGCCACAGAGGGTTCTACCAGGAACCCAAAAGGCTTCCTCGAAGGGTTCTCCTATGGGGACATCTGAATAACCTTTTTAGGTTCTAAAAAGCACTTTTTTTCTAATACTGTGGAAACCAGTAGTGTTATATGAATATGTTACTTCCTGGTCTGTCTAATTCTGAATTTGTCAAGTCCTGACCACGTTAAACTGTTATTTTCTATGGTAGAGTAGGTCAGGGCGTGACAGGGGGGTTTATTCTATGTTTTCTATTTCTATGTTGTTAGATAGAAATACAAAAACTAGAACCTATGTTGGTTTGTTTGGGATTATCTCCAATTACAGGCACTTAATGGTCCTCGTTGGTCTGTAATTGAGATCGTACTTAAGTAGGGGTTTTTTCCACCTGGGTTTGTGGGAGATGAATTTTGAGTTGTGTCTGTGTTCATCTCTGCGTCACGGTTTGTTGTTTTTTCATTCAGTGTATGTATGTATTGCATAGTTTCACAGTATAAATAAAATGTGGAACGACACACACGATGCACTTTGGTCCCCTCATTCCTATGACAACCGTGACAGAATTACTTACACCGAACAACAATATAGTCGCAACATGAAACAACTTCAAAGATTTACTGAGTTAGTTCATATAAATTAGGCCCTAATTTATGGATTTCACATGCAGTTGAAGTCGGAAGTTTACGTACACCTTAGCCAAATACATTTAAACTCAGTTTTTCACAATTCCTGACATATAATTCTAGTAAAGATTCCCTGTCTTAGGTCAGTTAGGATCACTCACCACTTAATTTTAAGAATGTGAAATGTCAGAATAATAGTACAGATAATGATTTATTTCAGCTTAATCGGTAGCATTGCCTTTAAATTGTTTAACTTGGGTCAAACGTTTCGGGTAGCCTTCAAATGCTTCCCACAATAAGTTGGGTGAATTTTGGCCCATTCCTACTGACAGAGCTGGTGTAACTGAGTCAGGTTTGTTGGCCTCGTTGTTCGCACATGCTGTTTCAGTTCTGCCCACAAATGTTCTATAGGATTGAGGTCAGGGCATTGTGATGGTCACTCCAATACCTTGACTTTGTTGTCCTTAGCTATTTTGCCACAACTTTGGAAGTATGCTTGGGGTCATTGTCCATTGGAAGACCCATTTGCGACCAAGCTTTAACTTCCTGACTGATGTCTTGAGATGTTGCTTCAATATATCCTGATAATTTTCCATCCTCATGATGCCATCTATTTTGTGAAGTGCACCAGTCCCTCCTACAGCAAAGCACCCCCACAACATGATGCTGCTGCCACCCCGTGCTGCACAGTTGGGATGGTGTTCTTTGACATGCAAGCCTCCCCCTTTTTCCTCCAAACATAATGATGGTCATTATGGCCAAACAGTTCTATTTTTTGTTTAATCAGAACAGAGGACATTTCTACAAAAAACTATGATCTTTGTCCCCATGTGTAGTTGCAAACCATAGTCTGGCTTTTTTATGACGTTTTTGGAGCAGTGGCTTCTTCCTTGCTGAGCATCCTTTCAGGTTATGTCGATATAGGACTCATTTTACTGTGCATATAGATACATTGTACATGTTTCCTCC
Organism: Salmo salar; assembly: GCF_965601325.2. Taxonomy (NCBI): domain Eukaryota; kingdom Metazoa; phylum Chordata; class Actinopteri; order Salmoniformes; family Salmonidae; genus Salmo; species Salmo salar. Next base: position 22,119,374 of record NC_138309.1, on the reverse strand, counting down.
ACCATCTTCACAAGGTCCTTTGCTGTTGTTCTGGGATTGATTTGCACTTTTTGCACCAAAGTACATTCATCTCTATGAGACAGAATGTGTCTCCTTCCTGAGCGGTATGACAGCTGCGTGGTCCCATGGTGTTTATACTTGCGTACTATTGTTTGTACAGATGAACGTGGTACCTTCAGGAGGTTGGAAATTGCTCCCAATATTGAAAACCAGACTTGTGGAGGTCTACAATTTGTTTTCTGAGGTCTTGACTGATTTCTTTTGTTTTTCCCATGATGTCAAGCAAAGAGGCAGTGAGTTCGAAGTTGGGCCTTGAAATACATCCAAAAGGTACACCTCCAATTGACTCAAATGACGTCAATTAGCCTATCAGAAGCTTCTAAAGCCATGACATAATTTTCTGGAATTTTCCAAGCTGTTTAAAGGCACAGTCAACTCTCAACTCTGTTTAAAGGCACAGTCAACTCTGATAAAATGCAATTGGGTTCGTAGCTTATGCCTGCCCATACCATAACCCTAGCGCCACCATTGTTCACAATGTTGACATCAGCAAACCGCTCACCCACACAACACCATAAGCACTGTCTGCCATCTGCCCGGTACAGTTGAAACCAGGATTCATCCATGAAGAGCACACTTCTCCAGTGTGCCATTAGCCATCAAATGTATACCTTTACCCACTGAAGTCAGTCACAACTCCAAACTACATTCAGGTGTCAATATCGTAGTGAGGACGACCAGCACGCAGATGAGCTTCCCTGAGACGGTTGCTGACCGTTTGTGCTGAAATTCTTTGGTTGTGCAAACCCACAGTTTCGTCAGATGTCTAGGTGGCTGGTCTCAGGCGATCCCACAGGTGAAGAAAACGGATGTGAGGTCCTGGGCCAGCGTGGACATGTGGTCTGTGGTTGTGAGGCCGGTTGGACGTATTGCCAAATGGATAGAAATTAATATTACATTCTCTGGCCACAGCTCTGATGGACATTCCTGCATTCAGCATGCCAATTGCACGCTCCTTCAAAACTGTGGCATTGTGTTGTGTGACGAAACAGCACATTTTAGAGTGGCCTTTTATTGTCCCCAGCACAAGGTGCACCTTTGTAGTGATCGTGCTGTTTAATCAGCTTCTTGATATGCCACACCTGTCAAGTGGATGGATTATCTTGGCAAAGGAGAAATGCTCACTAGCAGGGGCTATAATCCCCCAAAAATTGTGCACAGAAAAGTTGAGAGAAAAAAAACTTTTTTGTTTGTATGGAAAATGTCTGGGATCTTTTATTTCAGCTTATGAAACATGGGACCAGCACTCTACATGTTGCGTTGATATTTTTGCTCAGTATATATTAGATTGAAAACAGTGTTAAGAAGATTGCCTCTTACACTGGTGTCACTGAGGCTAAACACTTCTGACAAAAGAAAGACATGGATTTCCAATAATGTAAAAGTAACGACATTTTGATTTAAGTGCCTGTTAATAATAACTTTCATGAAAACAGAAGGTGAATTTGATTGATACAATTTTGATTGCAATGGACAAAGAAGTGCAATATGAGGAGTGACCCAGTGCCTCGCAGTGAACCAGTGCAATACATTACCCTTGTCTGAAAAATTTGCACCCTCACATCAGAGCACTGAGGCTGAAAATGGCTGAAAATACGGTGCGAGTGATTGTCAGTCTGCAGTCTGAGTTCCTATAATGTAGCCCCAAAGGCTGATTTGCCAAAGTTTCGCCGAGTAGCGGAGGAGTCAAGCTATGTCACCTGTCCCCCGTCTCGCCCCCCTGCCAAGACTGCAGAGGATTGCTAGGACTCGAGGGAAGTCTGACGAGGCTATTCAATCATCCAGAATTGATTGACAATGAGAATCATGTCCAGAGGATATAAATTAGAACAATGGAAAAAAAGAAAATGAAGGCTAGACACAGTGGGTTGTTTGCTGCAGCACATGAGTTGAGACTGTCAGGGATGAAACTGTCTCAAATCAGTGAATAGATGTTGAGGATAAATGTGAGGTCACTATCGTGTCATGATTATGAGCCATTCCCATGCATGGCACAAGTGGGGTCTTAATATGATTTCGACCGTGACAAATGTTTTGTTTATTTTTTTTTGCTTCATTTTTTTGACTGATGTCGCAAAAAATAAGTAATGAAGATGATACAAAGGCATATTTTAATTCATATTCATAGCGAACATTACATGTGTTGTTAAGATTGTTTGAAGAATAACTCAAAATGTCCCCATAATGTTGGAAGACTTAAGTCGGGTGTACACTACATGACTTTGGCCCCAATTAAGCTGTCCAAGACAAGTTCATGAGATCGGAAACAAAATCCCCATGTCCTTGCCTACTCGGGGCGCGCGGTCGTCACCGAGGCTTGTTTAATGTGAGCGGGTCAGAGAAGCAATCTGATGGCTCACCTTCCCAGAAGTCACAATATTTTCAAACATGTTTAATTCGCATAAAATCTTAAAATGCTCTTGTTGTGTCAGATGTGCATGTTTTGAGTACGGTGATCAACAATAGCCAATGAGAGCTCGGCAGAGAAGAAGTCAGTGAGATGATGACGTTGTATCGCATCACCCAGAATGTCTAGACTCTCGAGCAGGAGCAATGACTACTACTATAATGCCTTTCTACTTGATTTTAATCAAAGTGTCAAATCTTTATAGCTATGAAGTTCACAAGCAATGTTTTCATTGTCACAGCTCAATCTAGCTACATTAACAATCTAATAACATCATCACCTCATTGTTTCAACGGGATGGTGTGGTATCGAGAATCCTCACGACCAAGTGAAGAATCTTGTAGTGCGTGACCCCCGTCTGTGCCACATCATTAAGTTTTCACACTACTACATTGGTAACTCAAAAAACGACAGGAAAGATGGACATTTAATGTGAGAGGCTCAGCGATGTTTGAAAGTCGTATAGTGTACGCCCGGCATTACAGAAAAATACTTACAGGAAGTGAGAGAGATTATACATTACAAGGTTTCTACAGCTTTCCCCTCACTTGACTAGAATGAACGTAAAGGGAATGCTGTCTTTTTTAAATATGTGGCTCAGCTCCCATCCATTTCATAATTAATTTACAGCTCTCTGGGACTACCTGCTACACATACTTTCTGTTCATTGTAGTTCACAGCAGGAAAGGTGTCAGCCAGAATAGTGAAGGACCTGCATGGACTCATGAGCATTACATTACAGTATATTTTAGTACAGTATGCAAAAGAAAACACAAACGTGAAATCAATATCTATGTTTCCACAACATGTAACGGCTTGGCAAATTTGAAAAAGCAACGAGGCATATGTAGAGCTTATCATTGCACTATTGCTCTCGACAGCGTCTGCAACCATTATGCCATCTAGCTCAATACTGAGTCCAAAATGAGGGTATCACTGAAACGAGATGCAATTTACACGCTTTGTGATTCAAATGGGGGAGGAGAATTGATCCCACCTTACACATTTAGAAGGGTATTCTATTGAAGGGCACCGTGCCCTAATGGGCACCGTGGCCTAATGGGATCGATAGAGGTATACAAATCTTGGCCCAAGTGGCTGACTAAGGAGATCAGGAGGATAGTGGATCTTAACTGCACCAGCCACTAGCCAGAGACTGATTCATCAAGTTTTACAGTTCAAATAAAAGTTAGTGCTGCTTGCCAACTTCATTATCAAGTTCCCTCTGTGCTGCATTAGAATAAATTAAAATGGCACACTTTACTTTCTCAGCTATTTCTCCACTGTCTATTCTGCATGAGGGAGATGAACTATTGAGATCTGTGTTATTCATTCATTTCCTTTCAAAATAGAGAATTTAGCTCTTTATTGGTGGACAACTGCCAATGTATCTCCTTCCAATGATTGTTTCAAATGATTTCTACACTATCACTGTTCAAATCACTTTTCCAGATTAGGAATAATAACTTATCCAGGTTTATCCAATTAACAGATTTAGTGCTCTCCATTTAATTATTGATGGAGTGGGATTGATTTTTGAGAAATGTAAGGTTGCCATTCTCGCCTCTCCTCTTCCCTGTCATCCCCAAGTAATCCTTGAGCTTTTAGAGCTACACTCAAACAATAGTTCCCAAACATCCTAAGACCGAGCAGATCATGGTTGGAAGGAGTTGAAGTAAAGCATTATTTCAAATCATATCTTTTGACAGCTTTGCTCCACTTAACATTTCTCACAAAAACAACATATAAGCAAAAATGTTGGGTACCTCTAAAACCTCTCAAGTCATCACAATACGGCACTACTCCCATCATGCCTTTATAGAATCATATCTTTTGACAGCATTGCTTGACCCGACTGTACCTTTCTTGTTGCAAAAACAGCATTGCCTGAAGTAGGCTCTTTCAGAAAAACCACAACATTTCAACAACATTTTTCAAATGCAATTCTACATGTGAGAGTTACACTATCACGCGCAAGTTTTTCATATTTGAAAGTGAACAGTGCCTTGCAAAAGTATTCACCCCCCTTGGCATTTTTTCCTATTTTGTTGCCTTACAACCTGGAATTCAAATATATTTTTGGGGGGGTTGTATCATTTGATTTACACAACATGCCTACCACTTTGAAGATGCAAAATATTTTATATTGTGAAACAAACAAGAAATAAGGCAAAAATATGGAAAACTTGAGCGTGCAAAACTATTCACCCCCCCAAAGTCAATACTTTGTAGAGCCACCTTTTGCAGCAATTACAGCTGCAAGTCTCTTGGGATATGTCTCTATAAGCTTGGCACATCTAGCCACTGGAATTTTCACCCATTCTTCAAGGCAAAACTGCTCCAGCTCCTTCAAGTTGGATGGGTTCCTGCAGGTGTACAGCGTTCTTTAGGTCATACCACATATACTCAATTGGATTGAAGTCTGGGCATTGACTAGGCCATTCCAAGACATTTAAATGTTTCTCCTTAAACCACTTGAGTGTTCCTTTAGCAGTATGCTTAGGGTCATTGTCCTGCTGGAGAGTAAACCTCCATACAAGTCACAAATCTCTGTAAGACAAACAGGTTTCCCCCGAGAATTTCCCTTTATTTAGCGCCATCCATCATTCCTGACCAATTTTCCAGTCCCTGCCAATGAAGAACATCCCCACAGCATGATGCTGCCACCACCATGCTTCACTGAGGGGATGGTGTTCTCGGTGTGATGAGAGGTGTTGGGTTTGTGCCAGACATAGCGTTTTCCTTGATGGCCAAAAACAACTATTTTTGTCTCATCTGACCAGAGTACCTTCTTCAATATCTTTGGGGAGTCTCCCACATGCCTTTTGACGAACACCAAATGTGTTTGCTTATTTTTTTCTTTAAGCAATGGCTTTTTTCTTGCCACTCTTCCGTAAAGCCCAGCTCGATGGAGTATACGGCTTAAAATGGTCCTATGGACAGATACTCCAATCTCCGCTGTGGAGCTTTGCAGCTCCTTCAGGGTTATCTTTGGTCTCTTTGTTGCCTCTCTGATTAATGCCCTCCTTGCCTGGTTCGTGAGTTTTGGTTGGCGGCCCTCTCTTGGCAAAAAAAAATAAATGGTGCCGTATTCTTTCCAATTTTTTTATAATGGATTTAATGGTGCTCCATGGGATGTTCAAAGTTTCTGATATTTTTTTATAACCCAACCCTGATCTGTACTTCTCCACAACTTTGTCCCTGACCTGTTTGGAGAGCTCCTTGGTCTTCATGGTGCCACTTGCTTGGTGATGCCCCTTGCTCAGTGGTGTTGCAGACTCTGTCGCCTTTCAGAACAGGTGTATATATACTGAGATCATGTTAGAGATCATGTAACACTTAGATTGCACACAGGTGGACTTTATTCAACGAATTATGTGACTTCTGAAGGTAATTGGTTGCACCAGATCTTGATTGGGGGCTTCATATTAAACGGTGTGAATACATATGCACGCACCACTTTTCCGTTTTTTTTCATATCCTTACACCAATTTGGAATATTTTGTGTATGCCCATTACATGAAATCCAAATAAAAATCTATTTAAATTCCAGGTTGTAATGCAACGAAATAGGAAAAATGCCAATGTGGGTGAATACTTTTGCAAGGCACTGAAACTCCACATGTGAGAGTTTGATTTTCACATGGGAAATCATTTCTGTTTTCCGTAAGGAGGGAAGGGAAAGGAAGGCAAAGGTTTCTGCCAAGCTATCCTGTGTTTATTTAAGCACTCGTTATATTTTGACACAGATCAATGCAGCACAATCTCAATAATGTTTGCATATTACCTGGGACTCTAATGTGAACAAGCATCAATACCTGCTGCAACGTGTTCCTTCAAAAGCTTTCAAGCCAGCAGCACTTTGGATTTGAAGTGATACAATGACTTTGAGGTTACATGCATACTGTCAGCATTCATTTGAGGATATTTTCATCGACATCGGGTGAACCGTTTAGAAATTCCAGCACTTTTTGTACATAGTGCCACCATTTTAGGGGACCAAAATATTGGGACAAATTCACATATGTGTATTAAAGTAGTAAAAGGTTAAGTATTTGGTCCCATATTCATAGCACGCAATGACTACATCAAGCTTGTGACTGCACTTTGTTGGATGCATTTGCTGTTTGTTTTGGTTGTGTTTCAGATCATTTTGTGCCCAATAGAAATGAATGGTAATTAATGTATTGTGTCATTTTGGAGTCACTTTTATTGTAAATAAGAATAATATATTTTTCTAAACACGTCTACATTAATGTGGATGCTACCATGACTACGGATAATCCTGAATGAATCGTGAATAATAATGAGTGAGAAAGTTACAGATGCACAAATATCATACCCCCCCAGCTAACCTCCCCTGTTATGGAGATAAGGAGATATGGAGAGAGGTTAGCATGTCTTGGGGGTATGATATTTGTGTACAGAGCCAAAACAACAAAACATTTGTCACTGTCCCAATACTTTTGGATCTCACTGTACTTTGATATTCATGCATTTGCACACACACACACACACACACACACACACACACACACACACACACACACACACACACACACACACACACACCATTTATCAACAGATATTTCTCTCTTTCAAAAAATACTTTGATTTAGATATATCGCAATCGTAAGTATGTTTGAAGTGCCAGTTGCTGCCAGGTGCTAATTGCACCTTGATTTGGAGAGGCCAAACGAGCCCCCTGCCAAGGTGCAGATTTAAAGTGGCCTCCCAAACTGCACACCCTGGACTGCATCAGTATCTCCACAGGCAGCTGTGGGCGGTACCGCGAAGGAAGAGGCAGAGCCTGCAACCTGTATTACTGGTTGCATCCCAAATAGCACCCTATCTATGTGCCCTGGTAAAAAGTAGTTCTCTATATAGCTAATAGGGTGCCTTTTGGAATGCAACTTGTGTCTCTCTCTCTCTAATGAAGGTCAGGGAGGGGGAAAACACGTTAGCATCCTATAGAGCAACATGATCAGAATAAAGACCAGATAACTGACAAAGTGAGGGTTTTACAAAGTCATGTGAGTGTCCAATAGTCTACAGGTTCAATTGAAAAAAATAGGAAGGAAAGTAGAAAAGTAGAATATGACCCACTTAAAAGTTACAGTAGAAAATATCAAAGAAAAGTCAATTGTAGAAGTGGCTGGTATCCAGGAGACCTGGAGTACTGTACAACTGCAATTAAAACCCACATGCTAATCATGCTCTGTCAATCCCAGTGGTGTTCTGTTCACACTGTGTGGAGGTGGTGTGTTGTACCGAGTGCTCCATGGAAAGTAAAATAGCTCAGATCTCTGCATGGAGGCATACATATTTAACTTATGCCACCGACATTGGATTATCCTAATATTCAGTGTGTCTTTTTTGGGACAGTGGGTGGATTGATTTTGCATGCCCCTTTCAAACGAATCATTGGTCAATTCTATTCAAATGTATTCCGTATGTTATTGTAGTGTCTGTCTTTCTTTCCATTATTTTCATTCCATTTCCAAGGTCAAGGTGTGATAGGTTGTCTAATTGATGTAGTCTGGCAAAGAACCGCTCCATGAATGTGACTAAATACTCACAGGTGTGTTTTCCGATCATTTCAGATGGATCACACAACTGGAACAGCAGACATGAGTCATGGTATCAGACCCAGCGCCAGGACAAAGTGACTAAGGGGGCAGTTAAAATTGGTGACGGGCGGTGGGGGGGGATTATTGCATTGAAATTGATTGAATTTTGCTTATATCACACTATGCCACAATAAACATAAAGTTCAAATGCAAAGACTCAGAGACCATTGATTGAGTGCTTTTGAAGTGATAGGTTGGTGCAAACTACTGTATGTAGCCTATCTCTACTGCGCTGTATCAGCACAATGGACAGTGGACGCACTAAAGCAAGGCCGTTTTGGTAATGAATATAGGGTACAAGATAGATAGGGTAATTCAAATATTACAAACAGCCTATGTGAATGCAGCCGTACACACAGCTGTCTTACCAAAATAATGCACACTAAATGCTGAAAGTAGTAGCCTTGTTATTCATACCTGCAAACAAAAATACAGTTTTGGCCCAGAATACCAACACAACTGCCAATGCGATCGAATGAATGCAAGCATGTTGTGATATGGCACAATAAAATTCTATGGATCAAATTCAGCCCACATAATCAATTAAGCAATGCCAGCCTAGCATAAACTTGTTTCCAGTACGTACAGTTCCATTTACAACCACAAAAACCACTAGACATTTCACCAATGTCAGCATCCAAGAACAGTCTTTTACACTCTTTTCGTCTGTCATGCCTACTGGCCTACTGTCCACCAAGTATTGCTGGAGATTTGTACTTACATAACATCATCGTTTGCTTGGAGCTGGTGCGCCACTGGCACTGATATGTGTCCTAATGGCTTTGAACTCGCTGTCACACCTTAGCATCTCAACGCATTCCAATGCACTGCAGACCACATTGACTCCAGTGTAAAGATCCGTTGCTTTTGCCTGGAGTAATTTGTTTGGAGGATCGAGAATACTGAGGATTCTGTGCACCATGGTGGCTATAAACCATCAGCAGCCCTGTAGCCTTGAGTCTTAATTCTGAGTTGTACGAATGAGTGCATTTGATGTCAGAGAGGAACTTCACAATGTTGTCACAACTTTTAGCAGTAGCCAGGTGTTTGGGTGGGTACTTTGGTGAACCCAATTTCTGATATATATATATATATATATATATATATAGTGGCAGTGGCAGATTAGCTGGTTCAAGCTAGCTAAATAGGCAATGGCTAATAACACTAAAAAATTTTACAGCTAGCTAAGAAGCTAACTTAACTCTGTAGTGGTGGGGTGTAAGAGCTGAGTCAAGGAGCTTCAACGGTAAACTTGACCACGCCCTTATAAATCAAAATACAATATTACAGGCAGAGGCGTATCAGGTTATTCATGTAGCCTACCACAGATGAGAAGCATTTTTTCCCGCTTTTTATGGAAACCCAAAGGAGTCATACCTAACCGCCCCAGTGGTTTTCCATAGCCGCCCTACGCACATGGTGGTGAGCTCTGTCCATTGTGCTGACACAGCGTCACTCAATCATTAGAATTGTTTTGCTATAGGGACATAAAACTAAATCTGAGGGGGCACAAGTTTACAACTAAGGGGCTAAGCCCTCATTTGCCCCCTAGTGGATCCGGGCCTGCATGATATACAGTCATAATGAACAACATGGGGAAAGAAAAAAACTGCTCCTGACTCCTACCACCAACGGTTCTGTTGGGGGGGCCAGTGCCCCTGTGACAACAATTTTGGACCCCCTTGTGGCCCCCCTAAATGTGGAGTATGAAATAATTTTTACATAACTAATGTTTGCTATCGTTCTTTTTTTACATCCGTTATTAGACAGTGGCAACGCGGAATAGTAATTTAACCCACACATTTTCTAGAGGGACGGCTTTAGGCGGAACACAACAGTATCGTACCACATGCAAAACGATATGACAACAATAACGTCTAATGTAACTGGCCCCTCTAACAGTACAACTGGCCCCAGCTTGGCCCCCCCAGTTGAAATGGTCTAGAACCGCCACTGCCTCCTACAGAACAGTATGAGCATATTGTCGTTATTCACTGCATCCCAAATAGCACCATATTTCTTAAATAGTGCACTACCTTTGAAAATGGGCCCTGGTCAAAAATAGTGCACTACATAGGAAATGGGGTACTTTTTGGGATTCATACATTTTCTTGGATACCTGAATAATTGCAGGACAAATGCAATTGGAAACAGAGCACCAATGGTCCCTAGTTTTCAGCAGCTCGTCATTGTAACAAGGGCCCAGCGGAGCTCGTTAGAAGAACGAGGTGAGACGTGGTAAATTAGGTTAATTGGGCTATCTGTCAGACCAGGGAAGATGCACATGCTGACACAACAAAACCTGTAACATGATTACATTTTTTCCTCTCCTGCTACTCGGCTTTGTATCGCTGTTCAGGTGGATATGGTGACATGTCCATGACTGCTGTGCTAGCAGCAAGGTTATTATAGTTTTGAGTTCATATATTCACTTTTTTTTGTTTTATGATTTATTTTAGAAATTCAGATTAGTTTCAGTTCCTTTTCAAATCCACTTTACTAGTTTTGATTTAGTTAAATGTTTATGAAAACATTACATTTTTATATTATTTAATTTAAGTTTTAGTGTTAGAGACAGAAAGTAGCCTGTGTGTGAGAGGCTTGGAGCCATTTATGTGTTGTAAAGTTTTTGGGAATGTCACTTATTGCCATTGTGGGGCAGTAATGCATATGGTGATGGTCAGGTCATAGATTAGGTTAGGTTTGGGCCTTGGGACCCCAAGGAGTGCACTTTTAGTTTCTTGCCCTAACACTACACAGCTGGTGGGGGGGGGGGGGGAAGGATTCCTACACCACTCTCTTGTTCAGATTTTTGTCCTCAAGTTCTGCTGTGCAGGTGTGTGTAATTACGGTACACCAGAGCTTTAATATCCCCTTTCATTAGCATCACAACCTTGGAACCTTTCTGGGTAGAGCCAAACAAGCCCCTTTGATACCAACTGCCCAGACCAGCCGGCCAGTAAAATTGGGAGTTAATCACGCGCCCTGTCACCTGCTTAAGAGCACTGTGATAAGTGCACAACTGTTCAGTGTGCAAAAGGCATGTGAAAGAAATAAGCAGTGTTAATGAAATTGATAAGACAATTACTTCCAAGGCTAACTCATTAGTTGTGAGTGAAAAGAGAGGACAGACAGGAGAAAAAGGAAGGGAGAGGGCTGGTTGGTTGGTTAAATATGCATGACATCACCATGCTCAGTCCTGAAAGGTTTCATTTATTAATTTAATAAAAGGATATGCTCCTTTTTACAGTTAAATGTCACCCCAGAAAACTAAATGCAAGAGGCTATAATTCTGCGGTGCCTCTCAACCACTCAAGCCGTCACAATACGGCACAACTCATGTCACAGACAGAGGAACAGCCAATTTGGTAATTAAAGTTCAAATCCGACGATAGTGAGATTCCATTTTGACTCCCAAAGATACTCCTGTCCTGCACTATTTATGAAATGTTAAATGACCCTACTGCTGTTTGGTCCACAAACCCCCCCCCCCCCCCCCACACACACGTCCAAGGGTAATGAGCTACTATTTGAGAAGGTCCGGTCACACATACACAACATGACCAAAAGTATGTGGACACCTGCTCATCAAACATCTCATTCCAAAATCATGGGCATTAATATGGAATTGGTCCCCCCTTTGCTGCTATAACAGCCTCCACTCTTCTGGGAAGGCTTTCCACTAGATGTTGGAACATTGCTGGGCGGACTTGCTTCCATTCAGCCACAAGAGCATTAGTGAGGTCAGGCACGGATGTTTGCACTTGCAGTCGGAGTTCCAATTCATTCCAAAGGTGTTCGATGGGGTTGAAGTCAGGGCTCTGTGCAGAGGGCATTGTCATGCTGAAACAGGAAAGGGCCATCCCCAAACTGTTGCCTTAGGCTTGTGTGCGGCTGCTCAGCCATGGAAACTCATATCATGAAGCTCCAGATGAGCAGTTTTTGTGCTGATGTTGCTTCCAGATGTGGTTTGGAACTCAGTAGTGAGTGTTTCAACAGAGGTCAGATGATTTTTACGATCTACACGTTTCAGCACTCTGCAGTCCCGTTCTGTAAACTGTGTGGCCTACCACTTCACGGCTGAGCCGTTGTTGCTCCTAGTCATGTCCACTTCACAATAACAGCACTTACAGTTGACCGAGGCAGCTCTAGCAGGGCAGAAATTTGACGACCTGACTTGTTGGAAAGGTGGCACCCTATGACAGTGCCACATTGAAAGTCACTGAGCTCTTCAGGACGGCCATGCCTACCGCCAATGTTTGTCTATGGAGATTGCGTGGCTGTGTGCTCGATTTTATACACCTGTCAGCAGTGGGTATGGCTGAAATAGACAAATCCAGTAATTTGAAGAGGTGTCCACATACTTTTGTATATACAGTGTGTTTCCTAAATGGCAAAGGTCCAGATGGATGTTGTCGTTTATCGGCGTTGTAACAGACCCCCACCTAACGACTCATGCGACCACAAACTGTTGCCATTTTAAAGCTCATTCCTTTCAATTCTATACTTTTTACCATGGGGCGGAGAAAACAGCGGTCTGTTTTGTCTTATAATACCTGAGTGACTCAGCAAAATCAATGGGGGCCCCCTGGGGGTCGAGGCCCCTCGGCACGTAATCTGGCCATGATAACTACAATGTTTAGATAGCTGGTTAGCCTAGCTAACATCGCCAGTAGTGATCAACAGGACATTTCTGACAGGTAAAAAAATGCTCTCTGTCTGTCAGTGAATGACATAACAAGAGGAAAAGTTGGGACTGATCATATTGACCCTGTTCTGTCTGCCCTACACTCTTAGAAAAAAAAGTGCTAAGTAAAACCATTTAGTGATCTTCGGTTTGTTCCCACAGGGGAACACTTTTTGATGCTAGTTAGAACCTTCTATGTAGAATTCTTCATAGAACCCCTTGTATGGTTATACCTAGAACTCTCTGTCAAGGGTTATGCATAGAACCCTCTATGAAAGGTTCTACAAAGAACACTTTTATATTGGGAGGGTTCTTCCTAGGACACTCTGAATGGATCCACCAGCCTTATTAGCCTTTAAAATTAAACTATGTATGACAATAATTTACATACACTGGGAGTACAAAACATTAGGAATACCTTCCTAATATTGAGTTGCATCCACTTTTGACTTCAGAACAACCTCAATTCGTTTGGGCATGGGCTCTACAAGGTGTCTAAAGAGTTCCACAGGGATGCTGGCCCATGTTGATTCTAATGCTTCCCTCAGTTTTGTTAAGTTGGCTAGATATTTATTGGTTGGTGGACCATACTTGATACACATGGGAATGTGTTGAGAGTGTAAAACCCAGCAGTGTTGCAGTTCTTGACACTCAAACTGGTGCACCTGGCACATACTACCATAGCCCTTTCAAAGGCACTTAAATATTTTTAATTCCCCATTCACCCTCTGAATGTGACACATACTGTACATAATCCATGTCTCAATTGTCTCAAGGTTTAAAAATATTTCTTTAAGCTGTCTCTTCCCCTTCAGCTACACTGATTTTAAGTGGATTTAAGAAGTAACATCAATAAGGAATCATAGCTTTCACCTGAATACACCTGCTCAGTCTATGTCATGGAAAGAGGTGTTCCTAATGTTTTGTACACTCAATGTATATCAAATGGCATTTCCTTGATGGCCTAGTTACACCCCAACACAGTAGCTTTAGGAAACTCCTGGTTTACAGGCCACATCAGGCCTGCAAGTCCCGTTATGCTGGCTTGCAAGTGATGTTTAATTCCTATTAGAATCCAGCTAGGATATCCAACAAGTGGAATTTTTCTCACCCGCAATACACTTTCAGAATGACTGCCAAAATGGAGAAGATTTAGACTACCTCAATCATCTAAACTGCAACAACCATCTCAGTAATGGGTGCAATAAGTCTGACTACTAACAGATTGGATACGTTTAGAAAAATGTATCAATCAATCAATGTACATGCTAAAAATTCAAACAAACAATTCTGAAAATCACCCTGAAATAGAGCATGCTGGTAAATATGATATATGGTTCTATGTAGACGCCATCTTGCATTCCAAAGAATCATTCTTGCCTTCTAAAGAATCATCAAAGAACCGTTTCTTCCAAAAATGTTTCTTAGGATGTTGAAGGTTCTAGTTAGAACCCTCTGAAGGGTTCTTCAGATCAAAACGGTTCTTGGTAGAACTCTATCCCCTAAGAAAACAATTTTGGTGTTTCTTTATTATATCAAAATAAACTTGTATCAATGCCCAATATCACACATTCACAAAGTGTATACATTGTACAATCACTTAGTGAGAGAGAGAGTCAAATATCACATATATGACTTGTTTCACTACTTCACAGGAGCGCCATTTGAATGTAAACTTTACATTTTTATCAAAATACCTTTTTTGGCAGAAATGCCTTCTGGAACATGTGAACTTTCATGTGCCTTAATTACAAATTTGTATGCCATCTGTAAATACAAATAAAATTGTTAAATTACGAGCCTAGTTGGTTTAGCCATGGAAAAAGTAAGCAACCTTACCGCTAGCCATGATTGGCTGAGATAATGAGTGGGCTGACATGCCGAGAGATGAGTTCGGATTGGTCTGCTTCTGCCTATAATATGAGCTGGTCAGTATGTGCAGGTAATCCTTTCTAATGTGTTAACCTGTTAGGGCTAGGGGGCAGCATTGACACGGCTGGATAAAAAACATACCCGATTTAATCTGGTTACCACTCCTACTCAGTAACTAGAATATGCATATACTTATTACATATGGATAGAAAACACCCTAAATTTTCTAAAACTGTTTGAATGGTGTCTGTGAGTATAACAGAACTCAAATGGCAGGTCAAAACCTGAGAGATTCCTTTACAGGAAGTGGCCTGTCTGACCATTTGTTGAACTTCTTTTCCATCTCTATCATTTACTAAGGATCTCTGCTCTAACGTGACACTTCCCACGTCGTCCATAGGCGCTCAGAGCCCGGGAAAAAACAGAATGTCGTCATTCCAGCCCCAGGCTGAAACACATTATCGCCTTTCTCAAGTGGCCGATCAAGAGACACTAGCTTATGCGCAGGACCCCGACCGCCCCCGCCTTTGGGATTTTTTCCTCTGTTTGCCGAAAAGGAGATTCCCTGTCGGAATATTATCGCTTTTCTACGAGAAAAATGTCGTAAAAATTGATTTTAAACAGCGGTTGACATGCTTCGAAGTACGGTAATGGAATACTTAGAATTTTATTGTCACGAATTGCGCCAAGCGCGTGACACTTCTTTACTATTTCGGATAGTGTCTGGAACGCACGAACAAAACGCCGCTATTCGGATATAACGATGGATTATTTTGGACCAAACCAACATTTGTTATTGAAGTAGCTGTCCTGGGTGTGTATTCTGACGAAGACAACAAAAGGTAATGACATTTTTATAATAGTAAATATGATTATGGTGAGTGCTAAACTTGCCGGGTGTCTAAATAGCGAGCCCGTGATGCCTGGGCTATGTACTTAGAATATTGCAAAATGTGCTTTCACCAAAAAGCTATTTTAAAATCGGACATATCGAGTGCATAGAGGAGGTCTGTATCTATAATTCTTAAAATAATTGTTATGCTTTTTGTGAACGTTTATCGTGAGTAATTTAGTAAAATGTTAGCGAATTCCCCGGAAGTTTGCGGGGGGTATGCTAGTTCTGAACGTCACATGCTAATGTAAAAAGCTGGTTTTTGATATAAATATGAACTTGATTGAACAAAACATGCATGTATTGTATAACATAATGTCCTAGGGTTGTCATCTGATGAAGATCATCAAAGGTGAGTGCTGCATTTAGCTGTCTTCTGGGTTTTGGTGACATTATATGCTGGCTTGAAAAATGGGTGTCTGATTATTTCTGGCTTGGTACTCTGCTGACATAATCTAATGTTTTGCTTTCGTTGTAAAGCCTTTTTGAAATCGGACAGTGTGGTTAGATTAACGAGAGTCTTATCTTTAAATGGCTGTAAAATAGTCATATGTTTGAGAAATTGAAGTAATAGGATTTTTAAGGTTTTGAAAATCGCACCACAGGATAGCAGTGGCTGTTACGTAGGTGGGACGAATTCGTCCCGCCTAGCCTAGAGAGGTTAACCTGTTAGGGCTAGGGGGCAGTATTTGCACGGCTGGATAAAAAAATTTACCCGATTTAATCTGGTTACTAATCCTACCCAGTAACTAGAATATGCATATACTTATTATATATGGATAGAAAACACCCTAAAGTTTCTAAAACTGTTTGAATGGTGTCTGTGAGTATAACAGAACTCATTTGGCAGGAAAAACCCTGAGACATTTTCTGACAGGAAGTGGATACCTGATGTGTTGTATTACCTTTAAACCTATGCCATTGAAAAACACAGGGGCTGAGGAATATTTTGGCACTTCCTATTGCTTCCACTAGATGTCACCAGCCTTTACAAAGTGTTTTGAGTCTTCTGGAGGGAGATCTGACCGAACAAGAGCCATGGAACGATGATGGCCCATTAGACACCTGGCGCGCGAGTTCATGTTCGGTACCCTCGTTCCAATACGTTATAAAAGAGAATGCATTCGTCCATCTTGAATATTATTCATGTTCTGGTTAAAAAAGGCCCTAATGATTTATGCTATACAACGTTTGACATGTTTGAACGAACGTAAATATATTTTTTCCCCTCGTTCATGAAGTGAAGTCCGGCGGGCTTAGATCATGTGCTAACAAGACGGAGATTTTTGGACATAAATGATGAGCTTTTTTGAACAAAACTACATTCGTTATGGACCTGTGATACCTGGAAGTGACATCTGATGAAGAGAATCAAAGGTAATGGATTATTTACATAGTATTTTCGATTTTAGATCTCCCCAACATGGCGGCTAGTCTGTATCGCAACGCGTATTTTTCTGGGCGCAGTGCTCAGATTATTGCAAAGTGTGATTTCCCAGTAAGGTTATTTTTAAATCTGGCAAGTTGATTGCGTTCAAGAGATGTAAATGCACCTGCTGTTGATGGAGTGCACCACGGGTGGGACGCTTGCGTCCCACCTAGCCCATAGAGGTTAAACAAATCAAAATAGCCACCCTTTGCCTTGATGACAGCTTTGCACACTCTTGGCATTCTCTCAACCAGCGTCATGAGGAATGTTTTTTCAACAGTCTTGAAGGAGTTCCCACATATGCTGAGCACTTGTTGGCTGCTTTTTCTTCACTCTGAGGTCCAACTCATACCAATCCATCTCAATTGGATTGACACTGGGTGATTATGGAGGCCAGGTCTTTTGATGCAGCACTCTCCTTCTCAAATAGGCTATACACAGCTTGGAGGTGTGTTGGGTTATTGTCCTGTTGAAAATCATAGTCCCACTAAGTGCAAACCAGATGGGATGGTGTATCGCTGCAGAATACTGTGGTAGTCATGCTGGTTATTAAGTGTACCTTGAATTTGAAATAAATCGCTGACAGTGTTTATTTTTAAATGTTATTTCACCTTTATTTAACCAGGCAGGCCAGTTGAGAACAAGTTCTCATTTACAACTGTGACCTGGCCAAGATAAATCACAGCAGTGCGACAAAAACAACAACACAGAGATACGCATAAACAAACGTAAAGTCAATAACACAAAAGAAAAACAATATCGAAAATTCTGTGTACAGTGTGTGAAAATTTAGAAGAGTTGGGAGATAGGCAATAAATAGGCCCTAGAGGCAAAAATAATTACAATTTAGCATTAATACTGGAGTGATAGAGGTGCAGATGATGATGTGCAAGTAGAGATACTGGGGTGCAAAAGAGCAAGAGGGTAAGTAATAATATGGGGATGAGGTAGTCGGGTGTGCTATTTACAGATTGTCTGTGTACAGGTACAGTAATCGGTAAGCTGATGCTTAAAGTTAGAGAGGGAGATATTAAACTGCAGCTTCAGAGATTTTTGCAACTCGTTCCAGTAATTGGGAGCAGAGAACTGGAAGGAAAGGCGGCCAAAGAAAGTGTTGGCTTTGGGGGTGGCCAGTGCAATACACCTGCTGGAGCGTGTGCTACGGGTGGGTGATGCTATGGTGACCCGTGAGCTGTGATAAGGCGGGGCTTTATCTAGCAAAGACTTATAGACAACCTGGAGCCAGTGGGATTGGCGACGGATATGTAGTGAGGGCCAGCCAACGAGAGCTTACAGGTCGCAGTGGTGGGTAAAATATGGGGCTTTGGTGATAAAATGGCTGGCACTGTGATAGAATACATCCAGTTTGCTGAGTAGAGTGTTGGGGGCTATTTTATCCTCTTGAGCATCTGATCCCGTTAGCGGGATCAAAATCCAGCGAAAAATCATATCGCCAATTAGCATTAAAAAATTATCATAATTTTTTACAAAAATTAAAAATTTTTTTTTTTTTTTTTTATAGATACACCTCTCCTGAATCGACCCACGTCGTCCGATTTCAAAAAGGTTTTACAGGAAAAGCAAATCATTAGATTATATTAGATGAGTCCATCGTAAAAAGCAGCTTCATAGCCATTTTCCGACCAACCACTTCCATCACATATTATCAATAAACAGCTAAATGTAGCACTAACCTTTTACAAACTTCATCAGATGGCACCCCTAGGACATCATGTTATACAATGCATGCATTCTTTTGTTCAATAAAGGTCATATTTATATATAAAAACAGCATTTTACATCTCTGTCTGACGTTGACTACCTAATTTCCCCTCAAAAGCGTCCCGGTAAACAATGCTACGTTTCAATAAATTGCTATACTATAACGATTTTTTAAATGTATATTGTCAATCTAACATTTATAGATGAATATCTCTTGAGAACACCCGTCATACCAGATTTTAAATTAACTTTACTGGGTAATCACACTTTGCGATAAAAGGAGATGCGATACTCAGAAAATCAGCTAATATACAGTGCTCGGCGCCATCTTGGATGCAACAGTATGAACCATCTCATCTTCAATAATATTGTCAATAATCGCCTACCTTTAGTTGTCTTCATCAGAAAGCATCCCAGGTCCACAACAGATGTATTTTCGGTCAAAAAGTCCATACTTCACGTTCCATTAGCCTGATGTTGGTAGCGCGTCCTATGGCTCTCTCCAAACGCAGCTCTGCACTTCATACTGAAAGCAATCCTCGCGCATGTAGGTTCGTTCAAACATGTCAAACGTTGTATAAAATAAATGTTCAGGGCCACTAACACCAAGAGAGCCAATAAGATTCGAGGGGGATGATTTCACTGCCTTTAAAACCGTTTCCAAAGGTGGGGGCAGACATGGCCGCCGGCGTCATAATGGTGATGGCCCATCCCCTGTGACCAATTTCAAACTCCTGTCATTCACTGAGTTTTGACTCTATAAGGCTCAAACCACTGTGAAAGGACTGGCGACATCTAGTGGAAGCAATAGGAAGTGCCAAAATATTCCTAAACCCCTGTGTTTTTCAATGGGATAGGTTAGAACTCAATACAACACATCAGGTATCCACTTCCTGTCAGAAAATGTCTCAGGGTTTTGCCTGCCAAATGAGTTCTGTTATACTCACAGACACCATTCAAACAGTTTTAGAAACTTTAGAGTGTTTTCTATCCATATATAATAAGTATATGCATGCCCTATCTTCTGAGTTTGATTAGTAGGCCGTTGAAAATGGGAACGATTTTTTTTCAAAATGCGCTGTGGCGCCCCCTATCCTAGGGTATCCTCAAGAGGTTATAAATGACATCGCCGAAGTCAAGGGTCGGTAGGGTAGTCAGTTTTACGAGGGTATGTTTGGCGGCATGAGTGAAGGAGGCTTTGTTGCGAAATAGGATGCCGATTGTAGATTTCATTTTGGACTGGAGATTCTTAATGTGAGTCTGGAAGGAGAGTTTACAGTCTAACCAGACACCTAGGTATTTGTAGTTGTCCACATATTCTAAGTCAGAACCGTCCAGAGTAGTGGTGCTAGTCGGAAAGGCAGTTGCGGGCAGCAATCGGTTGAAGAGCATGGACTTAGTTTTACTAGCATTTAAAGCTGTTGGAGGCCACGGAAGGAGTGTTGTATGGCGTTGAAGCTCGTTTGGAGGTTTGTTTGCAGTGTCCAAAGAAGGGCCAGAAGTATACAGAATTGTGTCGTCTGCATAGAGTTGGATCAGAGAATCACCAACAGCAAGAGTAACATCATTGATATATACAGAGAAAAGCGTCGGCCCGAGAAATTAATCCTGTGGCACCCCCATAGAGACTGCCAGAGGTCCGGACAACAGGCTTGTCACTGAACTCCATCTGAGAAGATTTGTCACTGAACTCCATCTGAGAAGTAGTTGGTGAACCAGGCGAGGCAGTCATTTGAGAAGCCAAGGCTATTGAGTCTGCCGATAAGAATGCAGTGATTGACAGAGTCGAAAGCCTTGGCCAGGTCGATGAAGACGGCTGCACAGTACTGAATTTTATTGATGGCGGTTATGATATCGTTTAGGACCTTGAGCGTGGCTGAGGTGTACCCATGACCAACTCGGAAATCAGATTACATAGTGAAGAAGGTACGGTGGGATTTGAAATGGTCGGTGATCGGTTTATTAACTTAACTTTCGAAGATTTTAGAAAGGCAGGGCAGGATGGATATAGGTCTATAACAGTTTGAGTCTAAAGTGTTTCCCCCTTTGAAGAGGGGGATGACCGCGGCAGCTTTCCAGTCTTTGGGGATTTCAGATGACACGAAAGAGAGGTTGAACAGGCTAGTAATAGGGTTTACAACAATTTTGGCTAATCATTTTAGAAAGAGAGGGTCCAGATTGTCTAGCCCAGCTGATTTGTAGGGATCCAGATTTTGCAGTTCTTTCATAACATCAGCTGTCTGGATTTGGGTGAAGGAGAAGCGGGGGGGGGGGGGGGGGGGGGGGGGGTTGGGCAAGTTGCTGCAAGGGGTGCTGAGATGTTGGCCAGGGTAGGGGAAGCCAGGTGGAAAGCATGGCCAGCCGTGGTAAAATGCTTATTGAAATGATTGATTATCATCGATTTATTGGTGGGTGCAGTGTTTCCTATCCTCAGTGCAGTAGGCAGTTGGGAGGAGGTGCTCTTACTCTCCATGGACTTTACAGTGTCCCAAAACTTTTTGTAATTAGTGCTACAGGAAGCAAATTTCTGTTTGAAAAAGCTAGACTTAGCTTTCCTAACTGACTGAATATATTGATTCCTGACTTCCCTGAAAAGTTGCATATCGCGGGGGCTATTCGATGCTAATGCAGAACGCCATAGGATGTTTTTGTGCTGGTCAAGGGCAGTCAAGTCTGGAGTGAACCAAGGGCTATATCTGTTCTTAGTTCTGCATTTTTTAAATGGGGCATGCTTATTTAAGATGGAGAGGAAAGCACTTTTGAAGAGCAACCAGGCATCCTCTACTGACGGGATGAGGTCAATATTCTTCCAGGATACCCGGGCCAGGTCGATTAGAAAGGCCTGCTCACTGAAGTATTTTAGGGAGCGTTTGACAGTGATGAGAGGTGGTCGCTTGACCACAGACCCATTACGCACGCAGGCAATGAGGCAGTGATAGCTGAGATCCTGGTTGAAGACAGCAGAGGTGTATTTAGATGGCAGGTTGGTCAGGATGATACTGTATCTAAGAGGGTGCCCATGGTTACGGATTTACGGTTGTACCTGGTAGGTTCCTTGATGATTTGTGTGAGATTGAGGGCATCTAGCTTAGATTGTAGGACAGCAAGGGTGTTAAGCATGTCCTGGTTTAGGTCACCTAACAGTACAAACCCTGAAGATAGATTGGGGGCAATCAATTCACATATGGTGTCCATGGCACAACTGGGGGCCGAGGGGTCTATAACAAGCGGCAATGGTGAGAGACTTGTTTCTGGGAAGGTGGATTTTTAAAAGTAGAAGCTCGAATTGTTTGGGCACAGACCTGGATAGTATGACAGAACTCTGCAGGCTATCTCTGCAGTAGATTGCAACTCCGCCCCCTTTGGCAGTTCCATCTTGTCAGAAAATGTTATAGTTAGGGATGGAAATATCAGAATTTTCAGGATTCAGGATTCAGACATGGCTAGGACATCTGGGTTGGCTGAGTGTGCAAAACCAGTGAATAAAACACATTTAGGGAGGAGGCTTCTAATGTTAACATGCATGAAACCAATGCTTTTACGGTTACAGAAGTCAACAAATGAGAGCGCCTGGGGAATGGGAGTGATGCTGGGGGCTGCAGGGCCTGGGTTAACCTCTACATCACCAGAGGAACAAAGGAGGAATAGGATAAGAGTACGGCTAAAGGCTTAACCTCTATGGGCTAGGTGGGACGCTAGCGTGCCACCCGTGGTGCACTCCATCAACAGCAGGTGCATTTCAAGAGCGGCAAATTTGAATCCAAATAAATGTCAAAATTCAAATTTTTCAAAAATACAACTATTTTACACCATTTGAAAGATAAACATCTCCTTAATCTAACCACGTTTTACGATTTCAAAAAGGTTTTACGGCGAAAGCATAAATTTAGAGTATGTTAGGACAGTACATTTACAAGAGTTGTGTGTAATGTTTTGTCAAGTCAAAGACAGGGTCACCAAAACCATAAAACCAGCTAAAATGATGCACTAACCTTTTACAATCTCCATCAGATGACACTCCTAGGACATTATGTTAGACAATGCATGCATTTTTAGTTCTATCAAGTTCATATTTATATGCAAAAACAGCGTTTTACTATGGCATTGATGTTGAGGAAATCGTTTCCCTCCAATAACCGGTATTCAAGTCAGCGTCACAAATTAAATAATTAAAATTAGAAAACATTGGTAAAATATTATATTGTCATTTAAAGAATTATAGATTTACATCTCTTGAACGCAATCAACTTGCCAGATTTAAAAATAACCTTACTGGGAAATCACACTTTGCAATAATCTGAGCACTGCGCCCAGAAAAATACGCGTTGCGATACAGACTAGACGTCATGTTGGGGAGATCTAAAATCGAAAATACTATGTAAATAATCCATTACCTTTGATTCTCTTCATCAGATGTCACTTCCAGGTATCACAGGTCCATAACGAATGTAGTTTTGTTCAAAAAAGCTCATCATTTATGTCCAAAAATCTCCGTCTTGTTAGCACATGATCTAAGCCAGCCGGACTTCTCGTCATGAACGAGGGGAAAAAATATATTTACGTTCGTTCAAATATGTCAAACGTTGTATAGCATAAATCATTAGGGCCTTTTTTAACCAGAACATGAATAATATTCAAGGTGGACGAATGCATACTCTTTTATAACGTATTGGAACGAGGGTACCCAACATGAACTCGCGCGCCAGGTGTCTAATGGGACATCATCGTTCCATGGCTCTTGTTCGGTCAGATCTCCCTCCAGAAGACTCAAAACACTTTGTAAAGGCTGGTGACATCTAGTGGAAGCAATAGGAAGTGCCAAAATATTCCTCAGCCCCTGTGTTTTTCAATGGGATAGGTTTAAAGTCAATACAACACATCAGGTATCCACTTCCTGTCAGAAAATGTCTCAGGGTTTTGCCTGCCAAATGAGTTCTGTTATACTCACAGACACCATTCAAACAGTTTTAGAAACTTTAGAGTGTTTTCTATCCATATATAATAAGTATATGCATATTCTAGTTACTGGGTAGGATTAGTAACCAGATTAAATCGGGTACATTTTTTTATCCAGACGTGCAAATGCTGCCCCCTAGCCCTAACAGGTTAAAGAACTGGTCATCTAGTGCGTTCGGAACAGAGAATAAAAGGAGCAGTTTAGTGGGCGCAGAAGAATAGATTCAAGGAATAATGTACAGACAAACGTATGGTAGGATGCGAGTACAGTGGAGGTAAGCCTAGGCATTGAGTGACGATGAGAGAGGTTTTGTCTCTAGCCACCATTTAAGCCAGGTGAGGTCACCGCATGTGTGGGGGGTGGAACATAAGGGCTAGCAATAGCATATTGAGCAGGGCTGGAGGCTCTACAGTGAAATACGACAAAAACGACTAACCAAAACAGCAATAGACAAGGCATATTGACATTAGGGAGAGGCATGTGTAGCCGAGTGATCATAGGGTCCGGTGAGTAGCTAGGCGAGCTGGATGCACGCCGATTCAGACAGCTAGCTGACCGGCGCTAGCAGCAGGCTAGATGACGGGCCTCAGGGGGACGTCGTAATGGGAGAGTCTGTTGAAACCCCCTCGGACGGTTACGTCGGCAGACCAGTCGTGATGTATCGGCGGGGCTCCGTGTCGGCAGCAAAGGGTCTAGGTCATTTGGCAGAAGAGATATTGAAGCCCAGGAATTATCTGATGGAATTCTTTTGCTAGTCGGGAGAATGGCATAGTCCGAGGCTAGCTCTAGGCTAAGTGGTGCTTGCTTCGGGACAGAGAAATTAGACAGGAGTACCCACTTGGATAGCAGCTAGCTAGCTGCGATGATCCGGATTAAAAGTTCAGAGCTTGCGGTAGGAATCCGGAGATGTGATAGAGAAAAGCAGTCCGATATGCTCTGGGTAGATATCGCGCTGTGCTGGCTGGCAGTGTCACCAGCGAAGCACCCCCACACCATCACACCTCCACCTCCATGCTTCACAGTGGGAACCACACATGTGAAGATCATCCGTTCACCTACTCTGAGTCCCACAAAGACACCTCGGTTGGAACCAAAAATCTCAAATTTGGACTCATCAGACCAAAGGACAGATTTCCACCAGTCTAATGTCCATTGCTTGTGTTTCTTGGCCCAAGCAAGTCTGTTCTTCTTATTGGTGTCCTTTAGTAGTGGTTTCTTTGCAGCAAACCGACCATGAAGGCCTGATTCATGCAGTCTCCTCTGAACAGTTGATGTTGAGATATATCTATTACTTAAAAGGATCGGACCCTTTTTTTCAATTTTCGCATTAAATTACTTACCCAAATCTAACTGCCTGTAGCTCAGGCATTGAAGCAAGATATGCATATTCGTGATACCATTTCAAAGGAAACACTTAAGTTTGCGGAAATGTGAAAAGAATGTTGGAGAATATAACACATTAGATCTGATAAAAGAAAATACTAAGAAAAAAAACAACGTTTTTTTGTATTTTTTTTTGTACCATCATCTTTGAAATGCATGAGAAAGGCCATAATGTATTATTCCAGCCCAGGCGCAATTTAGCAGTAGTGTATGTGCAATGTTTTAGATTGATCCAATGAACCATTGTATTTCGTTTCAAAATTTTGTATCAAGACTGCCCAAATGTGCATAATTGGTTTATTGATACATTTTCAAGTTCATAACTGTGCACTCTCATCAAACAATGGCATGGTATTATTTCACTGTAATAGCTACTGTAAATTGGACAGTGCAGTTAGATTAAATAGATTTCACATTTTTGTCTGCAAGTAACTAGCAAGCTAGCCAACGTTAGCCAGTTAGCTTGGGTGCTTGACTGCTGTTGTTAGGTCAAAACTCTCGGATCAACCCTACTTTTAAGCCAGAGCAACCAGTGTGTGCTACGAGAGCAAAACGCTCTTAATTTACGAACAGCCAATCTGACATTGCTCTAAGTTTACAGTCGCCCAGAGCACACTTTGGAACTCCAGATAAAATTTACGAACACACCCGTAGTATAACCAGCCTTTAGTCCAGAAATGTTTGGTTGTTTAGTACATAGCCTCACATGTGAAAACTTAAACAGATGGGTGGGGTTAAAGCTTAAAAGGGTGTGAACGATGCTGAATGGGTGTAGTCAAAGGGGAGCTCTCCAGTGGGTACCAAAACATTAAAGGGACATTTTCTCAAAGGTGAGGTTTATCAACTTTCAAAGCAGAATTACTTTCCCATTGTTCCCCAACTGTAGTGTATGATATACCATTTTCTAACTCTGTACTTTCATCCAATGTAAAAAACACAATTTCAAATGTTACTACATAAGACTGAATCGAGCCAGTCGGTCACGTTTATTTGTAGTATATATCCAGTGTTCACATACATTATGGAAAATTGGTTCCTGTTTCAGTCATTTTGGTAATGTCTTTGGTCACGTTTGCATGGGTCAAACCAAAACATTCTAGTGATTGGTTGACAATAGAGCTTCCCACAATGCAGGCGATTGCTGCATGATGAAGTTGGTGAAGAGCAACTGCAGAAACTTGCAGTTGACTGCAGTCAAAACATCATGACCTTTGATCACATGATTTTTGTAAAGTTCATGCAGTTGACACACAATTTTTATCCGCGGAACGCTACATACTTTGAAAGGTGGTGACCAACGATTGTCTGCTGTGAAGGGAAATCTTAATGCTACAGCATACAATGACATTTCTGTGCTTCCAAATTTGTGACCACAGTTTGGGGAAAGCCATTTCCTGTTTCAGTATGACAATGCCCCCGTGCACAAAGCGAGCTCCATATAGAAATGGTTTGTCGAGATCGGTGTGGGAGAACATGACTGGCCTGCACAAAGA
The DNA here is from genome assembly GCF_965601325.2 of Salmo salar. Taxonomy (NCBI): domain Eukaryota; kingdom Metazoa; phylum Chordata; class Actinopteri; order Salmoniformes; family Salmonidae; genus Salmo; species Salmo salar. Next base: position 22,092,842 of record NC_138309.1, on the reverse strand, counting down.
CCCGACCTCAACCCCATCGAACACCTTTGGGATGAATTGGAATGCTGACTGCGAGCCAGGCCTAATCGCCCAACATCAGTGCCTGACCTCACTAATGCTCTTGTGGCTAAATGGAAGTAAGTCCCCGCAGCATTGATCCAACATCTAGTGGAAATCCTTCCTAGAAGAGTGGAGGCTGTTATAGCAGCAAAGGGGGGACCAACTCCATATTATTGCCCATGATTTTGGTACGAGATGTTCGACGAGCAGGTGTCCACATACTTTTGGTAATGTTGTGTACTTTTGGAATCTACTTCAGGGTTTCCCAAACTCAGTCCTCGGGACCCCAAGGTGTGCATGTTTTGTTTTTTGCCCTTGCACTACACAGCTGATTGAAATAATCAACTAATCATCAAGCTTCGATAACTTGAATATGCTGTGTAGTGTTAGGGCAAAAAACTAAACGTGCACACCTTGGGGTCCCGAAGACCGAGTTTGGAAAACGCTGCCCTAAACTCACAGACCTGGGCTGCATTCAAAATGCCACCCTATTCCATATATAGTGCACAACTTTTGACTTGGCTGTCACAGTACTTATTATTATTGTTCTACCTAGTGGCGCAGCGGTCTAAGGCACTCCATCTCAGTGGCTTGAGGCATCACTACAGACACTCTGGTTCGATTCCAGGCTGTATCACAACTGGCCATGATTGGGAGTCCCACATGGTGGTGCACAATTGGCCCAGTATTGTCTGGGTTTGGCCGGTGTAGGCCATCATTGTACAAAATAATTTGTTCTTAACTGACTTGCCTGGTTAAATAAATCAGATATATTTTTTTTTATCATAGATTGAATTACCAAAGTTCATGTCTGATTGAATGACCATGAGAAAAGTAACACAGTGTACATTCCACATTCGTAGAGGGACATCAATGTGTTGTTCTACGACCTCATGCTAGATGTTTGTCTGTATGAATACATTTCATGAATGTATATAGCATGTTCTTTTCTGTAACCCTTCAAACATCTGCACTGCTAATGAGTAGGAGAGATGCACAGGATTGGGGTAACTTTGAGGGTTTAATGATTGGAGTTACAGAAAGTTGAGTGGTTATTGTTGAGTGCAGATTTATTTTTCACGCTATTTTGAATTACTCATAACAAAATCAATGGTGTATATTTAACTCTGAAAGTGTCAAATGTACACTATTTTCAGTGAACATATGAGTCCCGCTGAACTGGTTTTAAGATAACACTTAAAAGTGTTAAAGATTTAACTCTGTTGCACCATTCAACTCTTAAAGTGTTCATATGTACTTGACTGTGGTATTTGCATAGCTATACTGTAGAGTAATACGCAACACCTACAGTATTGTATATATATTTATTAGGGATCCCCATTAGCTGCTGCCAAGGCAGAAGCTACTCTTCCTGGGGTCCAAACACATTAAGGCACTTACATCACCAATACATTTGATTTGATCACACCCAAAACAAAATGTAAAACAGTACATCATATAACATTATTACACCACTACAATACAAAATGTATAATACCACAATATTGTAATGTACGTGTGTGTAGAGTGTGTGCTAGCATGTGTGTGTGTGTATGCCTGTCTGTACCTGTGTGTGTGTGTGTGTGTGTGTGTGTGTGTGTGTGTGTGTGTGTGTGTGTGTGTGTGTGTGTGTGTGTGTGATTCTCTTCACAGTTCCCGCTGTTCCATAAGGTGTATCCTTTAAAAAAATAATCTGATTCTACTGCTTGCATCAGTCACATCCGTCATGTGGACTAGAGTTTCATGTAGTCATGACTCTATGTAGTGCTGTGCACCTCCCATAGTCTGTTCTTGACTTGGGGATTGTGAAGAGACCTCTGTGTGGTGTCATGTCTTGTGGGTATGCTTGGTTGTCTGAGCTGTGTGCTAGTAGTTTAAACATACACATCTGTGCATTCAGGATGTCAACACTTCTACAAAAACAAGTAGTGATGAAATCAATCTCTCCTCCACTTTGAGCCATGAGAGATTTACATGCATATTATTAATTTTACCTCCCCCGTATACATTTAAGGGCCAGCTGTTCTGCCCTGTTCTGAGCCAATTTACATTTTCCAGGGTCCCTCTTTGTGGCACTTGACCACATGACTGAACAGCGGTCCAGCTGCGATAAAACTATGGCCTGTAGGACCTGCCTTGTTGATAGTCTTGTTAAGAAGGAGCTTTATTATGGACAAACTTCTCCCCATCTTAGCTACTGTGGTGTCAACATGTTTCGACCATGACAGTTTACAATCCAAGGTTCCTCCAAGCAGTTTAGCCACCTCAACTTGATCAATTTCCACATTATTCATTACAAGATTGAATTAAGGTTTAGGGTTTAGTGAATGATTTGTCCCAAATGAAATGCATTTCATTTTGAAATATTTAGGACTAACTTATTCCCATTCTGAAACTAACTGCAGCTCTTTAAGTGTTGCAGTGATTTCACTTGATGTAGTAGCTGACATGTATAGTGTTGAGTCATCCGCATACTTAGACACACTGGCTTTACTCAATGACTTGTCATTAGTAAATATTGGAAAAACTAAGGGGCCTAGACAGCTGCCCTGGGGAATTCATGATTCTACCTGGATTATGTTGGAGAGGCTTCCATTAACCTCTTACATCTAGACGTTCCGCTAGCGGAACACCTGCTCCAATATCCAATGATGGGTGTGGCGCAAAATACAAATTCCTCTAAAATCCGAAAACTTCCATTTTTCAAACATATGACTATTTTACAGCATTTTAAAGACAAGACTCTCGTTAATCCAACCACACTGTCCGATTTCAAAAAGGCTTTACAGCGAAAGCAAAACATTAGATTATGTCAGCAGAGTACCCAGACAGAAATAATCAGACTACCCATTTTTCAAGCTAGCATATAATGTCACAAAAAACAAAACCACAGCTAAATGCAGCACTAACCTTTGATGATCTTCATCAGATGACAACCCTAGGACATTATGTTATACAATGCATGCATGTTTTGTTCAATCAAGTTCATATTTATATCAAAAAACAGCTTTTTTACATTAGCATGTGACGTTCAGAACTAGCATACCCCCCGCAAACCTCCGGTGAATTTACTAAATTACTCACGATAAACGTTCACAAAAAACATAACAATTATTTTAAGAATTATAGATACAGAACTCCTCTATGCACTCGATATGTCCGATTTTAAAATAGCTTTTCGGTGAAAGCACATTTTACAATATTCTCAGTAGATAGCCCAGCCATCACGGCTAGCTATTTAGACACCGACCAAGTTTAGCCCTGACCAAAGTCAGATTTACTATTACAAAAGTTTCATTACCTTTGTTGTCTTCGTCAGAATGCACTCACAGGACTGCTACTTCAATAACAAATGTTGGTTTGGTCCAAAATAATCCATCGTTATATCCAAATAGCGGCGTTTTGTTCGTGCGTTCCAGACACTATCCGAATGGTAAATAAGGGTCGCGCGCATGGCGCATTTCGTGACAAAAGATTTCTAAATATTTCATTACCGTACTTCGAAGCATGTCAACCGCTGTTTAAAATCAATTTTTATGCCATTTTTCTCGTAAAAAAGCGATAATATTCCGACTGGGAATCTGAGTTTCGGTAAATAGAGGGAAAAACAGAAAGACGGGGGCGGCCAGTGCACGCGCCTAAGCCCACTGTCCCCTGATTGGCCACTTGACAAACGCGATAATGTGTTTCAGCCAGGGCTTTGAATTACGTCATTCAGCTTTTTGCCGCCTTCTGAGAGCCTGTGGCAGCCGTAGGAAGTGTCACGTAAGAGCAGAGATCCTTTGTAATGGATAGAGATGATACAGAAGGCCAAGAAATGGTCAGACAGGGTACTTCCTGTACAGAATCTTCTCAGGTTTTGGCCTGCCAAATGAGTTCTGTTATACTCACAGACACCATTCAAACAGTTTTAGAAACTTTGGAGTGTTTTCCATCCAAAGCTAATAATTATATGCATATTCTAGTTTCTGGGCAGGAGTAATAATCAGATTAAATCGGGTACGTTTTTTATCCAGCCGTGAAAATACTGCCCCCTAGCCATAACAGGTTAAAGGATGCTCTGTTAGACAGGTAACTCTTTATCCACAATATAGCAGGGAGTGTAAAGCCACAACACATATGTTTTCTCCTCCCAAAAATCATTAAAGTATTTGGCAATGGGTTTTGTGATGAACGAGCCATCTGATTCAATGAATGAGTTTGACCTTTTGCCCAAAATTATATTGAAAGTGATACAAAGCTTGTTACTATCATTCTTTAAATCATTTATCTTTTTTTCATAGTATATTTTCTTCTTTTTACTGAGTTTTAGTCACACTATTTCTCAATTTGCAGTACATTGTCAGAGACACCGGCCTCAGGGATGACACCGGCCTCGGGGACGACCCCGAGGGCGAGGTGGAGGGCGATCCGGACAGCGACCGTGGAACTCCTGCAGCAGTGAAGGGTCCAACACATCCTCCACCGGAACCCAGCATCTCTCCTCCGGACCGTACCCCTCCCACTCCACGAGGTACTGAAAACCCCTCGCCCGATGCCTCGAATCCAGTATGGAGCGAACGGAATACGCCGAGGCCCCTTCGATGTCCAGAGGGGGCGAAGGAATCTCCCGCACCTCAGAGTCCTGGAGCGGGCCAGCCACCACCGACCTGAGGAGAGGGTATGGTAATCGGGGGGAAGCTGTATCCTGTAACTAACCGCATTCAGTCTCCTCAGGACTTTAAATGGCCCCACAAACCGCGGCCCCAGCTTCCGGCAAGGCAGGCGGAGGGGCAGGTTTCGGGTCGAGAGCCAGACCCGGTCCCCCGGTGCAAAGCAAGGCCCGCTGGAGGTGAACATGGGCGGCGTCCCATGTCTCCCCCGCGCACCTGAACCAGTCGTCCACCGCAGGAGCCTCGATCTGACTTTGATGCCAAGGCGCCAGAACCGGCTGGTACCCCAGTACGCACTGGAAGGGGGAGAGGTTAGTAGAGGAGTGGTGGAGCAAGTTCTGAGCCATCTCGGGCCAGGGCACGAATGCCACCCACTCCCCCGGACGGTCCTGGTAATAAGACCGCAGAAACCTACCCACAACCTGGGTCACTCTCTCCACCTACCCATTACTCTCGGGGTGAAAACTAGAGGTAAGGCTGATCAAGACCCCCAGACATTCCATGAATGCCCTCCAGACCCGCAACGTGAACTGGGGACCCCGATCAGACACTATATCCTCAGGCACCCCGTAGTGCCATAAGACGTGCGTAAACAAGGCCTCCGCAGTCTGTAGGGCCGTAGGGAGACCGGGCAGAGGGAGGAGATGGCAGGACTTAGAGAAATGATCCACAACAAGCAGGATCGTGGCGTTCCCCTGTGAGGGGGGGAGATCGGTAAGGAAATTGACCGACAGGTGCGACCATGGCCGTTGTGGAACGGGTAAGGGTTGTAGCTTACCTCTGGGCAGGTGCCTAGGAGCCTTACACTGGGCGCACACTGAGCAGGAGGTAACATACACCCTCACGTCCTTGGCCAAGGTAGTCCACCAGTACTTCCCACTCAAACAGCGCACCGTCTGACCGATGCCTGGATGACCAGAGGAGGCTGACGTGTGGACCCAATAGATCAACCAGTCACGGACAGCAGACGGAATGTACAGATGCCCAGCGGGACACTGGAGAGGAGTGGGCTCTGCACTTAACGCTCGCTCAATGTCCTCGTCCAGCTCCCATACTACCGGCGCCACCAGGCAGGAGGCCGGGAGTATGGGGGTAGGTACCATGGGCCGCTCCTCTGTGTCATACAGCCGGGACAGTGCGTATGCCTTCACATTCTGGGAACCTGGTCTGTAGGAAAGGGTGAAAACAAAACAGGTAAAAAAACATGGCCTACCTTGCCTGACGAGGATTCAGTCTCCTCGCCGCCCAGATGTACTCCAGGTTGTGGTGGTCAGTCCAGATGAGAAAAGGGTGTTTAGCCCCCTCAAGCCAATGTCTCCACGCCTTCAACGCCTCGACAACAGCCAACAACTCCCGGTCCCCCACATCATAGTTTCGCTCCGCCGGGCTGAGCTTCCTCAAGAAGAAGGCACAGGGGCGGAGTTTTGGTGGCGTGCCGGAGCGCTGAGAGAACACGGCTCCTATCCCAGCCTCGGACGCGTCCACCTCCACTGTGAACGCCAAAGAGGGATCCGGATGGGCCAGCATGGGAGCCGAGGTAAACAGAGCCCTTAGGTGACCAAAAATCCTGTCAGCCTCAGCCGACCACTGCAAACGTACCGGGCCCCCCTTCAGCAGTGAGGTAATGGGAGACGCTACCTGACCAAAACCCGGATAAACCTCCGGTAGTAATTGGCAAACCCTAGAAACCGCTGCACCTCCTTCACCGTGGTGGGAGTCGGCCAATTACGCACAGCTGAAATGCAGTCACTCTCCATCTCCACTCCTGAGGTGGAAATGCGGTACCCTAGGAAGGAAACGGACTGCTGGAAGAACAGGTATTTCTCAGGCTTGACGTACAGGTCATGCTCCAACAGTCGACCAAGCACCCTGCGCACCAGGGACACATGCTCGGCGCGTGCAGCGGAGTGTATCAGAATGTCATCAATATACACCACTACACCCTGCCTGTACAGGTCCCTGAAAATCTCGTCTACAAAGGCTTGGAAGACTGATGAAGCATTCATCAACCTGTACGGCATTACGAGGTACTCATAATGCCCTGAGGTAGTACTGAACGTCGTCTTCCACTCGTCTCCCTCCCGGATACGCACCAGGTTGTAAGCGCTCCTGAGATCTAGATGGTGAAGAAGCACGCCCCGTGCATTGACTCAAACGCTGTGTCTATGAAAGGTAGCGGGTAACTGTACTTCACAGTGATCTGGTTCAGGGCCCGGTTTTCAATACATGGGCGCAGACCTCCCTCCTTCTTCACAAAAAAGAAACTCGAGGAGGTGGGTGAAGTGGAGGACCGAATGTACCACTGATGCAGGGTTTCGGAGACATATGTTTCCATAGTCACCGTCTCCGCCTGTGACAGGGGATACACATGACTCCTGGGAAGTGCGGCGTCTACCTGGAGTTTTATTGCACAATCCCCCCGACGATGGGGTGGTAATTGAGTCGCCCTCTTTTTAGAGAAGGCGAGAGCCAAATCAGAATATTCGGGGGGAATGTGCACGGTGGAGACCTGGTCTGGACTTTCCACCATAGTAGCACCAATGGAAACCCCTAAACACCTCCCCGAGCATTTTCGCGACACCCCTGTGAGAGCCCTCTGTTGCTATGAAATAGTGGCGTCATGACAAGCTAACCAGGGAAGGCCTAGCAACACGGGAAACGCAGGAGAGTTAATGAGAAAGAGACTGATTCTCTCCACCTGACCCCCCTGCGTCACCATGCCCAGGGGAGTGGTGGCCTCCCTAATCAACCCAGACCCTAATGGTCGACTGTCCAGAGCGTAAACTGGGAAGGGCCTAACCACTGGAACAATAGGGATCCCTGAACTATGGGCGAATGTTCTGTCGATAAAATTCCCAGCCGTGCCTGAATCGACGAGCGCCTTATGCTGGGAATGTGGGGAAAACTCAGAAAAGTTAACTTGCAAAAACAGGTGTGCAACAGAAGGCTCTGGATGAGAATGGTACAGGCTCACCTGGGGTGACGCCAGAGTGCCCTGCCTGCTGCCTCGACCCCCAGAGGAACCAACCCGACACCGACCGGCAGTGTGACCTCTGCGGCGACAGATGGTGCATGTGAAGGCCCCTCCTCTGGCCTCACTCAGCGCAGCACCTCCCAGCTCCATAGGCACCGGAGCGGTGGTGCTGGGAGAGGGAACCGACAGAACCCACTCTGAACGTCCGTGGGTGGCCAGCAGGTTATCCAGCCGAATGGACAGGTCCACCAGCTGGTCAAAGGTGAGGGTGGTATCCCTGCAGGCCAACTCCCGACAGACATCTTCACGCAGGCTGCAGCGATAGTGGTCGATAAGGGCCCTGTCGTACCATCCCGCTCCGGCAGCCAGGGTCCGAAAGTCCAGGGCGAACTCCTGGGCGCTCCTCGTCCCCTGCCTCAGGTGGAAGAGACGTTCACCCGCCGCTCTACCCTCGGGCGGGTGGTCAAAGTTTGCCCGGAAGCGGCGGGTGAACTCCTCGAAGTGGTCCAGCGCCGCATCTCCTTCTAACCACATGGCGTTAGCTCACTCCAGGGCTTTCCCCGAGAGGCACGAGATGAGGGCGGACATCCTCTCACGTCCCGAAGGAGCCGGGTAGACGGTCGCCAGGTATAGGTCCAACTGCAGCAGGAAACCCTGGCAGCGTGCCGCCGTCCCATCATACTCCCCGGGAAGGGCGAGACGAATCCCACTGGGACCGGGTGCAGGAGGGGCGAGTAGTGGCGACCCCTGTTGTGCTGGTGGAGGCGCTGGAGGGACTCCCTGTCTCTCCCAGCGGTCCATTGTCTGAACGACGCGGTCCATAACGGCGCCGAGATGGTGGAGCATCGCCGTGTGCTCTCGGACACGCTCCTCGACCCCTACAACATGGGTACCTGCTCCTGCTGACTCCCGAAGACAGGTGTGGTATTCTGTCAGAGTGTGCGCAACTGTTTGAAGGAAGTCAGGTGCAGGAGAGCAGAGATGAGTGAACAGGCACACATTATTCAGGCAGAGGAAAAACACTCGGCCCAAGGAACGAAGCGATAGCGCACAAATTACACAAAATGGTACAGATAATCAACCCACGGGTTATAACAATACCCGGCGCAAAACCAGCCTGAAGCGACACACACATAATGAAAAAACAATACCACACACAGACATGGGGGGAACAGAGGATAATATACATGTAGAGTAGAGGGGATGTAAACCAGGTGTGCGGGAAAACAAGACAATCAAATGGAAAATGACAGGTGGAGCGGCGATGGCTAGAAGACCGGTGACATCCACCGCAGAACGCCGCCCGAACAGGGAGAGGGACCGACTTCGGCGGGAGTCGTGACATACGTTTACCAATCGGTTGTGTAGCCAGACTTATTTGCTATTGCTTTTGCCTCATCAATCCACAGGGATTTAACAGTTTTTACAATAATTTTCTTAATGGGTGCAAGCTTATTAGTAACTGGAATAAGCAATTTCATAAAAGTGGAGTGTCTGGTTGCTCCTCATTATACACCACATACAAATATTATTTACATCATCAACATAGGAATCACTACAAAACTTATTGTCTGACCGCTTATATATTATAGTTGGCCTAGTCTTTGGAAATTTGGTTTTCCTAGTAATGGCTACTGTATTGTGATCACTAGATCCGATGGATTTGGATACTACTTTAAAGCAAATTTCTGCAGCATTAGTGAAGCTGTGATTGTTACATGTTTATGATTTTATTCCTGTGCTGTTTGTAACTACCCTGGTAGGTTGACTGATAATCTGAACCAGGTTGCAGGCACTGGTTACAGTTTTAAGCATTTTCTTGAGTGGGCAGTGTGATGAAAGCCAGTCAATATTTAAATAATCTGTCATCTGTTACTAGCAAGTTATTGTTTTCATGACCTTGTTTCTTAGGCTACATATGTTACTTTGGGCTGTTTTTAGCAATTTTCTGTGATGCTTGATTGTTTATATTGCTTTACTGGGAAGCAAGCAGAAGTAGACATGCCCCATGTTATTTATGTTTGAGCTGATAGTGGAGGGTGAGCTGCATACAGACTTCCTACTAGGACACACCGCCTCAGTGCTGACAGTATAACTCTGGTTCATAGGCACATGATTACTGTATACAATAACTGTAGGATCAACAGAAGCATTCAGGGCAGTTCGAGGGAAATTAATTAGGTTACTTACATTGTGTCTGCCAGTGCCCCTGGGATAATGTACATTTGCTGCAACATTATGAAAACTCAACGACACAACGTTAGGGTTTAACAGATGAGCTTGGGTCATTGATAAGTCGTTGTCTCAATGCAGCCTTGAAATGCGCGGACAGTCCAGGAGCCAAGATGATTTGGATATGTAAAACCTAACACTTGATTTATAGTAAACTGGACTCACTTTGCTTAGTGCTGACAGTGTTACACTTTCTCAGTGTAGGAAATGAACACCTGTAGTATTACAGTAAATCGTTTTTGGGTGTTATTTTAACACCGTATGGTGTAAAGCCTAATTTGCATATTTCCCAGGGTGCCTTTTCTTTTCGAGTGAATTGAAGTTACCACCCATGTACTGTATTTGTTAGTGACAGAGACAAGTTTATTGAATTCTTTCATTTTAAAGTACTTAGGCAAATACTTAGTTAGAAATAATTAAATACTGTCATTATAATTAAACTATGACAATACATATACAGTAAAGCCTTAGTTTGATGGCAGTGTTTCACCGTTTTACCGTAATACATTGGTTTTAGAAAACTCATGGTTTGCAGGCCAAATCAGACTTGGAAGTCATATTATGCTGGCTTGGAAAGTGATGTGTAATTCCTTTAATTCACCTACAACTTGCATTCAGAATGACTGCCAGGGTTAGAAACCTAAACCATTTAAACTGGAACAACCATTTCAGTAACGTATTCGTTTGGACACATTTATGTTGTGTAGAATAAGATGAATCAATCAATCAATGTACAGTACATGTAAAAACACATATTAAAAACAATCCTAAAAATTCTACCTGCAGTAGAGCATACTGGGAAACATTACAATGTTGGGCGTGATTTTTATGGGACTGGGTTTTTTTTTTTTTAATTCACTCTTACAGAGTGATTTTAACTCCTGAATCAACACTACAAATGTTACACTGTAAAATCAACACTGGACATTTTGTTGTGGTGCAATATTTACCAGACATCGATTTTTCATGCTTTGAGGTTATTAGCAAACCAAAGTACAACAAGCAGTCATTCGATTTTCAAAATACTGACATCAAAACACACATGCTGCCAACTGTTTTAGACCTACTTTATTTACTTAAACTCAGCCATGTTTCTCAGACATAATCTGGTGAAAGCAACACTTTTATAGTTTAAAAAAAAGTTTCTCTTGACTGAGATGTCTAACAGAGCTACCACACAGGTGGCAACATTCCGGTCAAAGAATGGCAATTTGTCCTGGTCTTCATCCCCACCTGAGAGGAGAGGTCGGCTGTCAGATGAAAATGTTATCAGGATGACTCCAGGGCCAACGAGATACGCCATGTCCCGGGTTGATGACAAAATCCTGCCACTATTTAAAAATTTGAAATGGTTTCAAAACAGATGTCCTTGTTAAACTTTGACACAAAGTAATATGTGATAAATAGCACAATATGTTTCACCTGGGTATTTGTTATAGTCAAAATAATCCATACATTATCTTTTTTTTACTCAAAAATGAGTTGTATGAGCTCAGGTCAATGAGGCCTACAGGCCATAAATAGCAAATAGAAGTTCAAAACTTGTAATGTTCACAAGAACTAAAGTTGATAAAAAGATCTAACACAAAATTAGGTGATAATATATGTATTATTATGGATTTATAATCAGCTATAATGGGGTGGTCATTTTGCACCAGGAACACATCATTAATTAACATGAAACGTACACAACAGGAGGGGTAATCCCATTCCCACTATAATGAGTCCTCATTGTAGTTGGCAGGGGACCACAAAGCCTAAAGTGTTTGTTATTTCCCGAGCCCATACTATTTCCGAAACATGTCTCCATGGTGATTACGCTAGTCAAAACTGTTGCATCAACCAAAAATTGGTTTTCAGTCATTTCCTTCCAGCTATTGAATAGTATTGTGTTTGGACAAAGCGGTATTTAAGTATATAAACTATTCAAGTGTTAGCAACACTTGCTGTTAGCTTCCCATTTCCGTCAGTTGAATAATGTGTTCAGTTCATCCAGTGGTATGGTATGATCCAGGTAGACCTTATACCCATTACACTACCCATTACACTCTCTGCCTTTGATGTTAATTTAGACTCTTGGATCAGTGTGTCTCCGCTGAGCCATGGTAATGGATTTTGAGCCAGCGATCAAAGCATCTCCAAGAGTTTTCTCTTTCACCTGCTACAGAAAAATCCTTTGGTGTTTAAACAGTCCATGTTGAACAAACCGCTCAGTCGTATTATAAACTTGTCACTTTCTATTCCTACTCACTCTGGGTTTCATTCTGACTTCAATGAATTGTATTCATTCTCATTGCTGAATTCTCCAAAAGAAAAATATGTGACCAGGGCTTTCCTTCTTTTTTTGTGGAAATTAGGGATTTATACTGTTTGCGGCTTATAGCTTTTTTCTTAGTACTAAGTATGTGCTGCTTAAGGTATCCTACTATCCAAAGTCAAGTCACCAAAGTGATGTGAAAACATTAAAACCTCTAAAAGGAGGGGTTCTACTAAGCTTACATATGGAATTGTTTTTAGATGGTCATACCATAGATTATTCAGCTATTTGATTTTGAATTTTAGAACCCCTTTAGGTATTAGAAAATATATAATAAAATTATTTGGCAAAATATTGAATTTGGCATTTACTACTATAGCCCATAGAATCATATTGAATAACACATTCAAGGCAAAAAAAGAGACTTAAAAACTAAATCATAAGGAATAAGGCTTAGGAGATGTAAGAAAGATCCGACAATATTTTGTTATTTTTGGACACACTTTGGGAAGTATCCACATATACAACAGATAAAAAACGGTCACCTCGTGTTTGTCCCAAATGGCACCCTATTCGCTTTAGAGTGCATTACTTTTAACCCCAGATAGGGCTCACCTAGGGCTCTGTTCAAAAGTAGTGCACTATTTGGGGCAGCAGGTAGCCTATTGGTTAGAGCGTTGGACCAGTAACCGAAAGGTTGAAGGATTGAATCCCCAAGCTGACAAGGTAAACATCTGTTGTTCTACTCCTGAACAAAGCATTTTACCCACTGTTCCCTGATAGGCCATCATTGTAAATAAGAATTTGTTCTTAACTGACTGCCTAGTTACATAAAAAAGGCAATAGGATGGGACATAGCCTTGATGGGGGAATGGTTTATGGGCTGAAGGAACACACCTTCATTTAATTTCCATAGGGTTGAGGGGGATGCATCAATACAGCTATTATGACTCCCAAAAGGGGAAACGAGCCACAGGGATGATATATCCTATGCTGTCAGTCCCACGGTGTTATTACTTTTGTGTGCAAACAGTGCAATCGGAAACTATTCAGACCCCTTGACTTTTTCCACATTTTGTTATTCTAAAATTGATTAAATAAAACATTTTCCTCATCAACCTACATAATGATTAAAAATGGTTTATTTTTGTGAATTTATAAAATTCTTATAACAGAAATACCTTATTCACATGAGTATTCAGACCCTTTGCTATGAGACTCAAAATTGAGCTCAGGTGCATCCTGTTTCCATTGATCATCCTTGGGATGATTGTAGAACTTTATTGGAATCCACCTGTGGTAAAGTCAATTGATTGGACATGATTTGGAAAGGCACACACCTGTCTATATAAGGTCCCACAGGTAACAATGCATGTCAGAGCAAAACCTAAGCCATGAGGTCGAAGGAATTGTCTGTAGTGCTCCGAGACAGGATTGTGTTGATGCACAGATCTGGGGAAGGGTACCAAAAAATGTCTGCAGCTTCGAAGGTCCCCAAGAACACAGTGGCCTCCGACATTCTCAAATGGAAGAAGTTTGGAACCACCAAGACTCTTCCTAGAGCTGGCCGGACCAGCAAAACTGAGCAATCGGGGCAGAAGGGCCCTGGTCAGGGAGGTGACCAAGAACCCATTGGTCACTCTGACAGAGCTCCAGACTTCCTCTGTGGAAATGGGAGAACCTTCCATAAAGACAACCATCTCTGCAGCACTCTACCAATCAAGCCTTTATGGTAGAATGGCCAGACGAAAGCCACTCCTCAGTAACAGGCACATGACAGCCCCTTGGAGTTTGCCAAAGGGTACCTAAAGGACTCTCAAACCATGAGAAACAAGATTCCAGTCTGATGAAACCGAGATTGAACTCTTTGGCCTGAATGCCAAGCGTCACATCTGGAAGAAACCTGGCACAGACAGATCCTTGATGAAAATCTGCTCCAGAGCTCTCAGGACTTCAGACTGGGGCAAAGGTTCACCTTCCAACAGGAAAACAACCCTAAGCACACAGCCAAGATAAAAAACAGGAGTGGCTTCGGGACATGTCTCTGAATGTCCTAGAGTGGCCCAGCCGATCCGGGACTTGAACCCAATCGAACATCTCTGGAGAGACTTGAAAATAGCTGTGCAGCGATCTATCCAACCTGACAGAGATTGAGAGGATCTGCATAGAAGAATGTGAGAAACTCCCCAAATATATGTTAAATGACTAAAATGTAAATGTAATATATGTGTGCAAAGCTTGTTGTGTCATAACCAAGAAGACCCGAGGTTGTAATTACTGCCAAAGGTGCAACAACAAAGTACTGAGTAAATGGTTTGAATACTTATGTAAATGTAATATATATTTTTAAATATACATTTGCAAAAATGTCTAAAGACCTCTTTTTGTTTTGTCATTATGGGGTAGTGTCTATAGATTGATGAGTGAAAAATCTATTTAATACATTTTAGAATAAGGCTGTAACGTAACAAAATGTGGAAAAAGTCAAGAGGTCTGAAAACTACCCGAATGCACTTTTTGTTCATACTTCTGTGTGCTCACTTTCCAGTTTGTTTTGTACTGCATTATGTGTACATTGTAAACCCCAATGTTCCCCCAATGTGCTGTCATTACTCAAAACCTTTGAGGAAACATATTGCACTTAATATATCTGAGTTCAATAGTGGGTCAAGATTTGAGTTGTAATGCCCCCACTAAGCCACGCCTCCAATATAATTTCAGTGCAAGAGTTGTCACTACAGTCCCTGGTTCAATTCCACCCTGTATCACATCTTGCTGGGATTGGGAGTCCCATAGACCGACGCACAATTGGCCCAGAGTCGTCCGGTTTTGGCCGGGGTATGTCGTCATTGTAAATAAGCACCTACTCTTCATGGGGTCCAATTAACCCCTGGTCGGGCTCTGTCCCATATGGGGGACGGACGTCCAGCGAAAAATCCTATCCCCATTAGCATAACACATTCTTTTCTTTTTTTTCTTCAAATATAGGACTATGTTATATCGTTTTATAGATACACCTCTCCTGAATCTAACCACATTGTCCGATTTCAAAAAGGCTTTACAGCAAAAGCAAAACATTAGATTATGTTAGAGGAGTATATCGTAAAAGTAGCCACATATCCATTTTCCGACCAACCACATGCATCACAAATAACCAAAAAACAGCTAAATGCAGCACTAACCTTTGACAATCTTCATCAGATGACACTCCTAGGACATCATGTTACACAATACATGCATTCTTTTGTTCGATAAAGTTCATATTTATATATAAAAACAGCATTTTACATCGGCGCGTAACGTTGACTAACTATTTTCCCTCAAATGCATCCGGTGAAACAGCGCTAAAATTTACTAAATTACTATTCGAAAACATTTTTAAAATGTAATATTGTCATTCTAAGATTTATAGATGAATATCTCTTGAAAGCACCTGTAATGCCAGATTTAAAAATAACTTTACTGGGTAATCATACTTTGCGATAAAAGGGGATGCGATACTCAGAAAAATAGGCTACCGTTACAGGTCAGCGCCATCTTGGAACAATCGCATATCAAATCTAGTCTTGTATACTATTGTCAATAATCCCTTACCTTTGGTTGTCTTCATCAGAAAGCACTTCCAGGAATCCCAGGTCCACAACAAATGTATTTTCGTTCGAAAAAGTTAATCCAGATTTCACAACACATTGTGTGCCCTCAGTCCCCTACTCCACCACTACCACATATCTACAGTACAAATCCATGTGTACATGTGTATGGTGCGTATGTTATTGTGTGTGTGTGTATGTGTGTGTGTGTGTGTGTGTGTGTGTGTGTATGCATGTGTCTGTGCCTATGTGTGTGTTGCTTCACATTCCCTGCTGTTCCATAATGTGTACTTGTATCTGTTTTTTAAATCTAATTTTATTGCTTGCATCAGTTACTTGATATGGAATAGAGTTCCATGTAGGCATGTGTCACGCCTGACCAGCAGAGGGCGTAATTGTGTTAGTCTTGGTCAGGATGTGGCAGGTGGTTTGTGTTTGTTAACCTCTATGGGCTAGGTGGGACGCGTCCCACCCGTGGTACACTCCATCAACAGCAGGTGCATTTCAAGAGCGGCAAATTTGAATCCAAATAAATGTCAAAATTCAAATTTTTCAAACATACAACTATTTTACACCCTTTGAAAGATAAACATCTCCTTAATCTAACCACGTTTTACGATTTCAAAAAGGTTTTACGGCGAAAGCATAAATTTAGAGTATGTTAGGACAGTACATTTACAAGAGTTGTGTGTAATGTTTTGTCAATTCAAAGACAGGGTCACCAAAACCATAAAACCAGCTAAAATGATGCACTAACCTTTTACAATCTCCATCAGATGACACTCCTAGGACATTATGTTAGACAATGCATGCATTTTTAGTTCTATCAAGTTCATATTTATATCCAAAAACAGCGTTTTACTATGGCATTGATGTTGAGGAAATCGTTTCCCTCCAATAACCGGCAGTCAAGTCAGCGTCACAAATTAAATAATTAAAATTAGAAAACATTGGTAAAATATTATATTGTTATTTAAAGAATTATAGATTTACATCTCTTGAACGCAATCAACTTGCCAGATTTAAAAATAACCTTACTGGGAAATCACACTTTGCAATAATCTGAGCACTGCGCCCAGAAAAATACGCGTTGCGATACAGACTAGACGTCATGTTGGGGAGATCTAAAATACTATGTAAATAATCCATTACCTTTGATTCTCTTCATCAGATGTCACTTCCAGGTATCACAGGTCCATAACGAATGTAGTTTTGTTCAAAAAAGCTCATCATTTATGTCCAAAAATCTCCGTCTTGTTAGCACATGATCTAAGCCAGCCGGACTTCTCGTCATGAACGAGGGGAAAAAATATATTTACGTTCGTTCAAACATGTCAAACGTTGTATAGCATAAATCATTAGGGCCTTTTTTAACCAGAACATGAATAATATTCAAGGTGGACGAATGCATACTCTTTTATAACGTATTGGAACGAGGGTACCCAACATGAACTCGCGCGCCAGGTGTCTAATGGGACATCATCGTTCCATGGCTCTTGTTCGGTCAGATCTCCCTCCAGAAGACTCAAAACACTTTGTAAAGGCTGGTGACATCTAGTGGAAGCAATAGGAAGTGCCAAAATATTCCTCAGCCCCTGTGTTTTTCAATGGGATAGGTTTAAAGTCAATACAACACATCAGGTATCCACTTCCTGTCAGAAAATGTCTCAGGGTTTTGCCTGCCAAATGAGTTCTGTTATACTCACAGACACCATTCAAACAGTTTTAGAAACTTTAGAGTGTTTTCTATCCATATATAATAAGTATATGCATATTCTAGTTACTGGGTAGGATTAGTAACCAGATTAAATCGGGTACATTTTTTTATCCAGACGTGCAAATGCTGCCCCCTAGCCCTAACAGGTTAAGTCAGTACCACATACTAGAAGTAGTTGAGTTGAAAATGCCTTGGGGTTTACAGTGTATTATAGCTAATTGATTTTGTGTATTTTGTATATTGTGAATTTCCATGTAAATGTAAAGTTATTGTATATCATATCCTATTTCTCGACTTTGACTCTCAAATGACATTGACGGCAAACAAATTGAACATTTTGTTTTTCAGAGACAGAGTTAAAACCTCTTTGGGCTAGGGGGCACTATTTTCACATCCGGATGAAAAGTGTGCCCAAAGTAAACTGCTTGTTACTCAGGCCCGGAAGCTAGGATATGCATATAATTCGTAGATTTGGATAGAAAACACTCTAAAGTTTCTAAAACTGTTAAAATAATGTATGTGAGTATAACAGAACTTATTTGGCAGGCGAAACCCCGAGGACAAACCATCAAGGAAAAAGAAAATTGAGGTCACTGTGTTTTCAATTTGATTTCTATGGAAAACTATATTTATGAGGCACCTGGTTGCAGTTCCTATAGCTTCCACTAGATGTCAACAGTCTTTAGAAATTGGTTGATGTTTTTCTTTTGAGAGGGCGGTTCATAGTGAGTGTCAAGCCAAGTGGACTCTATTGTTTGCTGCGCGCAACCTGGAGCTTGCTCCACGTTGATTTTATCCTCTATTGAACACAGTATATTCCGTCTTAAATTGTATAGATTATTTATGTTTTAGGATACCTAAGGTTGGATTAGGAAAGTTGTTTGAAATGTTTGGACCAAGTTTACAGGTAACTTATAGTCATGTTGGGCGAGTTGGAACCGGTGTATTTCTGAATCAAACGCGCCAAATAAATTGACATTTTGGGGATATAAAAAAGGAATTTATCGAACAAAAGGAGATCTTCAAAGGTAAGGCATGAATTATATCGTTATTTCTGACTTTTGTGTCGCACCTCCCTGGTTGAAATATGTTTGTCATGCATTTGTATGATGGGGCGCTGTCCTCAGATAATCGCATGGTTTGCTTTCGCCGTAAAGCCTTTTTGAAATCTGACACGGCGGCTGGATTAACAAGAAGTTAAGCTTTATTTTGATGTATTGCACTTGTGATTTTATGAAAGTTAAATATTTCTAATAATTTCATTTGACTTTCGCCCTCTGCAATTTCACCGGATGTTGTCGAGATGTTCCGCTAGGTTTTAATATACACGTAAATACCTCTTTATGATCAAATGTCATGTGCTTCTGATGAATAGAGTGTCAGTTGGAACCTAAATGTCAGTAAAGGTATTGTAAAGGGAAAAGCTCCATCTGTTACCTGTGTCCCCTATACGTCCTGGGTGACGTAGAGAGACAACACAATCCAAGGTTTACCCCAGATGATGCAAAATGTAGGTTAAAATATGGAAAAACTGGCAGCACTTTATTTCATTAAAGTGACTGACCAAATGACCTCTAGTTTTCATTCATAGACAGAGAGTGAGAGGGAGAGAGAGAGAGAGAGAGAGAGAGAGAGAGAGAGAAAAAAGAGAGCAAAAGAGAGAGAGCGAGAGAGGGGGGAGAGAAAGAGCGAGAGAGAGAGAGATTGACAGTAACTAAAAGCATGGGAAATGTTATTGACTTAATATGAGACATATGGCTTAACATGTAAAAAGATCAAATAGGCTTTACAGTGACATATGGCACTCAACATTCCAATGACAATTGATGTGTCGCATTAGACATACATCTGACACTTTGATACATATCAACAATTTTCTGTAGTACTGACTTTTCGCTTTCTCTACGTGCTGGGATTTGATTGTTCTTGGTAGCTGGTAGAGAGCTATTTGTTATACTGCTCTAACTTTCTCTTTCTCTCTGCTTCCACCAGTCAGCCCAAAATGGAACACTCTTACTATTCATCATGTGCTACTCAATTATGAATTTTTGAAAACTTGAACATGCTGCAGTAATATGTTTCTGAAGGATGTTGGGGAGAGAGAAGGCTGGATGTGGCAAGCCTGGCTCCGTACCAAATGGCACCCTATTCCCTATATAGTGCACTACTTTTGACCAGGGTCCATAGATATGGTGCCATTTGGGATGGAGTCCTAGAGTCACTCACAGTTTGTTATTGGAATGCAGAGGAAAATAAAAAAGGCCTATTCAAAGATGAATGGAATGCTTTTGTTTCCTGACTATTTCTTTGCAGCTTTCTAATCATCAGGCTATTGCATTAAGTAGTAAACTATATGGGCTTATAACAAAGTAAACTGTCAATACAATGTTCACAATTTCATATTATTTTCTTGCTGTTATAATCAATAGCTTGAGCACAAGTTTTTCTAATCAAACAACATGTTCCTCTTTAGCTGCAAATGGTAGTTTCATGCAGTGCAATTCACAATTATCAAAATGATTCAACGGTATCAATTGAATGTTGCTAACAATGAGAACATAATTTTATAAACACCAATTAAGGCCAGCGGGTCTGTGACTAATAATGCATTTAAATGGGGATAAATCAAGATATTTACAGGACTTTTAGCTCATTATGTATTTTTTGACAGCACAACATGTGGTTAAATAATCAACACAGATTTCCCATTCACCGCACAGTGAAACGTTGTCCCCACGTAGGCTTAGCTAATAACAATACATCAGTTGAAGCCTATGGGTCTCCAAACTAAATTATTGAGGCTTTCTTTGTCTAGCTTGGCACCTTTGTCTAGAATGACACCATATTCTCTATATACTGTAGCACAATACTTTTGACCAGAGCCCAAAGTGAAAAGGTTTCCATTTGTGACACAACGAAAGCTGTGCATGCCTTATAGTAGCTAGGATATTATATCAGATACATCTGAGGTCTTACTTGCTTTATAGCTCTCTAATTCCTAACATTAGATCCTGCAGATAAGTGTATGTACCGGCAATGGGTGGGTGTCTTTCATCTACAGCTTGACGAATGTTGCTCCAGTTACAACGCCACTCGTTTGTTGTGCCATGAGATGTGTATAAGTCCTCTTGTGCTGACACTGTAGTCTTGTCTGAGTCCACTACCAACACATTGAGCATCACATGCACGATCAAGAGTCAATATGATGCAATATTTATTATTGTAGAGCCTTGAACAGTTATCTCAAAGATCAGAAACTTGTAATCTTGGAGAAAAATCCCTTTCTTTTGTCTAATCGCACAATGATTCTCACATGTCAATGTCATGGGTATTCTGTACTGAGTTCGGCAAAACGTATGTAAGCTATTATTTTGTGATGAGGCTAACAAGTGCTTCTACTTCTACATCTTCTTGGTTACCTGAGCTGGTCTCAGTAATATGGCACTGACAGACATGGCAGCTCTGCTTCTAGTTGCTAAGGAACTTTGTATTATTTCTTTTTTTGTGTGTTATTTGTTACATTATTAGCCCAGAACGGTTTTCTTTTTTTGTTATTGCATACAGCCAGAAAGAACTTTTGGATGTCAGAGTGTGTCACGCCCTGACCTTAGAGTGCCGTTTTATTTCTCTATTTGGTTAGGTCAGGGTGTGATGTGGGGTGGGCATTCTATGCTACTATTTTTTGTTTTGGCCAAGTAGGGTTCCCAATCAGAGGCAGCTGTCTATCGTTGTCTCTGATTGGGAATCATACTTAGGCAGCCCTTTCCCACCTGTGTTTTGTGGGTAGATGTTTTCAGTTTTGTATTCTGTACCTGACAGAACTGTGCACTTTTCGTTTATTGTTATTTTTGTTTGAGTGTTTCATTGAATAATAAAAATCATGAACGGTTACCACGCTGTGCTTTACAGATCTACCCACCAGCAAAGGAACAAGCAGCGTGTCCAGGAGGAGCAGGGATCCTGGGCCCAGGAGAGAAAAGAGTGGAGGACATCCTGGACCTGGGAGGAGGTAATGGCAGGGGACAAGACCCTGCCATGGAAGCAGGCAGAGACAGCGAGAGAGGAACGGCGACGATAAGAGGAACTAGCATGGCAACGACGAAAGCCCGAGAGGCAGCCCCAAAATATATATTTTTGGGGGGGGAACACGGAGAGATTGGCAGAGTCAGGGTTGAGACCTGAGCCAACTCCCCGTGCTTACCGTGGGGAGCATGTGACCAGACAGGCAGTGTATTGCCTACCACCCTACTCGTCTACATTTGCACACACTGTACATAGATTGTTCTATTGTGTTATTGACTGTACGTTTGTCTGTTTGTAACTCTGTGTTGTTGTTTTTGTCGCACTGCTTTGCTTTATCTTGGTCAGGTCGCAGTTGTAAATGAGAACTTGTTCTAAACGGGCCTACCTGGTTAAATAAAGGTGAAATAAAATTTAAAAAAGACACGGTGGTTGGAACAAAACATCTCAAATTTGCATTCATCAGACCAAAGGACAGATTTACACCTGTCTAATGACCATTGCTCATGTTTCTTGGCCCAATCAAGGTTCTTCTTATTATAGGTCTCCTTTAGTATTGGTTTCTTTACAGTATTTCGACCATGAAAGCCTGATTCATGCAGTCTCCTCTGAACAGTTGATGTTGAGATGTGTCTGTTAATTGAACTCTGAAGCATTTATTTGGGCTGCAAGTTCTGAGGGTGGTAACAGTAATGGACTTATCCTCTGCAGTAGAGGTAACTCTGGGTCTTAATTTCCTGTGGTGGTCCTCATGAGAGCCAGTTTCCTCATAGCGCTTGATGGTTTTTACGATTGCCCTTGAAGAAAAGTTCAAAGTTCAGGAAATTTTCCGGTTTGACTGACCTTCATGTCTTAAAGTAACGGACTGTCATTTTTCTTTGAAAATTTGAGCTGTTCTTGTCATAATATGGACTTGGTCTTTACCAAACAGGGCTATCTTCTTTACACCACCCCTACAAACGCATTAAGAAGGAAAGAAATTCCACAAATTCACTTTTAACAAGCCACACCTGTTAATTGAAATGCATTCCAGGTGACTACCTCATTAAGTTTTTTGAGAGAATACCAAGAGTGCGCAAAGCTGTCATCAAGGCAAAGGGTGGCTACTTTGAAGAATCTCAAATATACAATACATTTTGATTTGTTTAACAGTTTTTTGGTTACTACATGATTACATATGTGTTATTTCATAGATTTGATGTCTTCACGATTATTCTACAATGTAGAAAGTAGTAAAAATAAAGAAAAACCCTGGAATGAGTAGGTGTGCCCAGACTTTTGACTGGTACTGTACATCTAAGCTTAGTTATATTAACCTATTAGTCAGTGCAAAAAAATGAGTGACAAGGTAGCGTTCATATGCGTTTTACCTCATTTATGAAGTTAAAACATTGTACACTTCAATATCCAATATCCATTTATTGGAGACACTCTTACTTACAACAAACCTCTGAGAAAATATTGGCATGTGATCTCTGCTTTAAAAGTATAATGAATAGCTGACGGGTACGTGAGTGCATAGAAAGGCTTGCTTCCATTTACAGCAATCAGTTCAATGCAAAATCTGCACTTTTGAATCACTTGATGATTACTGTTGTGTCAGTACTTGTCCAAGAGGCATCAGCAAACTATTTATAGTTGTCTGTCAGCGTTTGATTTGCATAGTGCTCTATGGGGATTTCCCTCTCTCATGCTCAAACTCCTGTCACTTCAGGTTGGTGAATATATGCTACACACAAAAAAAAGGTTCTTAAATGGTTCTTCCTCAGCTCTTAAGGTTCCTTGGAGAACTCTTGAATGAGAAGTTCACTTGAGTTAAGTGTGGGGTTTTTGACGTTACATTTACGTTTCTTCAGAATTTCAAAAGTTTATTGAAATGTATGGAAGCCTGCTGATGTGTCCCTTTCATAGAACACAAACAAATTGGCCAGCGTTAACTAGTGCTGCTTTTTCAGTGTAACATTTCTAATGTTCATTTAAAAAGTTAAATTAACAGTGTAAAGAATTAAATTAACCCTCAGTGATGTAAAAAAAACAAAATAAATAAAACAGTGTTGATGCTAAACCCGGACAAAGATATGATAACTAATCCAGATTTGTAAATTAGGTAGCTATCTAGCATTCCGGGGCTTTGTCTGATAATCCAAACTAACATGCCTGTTCTCATAAAAGTTTGAGTATTTTCTAAGGCAAAAATAAATGAAAGGTACTTTTCTACTACAAATATAGCTATGGCTCTGGCTACAAATAGAAAAATGTATCATTAAGCATTCAGCAACATACACAGTGGGATGCACCCCCCACATGTATTTACATAATGTGATGAAATGTTGAAACTAAGTTGCATGCTACTTTCATAGAAAGGCATTGTAGAATGAGTGTTTTATGAAACACATTCCAAAGACTGGCTCTTGCTATCTTTCCATAATTTATTTGACAGAGAAATATCAGCTACATAGGATAGCCAGCTGCAGCTATCACCCAGCTATGATAGCTAGCTGCTGTCATCTTGGCTAAACACAAGGTCAGTGCAGACTGGCTAGGCTCCCTCCACAGATTTTCTATGGGATTAAGGCCATTCCAGGACCTTAATGTGCTTCTTCTTGAGCCACTCCTTTGTTGCCTTGGCCGTGTGTTTTGGGTCATTGTCATGCTGGAATACCCATCCACGACCCATTTCCAATGCCCTGGCTGAGGGAAGGAGGTTCTCACCCAAGATTTGATGGTACATGGCCCCGTCCATCGTCCCTTTGATGCGGTGAAGTTGTCCTGTCCCCTTCGCAGAAAAACACCCCCAAAGCATAATGTTTCCACCTCCGTGTTTGACGGTGGAGATGGTGTTCTTGGGGTTATAGGCAGCATTCCTCCTCCTCCAAACACGGCGAGTTGAGTTGATGTCAAAGAGCTCCATTTTTGTCTCATCTGACCACAACACTTTCACCAGTTGTCCTCTGAGTCATTCAGATATTCATTCGCAAACGTCAGACGGGCATGTATATGTATTCTTGAGCAGGGGGACCTTGCGGGCGCTGCAGGATTTCAGTCCTTCACGGCGTAGTGTGTTACCAATTGTTTTCTTGGTGACTATGGTCCCAGCTGCCTTGAGATCATTGAAAAGATCCTCCCATGTAGTTCTGGGCTGATTCCTCACCGTTCTCATGATCATTGCAACTACCCGAGGTGAGATCTTGCATGGAGCCCCAGGCCGAGGGATATTGACAGTTCTTTTGTGTTTCTTCCATTTGCGAATAATCGCACCAAATGTTGTCAACTTCTCACCAAGCTGCTTGGCGATGGTCTTGTAGCCCATTCCAGCTTTGTGTAGGTCTAAAATCTTGTCCCTGACATCCTTGGAGAGCTCTTTGGTCTTGGCCATGGTGGAGAGTTTGGAATCTTATTGATTGATTGCTACTGTGAACAGGTGTGTTTTATACAGGTAACAAGCTGCGGTTAGGAGCACTCCCTTTAACCTGTTGGGGATCGGGGGCAGTATTTGCACGGCCGGATAAAAAAACGTACGCGATTTAATCTGGTTACTACTCCTGCCCAGTAACTAGAATATGCATATAATTATTGGCTTTGGATAGAAAACACCCTACATTTTCTAAAACTGTTTGAATGGTGTCTGTGAGTATAACAGAACTCATATGGCAGGCAAAAACCTGAGAAGATTCTGTACAGGAAGTGCCCTCTCTGACCATTCCTTGGGCTTCTTGGCTCTCTTTATTGAAAAGTGAGGATCTTTGCTGTAACGTGACACTTCCTACGGCTCCCATAGGCTCTCAGAACCCGGGAAAAAGCTGAATGATGTAATTCCAGCCCCAGGCTGAAACACATTAGCGCCTTTGGTAAGTGGTCTATCAGTGGACCATCAGACTGAGGCTCGTGCATGAGAGGATCCCATGTTTTTAATTTCTCTCTCTTTGAACGTAAACACGCTTTCCCGGTCAGAATATTATCGCTTTTTTATGACAAAAATGGCATAAAAATTGATTTTAAACAGCGGTTGACATGCTTCGAAGTACGGTAATGGAATATTTAGAAATGTTTTGTCATGAAACGCGTCGTGCAAGTCACCCTTCTTTACACTTCGGATAGTGTCTTGAACGCACGGACAAAACAGAGGATATTTGAACATAACTATGGATTATTTTGAACCAAACCAACATTTGTTAATGAAGTAGAAGTCCTGGGAGTGCATTCTGACGAAGAACAGCAAAGGTAATAACATTTTTCTTATAGTAAATCTGACTTTGGTGAGGGCTAAACTTGGTGGGTGTCTAAATAGCTAGCCCTGTGATGCCGGGCTGTCTACTCAGAATATTGCAAAATGTGCTTTCACCAAAAAGCTATTTTAAAATCGGACATAGCGATTGGATAGAGGAGTTCTGTATCTGTAATTCATACAATAATTGTTGTGTTTTTTGTGAACGTTTATCGTGAGTAATTTAGTAAATTCACCGGAAGTTTGCGGGGGGTATGCTAGTTCTGAACGTCACATGCTAATGTAAAAAGCTGGTTTTTGATATAAATATGAACTTGATTGAACAAAACATGCATGTATTGTGTAACATAATGTCCTAGGTGTGTCATCTGATGAAGATCATCAAAGGTTAGTGCTGCATTTAGCTGTGGTTTGGGTTTATGTGACATTATATGCTAGCTTGAAAAATGGGTGTCTGATTATTTCTGGCTTGGTACTCTGCTGACATAATCTAATGTTTTGCTTTCGTTGTAAAGCCTTTTTGAAATCGGACAGTGTGGTTAGATTAACGAGAGTCTTGTCTTTAAAATGGTGTAAAATAGTCATATGTTTGAGAAATTGAAGTAATAGCATTTCTAAGGTATTTGAATAACGCGCCACAGGATTCCACTGGCTGTTACGTAGGTGGGACGATCACCGACCCTAGAGAGGTTAAGAGTGTGCTCCTATTCTCAGCTCGTTACCTGTATAAAAGACATCTGGGAGCCAGAAATCTTTCTGATTGAGAGGGGGTCAAATACTTATTTCCCTCATTAAAATGCAAATCATTTTATAACATTTTTTACATGCGTTTTTCAGGATTTTTTTGTTGTTATTCTGTCTCTCACTATTCAAATAAACCTACTATTAAAATTATAGAGTGATCATTTCTTTGTAAATGGGCAAACGTACAAAATCAGCAGGGGATCAAATACTTTTTTCCCCACTGTACCATTATGAGATGGTGAGTCAGTCAGTTGAGATGGTGAGTCAGTCTTCAATTCCAAGCTGCTTTCAATCACCGACCTCTACTAGACACCGTACTTAGAAATATAGTTAGGATTTTGTACATATATTTTCACCTGGACGGTAGAATAGGGAACTCTCGCCATGACAGTTCATGCAACTTTAGTATTCTGTTCACAGAGTTCTGTTCATGGAATTACGAACGCATAATGCATCTACACCTACATTTAAATGTGTTTACCGTGCCCACATTGTGTCCGGATTCCCTATCCCTGTGCCATATTCAAATGCAGTATGCATAGCTATATTTGTAGTAGAAAAGTACCATCTTTCATTTATTTTTGCCTGAGAAAATACTCAAACTTTTATGAGAACAGGCATGTTAGTTTGGATTATCAGACAAAGCCCCGGAATGCTAGAATGCATTCTATGCTAGAAAGCATTCTACAAAAACAACTGACAGCAGTAGCTAACCTCTGTAGCTAGCAAGCAACGCAAAAGGGATTGCAAACGGGTTAACATAACTCAAGCCCAAAAAAATAAAAATCGCCAAATATTAGCTATCTGGCTAGCATTTATGAGGCCAGCAAACACGTTCCACACATGATAGGAACATACCGTATTTCCTTCAACGTCACAGTGAAATGGTTCCTCTCTGAAGTTTTCTTGAGACTTGTGTGCACTTTCGGGAGCCTGATTACATCCAGACTGAGGATAAATCTGCACACAATGGATCCCTGACCACATTCTGAACTGATCAGCCAGATCTGAAAATAATCAGACCACAAAGCAACTTTTGTGCCTCTAGACCCGTCTTTTCAATGCCATCTTCGTATTCTGACAGCAGAAAGTGCAAGTGTCAAGTATAGACATGAGCTCAGGGACTCGAAGATATGAGGTCGAGCCTTGTTGAAGGTGTACTATTTTAAAAATAGTTTAAACCACATTTTCTGCACTGTTCAAATAATTTGTTGTAATTAATGTAGTATAAGCTTCTGTCTTAAGCATCCTAAAGAATGCCACAGATCCCATCTTTTTAAAATAGTAACCTTGTGTTCCAACTGACTATAGGACACAAATGGCAAACATTTACCGCTGTGCCACAAAGTTTTGATGTCAACAATTGAGACAAAATAAACTCTATCTGATAATTACAGCTGGTTATTATTGCTGACCAGCACATTCCAATTAATGTGAATTGTGAACTGTTTATCAGCACCAGCTGGTGAAATTTCCAATGCCTTCAGAAAGCTTTGGTTTCTCATCACTACTTCAAAGTATTACATTTGTAAGTCACAGGAATGACACCACATGAATTCAGCAAGCATGTCTTTGTCATTAGCGAACACAATCATGGATGGTTCTGGTAACTCAAAAATTCACCTGGGAAATATGCAAATAAGGTGTAAAACCATACAGTAGGGCTATTCAATTCTGGTTCTGGAGGCTCTAAACATTTCTGGTTTGGAATTTTTGTATGGTTCTTCAAATAAATATCCCATTTATGGTTCTTCGGAGACCCTAAAAATGGTTCCCCCGTGGCTATGCTATCAAGAACCTTATTTTGTTACAATTTGCACCTTTATTTTTAAGAGTGTACTAAATGTTTGAGGATTTGGAAAACTGAATTTCAAGGGAATCCATTTTAACATAAATGGAATTATTTATTCTTGATCCATCCACTACTTATGTCAAAGCAGGAGTGTTGGCCCACATGTGCATTTATATTTCAAATGGGATTTACCCAAAGGTAGTTTACCAATCAGCCACCAACTCATTTTTAATAACAACAAAACCTTCGCATTTGTTTTTTTTTCTTCCTGCGTTCATTCATTAATTATAATGGATTTCAACACAGGTAAAGTAAATGCAAATTACCGATCCACAAAACTTCGGAACACGTTTTCATCTCACAGCACCAGCACATTTCCTTATATGAAGATATATTTTTTGATGAACGTCGAGAACCGAATCGCATCTGTGAAAGAGCCGTTCATTTGGCTCCCTGATTTGCATACTGCAACTACTGCTTTTTGAGCTTCAATAACATTTAGCCATGTATGGGTTAAGGCATTAAACAGCTTAAAGTCAGTGAGAATGTGTCCAGAGTAGAGCTTTCACAGCTATTATCCCTTAGATGATTCATGATTAATTTTTAGAGCACTTTCAAAAAGCAAATCTAAAAACTACATTCCATTATTGATTACAACGCTACAGTCATTGATCCAGAAATGTCATTAAGCTACTATTCCAAGATAAGAGCCTATTATTCACAGACGCACTTTATTCTTCCAAGTTCAGGGTTGCAGGGAGGTCTGCCTAAAACTTAATGAAAGAAATAGTATACATTCTCCACCTGGATTTGTAGATTGCCACAGATGATTTGATAAAATGTCCCTGTAGATATACTAGGTAAACTGAAGAAATCAATAACTCTCCTCCAGTAATGTGAAGTCATTTATATAGAGTTATACCACAGCATTGTTTAGTACTCGTTTCTGATTGGCTAGAAGGGCATTCTAGAATGGACATTAAAACCAGAAAACAGGACAGTTGGAAAAGATGTCGAGACAGTTGGAAAAGATGTCGAGACAGTTGGAAAAGATACCGGGACACCTTGCAACCATGATGCAATATGGTCCTACACATTCAGAGTGTACTTGCTACAATATTACAGAAAAGTAAACCAACAACTACACTAACTGAATTGGATACATTGTAAACACAGGTCCAATGAGGAACAAATATAGCTAGCTAGCATTGATTTGTTTTTTTCTGGGACATATTTTTTTGCAGCATCTGATGACCTAACATGGTGAGTGATGAATATGAATTTCTCTGGTCCCTACTTTTGCAGTCATGACGCAAGTGGTGCTACGTTGTCAAATCCTCCCATATGTTTCTAGTTTGACCAGCTGTTTTCAGCAACTGGTATTTTTTTATTTGGTGGTCATATTGGCAGGTTTGCTATCAACAAACTATTTAGCTAGCTTCTAGCCTAGTGTTAGATATGCTATACGATCTCCTCGTAATGAACAGTGTTGAGTAGCTATTCCAGGAAAAATAGGGCATTATCAACTCGTTCTTCACTTTGCTACCGCATGGCAAGTGGTACCGGAGCACCAAGTCAAGGACCAAAAGGCTCCTTAACAGCTTCTACCCCCAAGTGATAAGACTGCTGAAAAACTAATCAAGTTGGCACCCAGACTATTTACATTGACCCCCCCCCCCCCCCCCCCTTTGTTTTAACACTGCTGCTACTCGGCGCTCAAGGGAATATGATAGTTCTCCTAGTAGCATGTGGGGATATTCATAGACAGCTTGATTTCATTGTAGATCATCTGGTTTGATCATCGCATACATTCTCAAAACTGTACTCTGGGGAGAATCCAGTCAGAGAAAGTTCACACAAAGCACTGAAACATTCATATCGGCTGCATTTTCACATTTGTGTGTTACCGCATATGTATTATGTATTGTTGGGGGATGAAGTTGAGTAGCAAGAAAAGGTGTGGAGGTTTAAAATAGGGGTATCCAAAAATACTTGATGTTCAACATTTATATACTTCAGCACTTGAGCTTTGTCATGGGTCCTCTTCCAAAAATCTTAAAGATAAAGTTCAGGATATTACAAAGGATATTACACACATTGTCATGGGTGTCGTAGGGTTTAGACCAAGTCGCAGCGGGAAAATGTATACTCATCTTCTTTTATTAATGGACAAAGAAGGAAAACCAAAAACGTATACCAAAAACACGACGACAAAGAACAGGCCAGTAAGGCACAAAGCTATACACAGCAACAATCTCCCACAAAATCCCATGAAAAACAAACTCCTAATTATAGGACCTTCAATCAGAGGCAACGAAAACCAGCTGCCTTCAATTGAAGGTCCAACCCCAATTAACTAAACATAGAACTGCAATAGACTAGACAGAACATAGAAATACACTAACATAGAACATAGACTAACAAACCCCGGACCACATAAAACAAACACCCCCTGCCACGTCTTGACCAAACTACAATAACAAATAACCCCTATTACTGGTCAGGACGTGACACGTGCAAATGAAGTAAGGAGGTAGGGCAAGAAATAGGCCATAGTGGCGAAGTAATTACAATTTAGCAACTAACACTGGAGTGATAGATGTGCAGATGACTAGGTGCAAGTAGAAATACTGGTGTGAAAAAGAGCAGAAACACAAAAACAAATATGGGGATGAGGCAGGTAGTTGGTTGGATGGGCTATTTACAGATGGGCTGTGTACAGCTGCAGCGATCGGTAAGCTGCTCTGGCAGCTGATGCTTATAGTTAGTGAGGGAGATATAAGTCTCCAACTTCAGTGCTTTTTGCAGTTTGTTCCAGTCATTGGCAGCAGAGAACTGGAAAGAAAGGTCATTAGGTCATTATTAGTACCACTCTAAGATGCATTGTTGATCAGTGAGTTTGAATGCCACTGGAGGGTGAATGCCAAACTTCTGTTTGTGATACTATGGTGCTGCAATATCTCTGTCAGAAATACCAGAACTTTGCCCATTTTTGTCCCCAGATGCCCTCAAAGCCCTCAAAATCTCAACGGAACAAAATATTAGCTTGAACAAATAGTTTGTCTGAATGCATTCAGTGGATGACTTACTGTGTAGTTCTAGGTCATAACTATTCCAGAGAAAACTGCCCATTTTGGAACTTCAATTCGAGCCTGCAGAAACCTTTAGTTCACCACAACTACACAGCAAATTGACAAGTGTTACCTAGTCTTGTTTTTTCAGTGTAACATTTCAAGTGTTGATTCAGATGTTAAGTAACTCTGTAAGTGTTAAATTGACAGTCATTGGTGTAGAGTTTAGTGTGAGTGTGATTGTGTCAGTTTTACTCTGTGGAAAGTGAAACATTCCCATGAAAACCTCGCCCATCATTATCATATTTCCCAGCAGGCTCTACTGCAAGTATATTTTTTGGATTATTATAAGAAAATCTGTGTTTTTAGTAGTAAGTATTTGACTAGGATCCCAAATTAGCTGCTGTCAATGCAGATTAAATAATTACATTAATACAAACATATGTTTTAAGTGAAATATTAGCTTTACTCTGAAGCTGAAAATACAGGAAATTAAAAAGTTATGCACTAACAAGGCTTTTCAGCATAAGCAGCTTGACTACTGCTAGAGTACTGTAGCTTTATTGCTATATTTTACTTCAACAACATACCAGTATGCACTCACATTGGATGGGTTGATTAGGATTGAAACCTTATCTCAAACAGCCTAATATGTGACTCGTTTTAGGAAAGTAGGCATATGTCAGGCATCACTGCTTCACAGGAGAGCCATTTGAAAGTAAACGTTTTTTTTTAATCAAAATACGTTTTTGGGCAGAAATACCTTCTGGAACATGTGAACTTTCATCTGCCTTAATAACAAACTTGTACGCCATCTGTAAATATGAATAAAATTGTTAAATTATGAGCCTAGTTGGTTTAGCCACAGAAAAAGTCAGCAATCTTCCCGCTAGCCATGATCTTCAAACTAAGGGCAACCATGGCATCCGTGACAGAGAGGGAGAAGACTCCATCCATGTATACGGGTAAGATAGTCTAGCTAGCTACATTTTCATATAATACACATTTCAAATTTTGACAGAAAGTAGTTTTAATTTCAAGTTACAGTGTACTGTTAGCTGGCTGGCTCGCTAGTGTATGATCTGTGTAATAATATTATTCAGATCTCAGAGCCATTTGCGTTGCTAGTTAGCCTAATGTTAACTACCTAACATTGAACCTGGTTGGTTTGCTACCTGCAGATTCATGCTGGGTAGTAACGTCGTGAGTTGGGATTATGGTTAATTGTTTAGCTAGCTAGCTAGCTAGCTTGTTACATGTCATAACAAAAGAGTCCACTATGTAAGTAACCCTTTCAATATAATGTTAATGATGTCACTGCAAAAACTGTTGCTAGATGTAGCTCGTAAATTCGCTATGGCTATCTATGCCGATTTCAGAGCACTCTCGTCTGAGTGTGCCAGAGCGCAGAATTACTGACAAATTTATGTACACTCAACACCCGTTGAATATATATATACGTTGGCAAAAAAAAACATTAATTGTTGCCAGCAGCACAGTTGCAGTCAACAACGCTCTGGATAACATAAAAACAGCCTAACCAGCTCTGCTAGGGTGAGTAAAATGGTCAGTGAGCTGTTCTCTCATTTGTGTCTGGAAGATAGCTTGCAAGATAGCCAACGTTAGCCCGTTAGCTTGGTTGCATGACTGCTGTTGTTTTGAAAGAATGCTCGGATCAACCCTTAAAGAGATGTGTGGGGCTAAAGCTTAAGAGGGTGGGAATGATGCTGAATGGGTGTAGAGAAAGAAGAGCTATCCAGTAGTATGTACCAAAACATTTAAGACCATTTTCTCAAAATGCATAAGCCTACTCAGACAAGGTAGTAGACTGCTTTTGAACATGTTTTAAAGCTACATATGGTTCCTGTTATAATCAATGGAGTAATGCAAATTCTTTGATAAAAAAAATTATTTGGCCTTTACTACTATAGCCCATTTAAAAATGGCAAAAAAACAGCAGAAAAATGTACCATAAGGAATAAGGTTTAGAAGTGTCTGTCCTACAGTTGAAGTCTGAAGTTTACATACACTTAGTCATTAAAATTCTTTTTTCAAACACTCCACAAATTTCTTGTTAACAAACTGTAGTTTTGGCAAGTCGGTTAGGACATCTACTTTGTGCATGACACAAGTCATTTTTCCAACAATTGTTTACAGACAGATTATTTCACTAATAATTCACTGTATCACAATTCCAGTAGTTCAGAAGTTTACATACACTAAGTTGACTTTGCCTTTAAACAACTTGGAATATTCCACAAAATGATGTCATGGCTTTAGAAGCTTCTGATAGGCTATTTGACATCATTTTAGTCAATTGGAGGTGTACCTGTGGATGTATTTCATGGCCTACCTTTAAACTCAGTGCCACTTTGCTTGACATCATTTGAAAATCAAAATAAATCAGCCAAGGCCTCAGAAAAAATTATAGACTTCCACAACCCTGGTTCATCCTTGGGAACAATTTCCAAATGCCTGAAGGTACCACGTTCATCTGTACAAACAACAGTGCGCAAGTATAAACACCATGGGACCACGCAGCTGTCATGTCGCTCAGAAAGAAGACGCGTTCTGTCTTTTAGAGATGAACGTACTTTGGTGTGAAAAGTGCAAATCAATCCCTGAACAACAGCAAAGGACTTTGTGACGATGCTGGGGGAAACAGGTACAAAATTATCTATATCCACAGTAAAACGAGTGCTACATCGACATAACCTGAAAGGCCGCTCAGCAAGGAAGAAGCCACTGCTCCAAAGCCGCCATAAAAAAGCCAGACTACGGTTTGCAACTGCACATGGGGACAAAGATCGTACTATTTGGAGAAATATCCTCTGGTCTGATGAAACAAAAATATAATTGTTTGGCCATAATGACCATCGTTATGTTTAGAGGAAAAAGGGGGACGATTACAAGCTGAAGAACACCTTCCCAACCGTGAAGCACGGGGGTGGCAGCATCATTTTGTTGGGGTGCTTTGCTGCAGGAGGGACTGGTGCACTTCACAAAATAGATGGCATCATGAGGATGGAAAATGATGTGGATATATTGAAGCAACATCTGAAGCAAGTGGGTATTCCAAATGGACAATGCCCCCAAGCATACTTCCAAAGTTGTGGCAAAATGGCTTAAGGACAACAAAGTCAAGGTATTGGAGTGGCTATCACAAAGCCCTGACCTCAATCCTATAGAAAATTTGTGGGCAGAACTGAAAAAGTGTGTGCGAGTAAGGAGGCCAGCAAACCTGACACAGTTACACCAGCTCTGTCAGGAGGAATGTGCCAAAATTCACCCAACTTATTGTGGGAAGCTTGTGGAAGGCTACCCAAATCGTTTGACCCAAGTTAACTCTTACATCTAGACGTTCCGCTAGCGGAACACCTGCTCCAATATCCAATGATAGGCATGGCGCGAATTACAAATTCCTCAAATATCCAAAAACGTACATTTTTCAAACATATGACTATTTTACACCATTTTAAAGACAAGACTCTCCTTTATCTAACCACACTGTACGATTTCAAAAAGGCTTTACAGCGAAAGCAAAACATTAGATTATGTCAGCAGAGTACCCAGCCAGAAATAATCAGACACCCATTTTTCAAGCTAGCATATAATGTCACAAAAAACAAAACCACAGCTAAATGCAGCACTAACCTTTTGATGATCTTCATCAGATGACACTCCTAGGACATTATGTTATACAATACATGCATGTTTTGTTCAATCAAGTTCATATTTATATCAAAAACCAGCTTTTTACATTAGCATGTGACGTTCAGAACAAGCATTCCCACCGAACACTTCCGGTGAATTTACTAAATTACTCACGATAAACGTTCACAAAAAACATAACAATTATTTTAAGAATTATAGATACAGAACTCCTTTATGCAATCGCTGTCCGATTTTAAAATAACTTTTCGGTGAAAGCACATTTTGCAATATTCTGAGTAGATAGCCTGGCCATCACGGGCTAGCTATTTTGACACCCACCAAGTTTGGTACTCACCAAACTCAGATTTACTATAAGAAAAATTGGATTACCTTTGCTGTTCTTCGTTAGAATGCACTCCCAGGACTTCTACTTCAATAACAAATGTTGATTTGGTTCCAAATAATCCATAGTTATATCCAAATAGCGCCGTTTTGTTCGTGCGTTCAAGACACTATCCGAAGGGTAAAGAAGGGTGACGCGCCCGGGGCGTTTCGTGAGAAATGATTTCAAAATATTCCATTACCGTACTTCGAAGCATGTCAAACGCTGTTTAAAATCAATTTTTATGCGATTTTTCTCGTAGAAAAGTGATAATATTCTGACCGAGAAACCCTGTTTTCGTTCAAAGACGAAAAAATAAAAACATGGAGTCGTCTCGTGCATGTGCCCCCAGTCTCATTGTTCTCAGATCGACCACTATCCAAATGCGCTACTGTTTTTCAGCCATGGCCTGCAAAGTCATCATTCAACGTTCTGGCGCTTTCTGAGAGCCTATGGGAGCGTTAGAAAATGTCACATTACAGCAGAGATCCCCTGTTTTGGATAGAGATGATCAAGAAGGCCAAGAAATAGTCAGAGAGGGCGCTTCCTGTACAGAATCTTCTCAGGTTTTTGCCTGCCAAATGAGTTCTGTTATACTCACAGACACCATTCAAACAGTTTTAGAAACTTTGGTGGGCTTTCTATCCAAAGCTAATAATTATTTGCATATTCTAGTTTCTGGGCAGGAGTAATACTCAGATTAAATCGGGTACGTTTTTTATCCGGACGTGAAAATACTGCCCCCTATCCATAACAAGTTAACGAATTTAAAGGCAATGCTACCCAATACTAATTGAGTGTATGTAAACTTCTGACCCACTGGGAATGTGATGAAAGAAATAAAAGCTGAAATAAATCATTCTCTCTTCTATTATTCTGACATTTCACATTCTTAAAATAAAGTGGTGATCCTAACTGACGTACGATAGGGAATTTGTATTAGGATTAAATGTCAGGAATTGCGAAAAACTGAGTTTAAATGTATTTGGCTAAGGTGTATGTAAACTTCCGACTTCAACTGTGTATCTTGGAGATATGAGAAAGCTCTGGAAATATTTACGTTTTTTTTGTACACATATTTAACACCTTATTTTTCTTGGCACAAAACTAACTCCATTCTTCCATTAATTTGCACAAGTTACCGTCAGACGAGTCCTGTGACACTCGTGGGGGCCGTAGAACAAAACGGAGAATACCAGCGTGTTTGTGAGTCTCTGCTTTTCACAGAGGGGTCATATTAGTTTGTAGACCAAACGGTTCGCACATCAGTGCTGGCCCATCGGCGTTAACAACTTCAGAAGTGTCCCATGGAGCAACCAACATATTAAAAAAACACAGAATTATATATTTTCCTTAAAACATTATTTGAAAAAGTAAATTCATAGATTATATAGTCTGGACAAACATCTGATTGTTAGTTATTTTGGTCACGTTGCTACAGATGCGACCCAGTCGTAAAAATGTTTGCATAGTTGTTCTAGACATGTAAAATCAAATCAAATCAAATGTATTTGTCACATACACATGGTTAGCAGATGTTAATGCGAGTGTAGCGAAATGCTTGTGCTTCTAGTTCCAACCATGCAGTAATATTGAACAAGTAATCTAACCTAACAATTCCACAAGAAGTGTAAATGAATGAATACGAATATGTACAAAAATATACAGCTCAAAAAAATAAAGGGAACACGTAAACAACACAGTGTAACTCCAAGTCAATCACACTTCTGTGAAATCAAACTGTCCACTGAGGAAGCAACACTGATTGACAGTAAATTTCACATGCTGTTGTGCAAATGTAATAGACAACAGGTGGAAATTATAGGCAATTAGCAAGACACCCCCAATAAAGGAGTGGTTCTGCAGGTGGTAACCACAGACCACTTCTCAGTTCCTATGCTTCCTGGCTGATGTTTTGGTCACTTTTGAATGCTGGCTGTGCTTTCACTCTAGTGGTAGCATGAGACGGAGTCTACAACCCACACAAGTGGCTCAGGTAGTGCAGCTCATCCAGGATGGCACATCAATGCGAGCTGTGGCAAGAAGGTTTGCTGTGTCTGTCAGTGTAGTGTCCAGAACATGGAGGCACTACCAGGAGACAGGCCAGTACATCAGGAGACGTGGAGGAGGCCGTAGGAGGGCAACAACCCAGCAGTAGGACCGCTACCTCCGCCTTTGTATAAGGAGGAGCAGGAGGAGCACTGCTAGAGCCCTGCAAAATGACCTCCAGCAGGCCACAAATGTGCATGTGTCTGCTCAAACAGTCAGAAACAGACTCCATGAGGGTGGTATGAGGGCCCGACGTCCACAGGTGGGGGTTGTGCTTACAGCCCAACACCGTGCAGGATGTTTGGCATTTGCCAGAGAACACCAAGATTGGCAAATTCGCCATTGGCGCCCTGTGCTCTTCACAGATGAAAGCAGATTCACACTGAGCACGTGACAGACGTGACAGTCTGGAGACGCCGTGGAGAACGTTCTGCTGCCTGCAACATCCTCCAGCATGACTGGTTTGGCGGTGGGTCAGTCATGGTGTGGGGTGGCATTTCTTTGGGGGGCCGCACAGCCCTCCATGTGCTCGCCAGAGGTAGCCTGACTGCCATTAGGTACCGAGATGAGATCCTCAGACCCCTTGTGAGACCATATGCTGGTGCGGTTGGCCCTGGGTTCCTCCTAATGCAAGACAATGCTAGACCTCATGTGGCTGGAGTGTGTCAGCAGTTCCTGCAAGAGGAAGGCATTGATGCTATGGACCGCCCGTTCCCCAGACCTGAATCCAACTGAGCACATCTGGGACATCATGTCTCGCTCCATCCACCAACGCCACATTGCACCACAGACTGTCCAGGAGTTGGCGGATGCTTTGGTCCAGGTCTGGGAGGAGATCCCTCAGGAGACCATCCGCCACCTCATCAGGAGCATGCCCAGGCGTTGTAGGGAGGTCATACAGGCACGTGGAGGCAACACACACTACTGAGCCTCATTTCGATTTGTTTTAAGGACATTACATAAAAGTTGGATCAGCCTGTAGTGTGGTTTTCCAAATCCAGACCTCCATGGGTTGATAAATTGGATTTCCATTGATTATTTTTGTGTGATTTTGTTGTCAGCACATTCAACTATGTAAAGAAAAAAGTATTTAATAAGATTATTTCATTCATTCAGATCTAGGATGTGTTATTTTAGTGTTCCCTTTATTTTTTTGAGCAGTGTATATGAATGAGTGATAGCCGAACGGCATAGGCAAGATGCAGTAGATGGTTTAGAGTACATTATATACATGAGATGAGTAATGTAGGGTATGTGGTCCCATGTGGCTCTGTTGGTAGAGCATGGTGTTTGCAACGCCAGGGTTGTGGGTTCGATTTCCACGGGGGACCAGTATGGAAAAAGACAAAAAATTATGAAATGTATGCATTCACTACTGTAAGTCACACTGGATAAGAGTGTCTGCTAAACGACTAAAATGTAAAAAAAAATATATAATTGGCATTGTTTAAAGTGTCTAGTGATGCATTTAGTTACATAAAGATGGCAAGATGCAGTAGATGGTATATCGTACAGTATATACATATGAGATGAGTAATGTAGGGTATGTAAACGTTATATAAAGTGACATTGTTTAAAGTGGCTAGTGATAAGTTGATCAATTTTTCCATTTATTAAAGTGGCTAGAGTTGAGTCAGTATGTTGGCAGCAGCTACTCAATGTTAGTAATGGCTGTTTAACAGTCTGATGGCCTTGAGATAGAAGCTGTTTTTCAGTCTCTCGGTCCCTGCTTTGATGCACCTGTACTGACCTCGCCTTCTGGATGATAGCGGAGTGAACAGGCAGTGGCTTGGGTGGTTGTTGTCTTTGATGATCTTTTTGGCCTTCCTGTGACATCGGGTGGTGTAGGTGTCCTGGAGGGCAGGTAGTTTGCACCCTGTGATGCGTTGTGCAGACCTCACTACCCTCTGGAGAGCCTTACGGTTATGGGCGGAGCAGCTGCCGTACCAGGCGGTGATACAGCCCGACAGGATGCTCTCGATTGTGCATCTGTAAATGTTTGTGAGTGTGTTTGGTGACAAGCCACATTTTTTCAGCCTCCTGAGGTTGAAGAGGCGCTGCTGCGCCTTCTTCACCACGCTGTCTGTGTGGGTGGACCATTTCAGTTTGTCCGTGATGTGTACGCCGAGGAACTTAAAACTTTCCACCCTCTCCACCACTGTCCCGTCAATGTAGATTGGGGGCTGCTCCCTCTGGTGTTTCCTGTAGTCCACGATCATCTCCTTTGTTTTGTTGACATTGAGTGTGAGGTTATTTTCCTGACACCACACTCCGAGTGCCCTCACCTCCTCCCTGTAGGCCGTCTCGTTGTTGTTGGTAATCAAGCGTATCACTGTAGTGTCACCTGCAAACTTGATCATTGAGTTGGAGGCGTGCATGGCCACGCAGTCGTGGGTGAACAGGGAGTACAGGAAGGGGCTGAGAACGCACCCTTGTGGGGACCCAGTGTTGAGGATCAGCGGGTTTGGAGATGTTGTTACCTACCCTCACCACCTGGGGGCAGCCCGTCAGGATGTTCAGGACCCAGTTGCAGAGGGCGGGGTCGAGACCCAGGGTCTCGAGCTTAATGATGAGTTTGGAGGGTACTATGGTGTTCAATGCTGAGCTGTAATCGATGAACAGCCTTCTTACATAGGTATTCCTCTTGTCCAGATGGGTTAGGGCAGTGTGCAGTGTGATGGCGATTGTGTCATCTGTGGACCTATTTGGGCGGTAAGCAAATTGGAGTGGGTCTAGTGTGTCAGGTAGGGTGGAGGTGATATGGTCCTTGACGAGTCTCTCAAAGCACTTCATGATGACGGAAGTGAGTGCTACAGGGCGGTAGTCATTTAGCTCAGTTACCCTCTAGGGGCTAGGGGGCAGTATTTTCACGGCCGAATGAAAAACGTACCGAATTTAAACAGGTTACTACTCTGGCCCAGAAAATTGAATATGCATAGTATTAGTAGATTTGAATAGAAACCACTCTGAAGATTCTATAACTGTTTGAATGGTGTCTGTGAGTATAACAGAACTCATATGGCAGGCAAAAAACCTGAGAAAAATTGAATCAGGAAGTGGGAGAATTTAGAAATTTTGTTTTTGTTTAGAATCCCTTGGAAAACTACAGTGACATAGGATTTACGTTACACCTCCTAACTCTTCCATTGGCTGTCAACAATCTTTATGGACAGGTTTCAATCGTCATCTGTTACCGGGCAGATCATTTTGGCTCAGTCAATCACAGGCCAGTCTGAGGAGAGGTGTCTTATGATGCGCGTACACGTGACGTCATCGTCTTTTTATTTTTCCTCTGGGATGAATAGCTATTGCCCGGTTGTAAAATTATCGCAATTTTACGTAAAAAAATACCCTAAAGGATTGATTGTAAACATCGTTTGACATGTTTCTACAAACGGTAATGGAACTTTGAACATTTGGTCTATGGATTTGCGTCCAAGCCACATGGCATTGTAAGGTGTTCTGGATGGGTCAACAAAACGGACGTATTTGGACATAAATGATGGACTTTGCAGAACAAATGAACATTTCTTGTGGAAGTGGGTGCCCATCCGAGTGCATTCCGCCGAAGATCAGCAACGGTAAGTAAATATTTCGAACATATTGTTAGAGATTTGTCGACGCCGTGGTTGTAGGCTAACTGTATAGCTTAGCATTGAAGGCTAACGTTATTTTGAAATCTGACAAAGTGGTTGCATAAAGGAGTAGATTACCTCTAATTCTTTAAATAATTGTTATAAAATGTTTCAACGTTTATGAGTTCCTCTGTAAATTAAATGTGCCTATTCACTGGAGGTTATGGGGAGAAAACATTATCTGAACGCCACGCGCCAATGTAAAAATTGGGTTTTTGGATATAAATATAAACTTGATCGAACAAAAAATGCATGTATTGTCTAACATGATGTCCTAGGAGTGTCATCTGATGAAGATTGTCAAAGGTTAGTGCTTCATTTTAGCTGTATATCTGGTTTTGTGATGGCTATCGTGCTTGGAAAATTGCTTTTTTTTTCTTTGCTGAGGTGCTATGCTAAAATAATCTAATGTTTTTATTTTACCGTAAAGCCTTTTTGAAATAAGACAATGTGATTAGATTAACGAGTTGAGTATCTTTAAAATGCCGTATAATACTTGAATTTTAATTTTGCGATTATTTTGTTTTGAATATCGCGCCGTGCTATCTCACTGGTTGTTGTCCAACCAATCCCATTAGCGGGATTGTAGCCTCAAGAGGGTAATTACCTTAGCTTTCTTGGGAACAGGAACAATGGTGGCCCTCTTGAAGCATGTGGGAACAGCAGACTGGGATAAGGTTTGATTGAATATGTCCGTAAACACACCAGCCAGCTGGTCTGTGCATGCTCTGAGGACGCGGCCGGGGATGCCGTCTGGGCCTGCAGCCTTGCGAGGCTTAACACGTTTAAATGTTTTACTCACGTTGGCTACAGTGAAGGAGAACCAGGTTTTGGTAGCGGGCCGTGTCAGTGGCACTGTATTGTCCTCAAAGCGAGCAAAGAATTTGTTTAGTCTGTCTGGGAGCAAGGCATCGTGGTCCGCGACAGGGCTGGTTTTTCTTTTGTAGTCCGTGATTGACTGTAGACCCTGCCACATACCTCTCGTGTCTGAGCCGTTGAATTGCGACTCCACTTTGTCTCTATACTGACGCTTAGCTTGTTTGATTGCCTTGTGGAGGGAATAGCTACACTGTTTGTATTCGGTCATGTTTGCCCTGATTGAAAGCAGTGGTTCGCAGTTTCAGTTTTGCTCGAATGCTGCCATCATTCCATGGTTTCTGGTTGGGGAATGTTTTAATAGACGCTGTGGGTACAACATCACCGATGCACTTGCTAATAAACTCGCACACCGAATCAGCGTATTCGTCAATGTTGTTGTTCGACGTTATGCGGAACATATCCCAGTCCATGTGATTGAAGCAATCTTGAAGCGTGGAATCTGATTGGTCGGACCAGCGTTGAACAGACCTGAGCGCGGGTGCTTCCTGTTTTAGTTTCTGTCTATAGGCTGGAAGCAACAAAATGGAGTCGTGGTCAGCTTTTCTGAAAGGTGGGCGGGGGAGGGCCTTATATGCGTCGCGGAAGATAGAATAACAATGATCCAGGGTTTTACCAGCCCTGGTTGCACAATCGATATGCTGATAGAATTTGGGGAGCTTTGTTTTCAGATTAGCCTTGTTAAAATCCCCGGCTACAATAAATGCAGCTTCAGGATATGTGGTTTCCAGTTTAAATAGAGTCCAGCAACAAAACCAACGCATACGCAACTATGGGGCAAAACAGATGGGGTTGGTTTAGACTGTTGACATGGAAATTATATTTACTCTCCAAATGTTTATTGAAAACATAAATACATTTACAGTTGTTGGTTAGCTAGCTAGCACATTTTTGCCATTTTAGCATTGATATGATATCATTTAAAACACTTCAAAACAAGACATGATATCAATAACAAGATACAACAAGCTGAAACAAGCCAACTACGATTCCCCAGAAGACAGCTTCTTGTCATTGTTGCTAGCTATCTGATCATTCAGAATCAAAACAATGCACACCTTCCGGCCACATCGATGTGCGCTCATCATTTTCGTGACGTTGTCAGCCAACCTATCCATGCAAAATGATTGGTCGTTCATTCTAAACAAAATGGTTGCAATGCAGGCTGGATAGCATTCTTGTCATTTGCTAGCTAGCTAGACAACTCCAGATAACTCAGTCACTTCCAACATTTCACCGGGAATGACAGTACACTAGCATAATTTTCCTTTGTTTGAGCTTTTTTCTGTACCCTATGGTACAGAAAAAACTCTCCCCTAACAGGGGTACAGAAAATGAAATGAAAAAGTGAAACATTGTTTCCGAGGTCAGACACGCAGACAACGAGGCGTATATTAACCCCTGATGTACCAAACCAAATGCTCGGCTAGAAGCAGGGGGAAAGAATGTGCTCATTAAGAACATGCCAGAAATAGCTTCCCGAGTGGCTCAGTGGTCAAAGGCTCTGCATCGCAGTATTGCGGTGTCACATCAGCCTGGGGTTCAATCTGTGTCATAACTGGTCGTGACCGTGAGTCCCTGTTAGGGGAGAGTTTGGCCCATGGGGCTTTACTTAGCTCATCGCACTCTAGTGATTCCTTGTGGGGTGCCGGGAGCCTGCAGGCTGATTTTGGTTATCAGTTGAACTGTGTTTCCTCTGACACATTGGTGCAGCTGTCTTCCGGGTTAAGAAGCGAGGCTTGGCGGGTCATGTTTTGGAGGAAGCATGACTCGACCTTCGCCTCTTCCGAGCCCGTTGGGGAGTTGCAGTGATGAGACAAGATCAAAAATTTGGGAGAAAAGGGGGTAACAAATAAGAACGTGCCATAAGCTCATGCCACAGCTAGCTCATGACTAACAGCTAGCCACAGCTAGCTCATGGCTAACTACTAGGAAGTTTGAAAACACAGTCTGAGTGTGCAGAGAATTTATATTCATAAGCTTTCCTTGACTGGCATCTTTTTGAAATGCCTATGTCAAGCAACTTGGATGCAGTGAGCAGTGTTGTAGTAAAATCATCTCAAGAAAATTTGGTGATATACACGGCAACTCAAACAAGATTGAAATTGCATCAATGATTGATTGATTGAAATACATAGATATATATATAAAGGAAACTAAAATGTAAATGAAACATGCAACAATTTAAACGATTTTGCTGAGTTACAGTTCATATGAGGAAATCAGTCAATTGAAATGAATTCATTAGGTCCTAATCGATGGATTTCACATGACTGGAAATACAAATATGCATCTGTTGGTTACATATACCTTAAAAGAAATGGGCCTCACAATGGGTCTCAGGATCTCGTCTCGGTACTTTTG
Organism: Salmo salar; assembly: GCF_965601325.2. Lineage (NCBI taxonomy): Eukaryota > Metazoa > Chordata > Actinopteri > Salmoniformes > Salmonidae > Salmo > Salmo salar. The sequence continues at coordinate 22,048,569 of NC_138309.1, read as the reverse complement.
TGCATTCAAATGGCCAATCGATAAAATTAAATTGTGTTCGTTGTCCGTAATTTAAACCTTCCCATACTGTAATCGCACCACCACCATGGGGCACGCTGTTCACAACATTAACATCAGCAAACTGTTCACTCACATGACACCATACACATGGTCTGCAGTTGTGATGCCGGTTGGACGAATTGCCAAATTGTCTAAAACGACGTTGGAGGCGGCTTATAGTAGGAAATTAACATTACATGTTCGTCCAACATCTCTGTTGGACATTCCTGCAGTCAGCCTGCCAATTGCATGCTCTCTCAAAACTTTAGACATCTGTGGCATTGTGTTGTGTGACAAAACTGCACATTTTAGAGTGGCCTTTTATTGTCACCAGCAAAAGGTGCACCTGTGTAATGATCATGCTCTTTAATCAGCTTTTTGATATGCCACACCTGTCAGGTGGATGGATTATCTTGACAATGGAGAAATACTCACTAACAGGGATGTAAACTGATTTGTGAATACAATTTGAGAGAAATAAGCTTTTTGTCCTTATGGAACATTTCTGGGATCTTTTATTTCAGCTTATGAAACATACGACCACTACTTTACATGTTGAGTTTAAATGCTTGTTCAGTGTATATCTATAGATATATACAGTGCATTGGGAAAGTATTCAGACCCCTTCATTTTTTCCACGAAAAAAATGAAGCAACAGCCTTATTCTAAAAATGATTAAATATTTGTTTTACCTCATCAATCTACATACCATACCCCATAATAACAAAGTGAAAACAGTTTTTTTGATTTCTTTGCAAATGTATTAAAAATTCAAAACATAAAAAACGTATTTACATAATTATTCAGACCCTTTGCTATGAGACTCGGAATTGAGCTCAGGTGCATCCTGTTTCCATTGATCATCCAAATGTTTCTACAACATGATTGGAATCCACCTGTGGTAAATTCAATTGATTGGAAATGAATTGGAAAGGCACACACCTGTCTACAGTATATAAGGTCCCACAGCTGGCAGTGCATGTCAGAGCAAAAACCAAGCCATGAGTTTAAAGGAATTGTCCGTAGAGCACTGAGACAGGACTGTGTCGATGCACAGATCAGGGGAAGGGTACCAACATTTTTTTGCATCATTGAAGGTCCCCAAGAACACAGTGCCCTCCATCATGCTTAAATGGAAGACGTTTGGAATCACCAAGACTCTTCCTAGAGCTGGCCACCCAGCCAAACTGAGCAATCAGGGGAGAAGGGCCTTGGACAGGGTGGTGACCAAGAACCCGATGGTCACTCTGACATAGCTCCAGAGTTCCTCTGTGGAGATGGGAGAACCTTCCAGAATGACAACAATCTTTGCAGCACTCCACAAATTATGCCTTTATGTTAGAGCGGCCAGACGGAAGGCACTCCTCAGTAACAGGCACATGACAGCCGGCTTGTTTGCCAAAAGGCACCTAAAGACTCTCAGACCATGAGAAACAAGATTCTCTGGTCTGATGAATCCAAGATTGAACTCTTTAGCCTGAATGCCAAGCGTCAAGTCTGGAGGAAACCTGGCACCAACCCTATGGTGAAGCATGATGGTGGCAGCATATTGCTGTGGAGATGTTATTCAGTGACAGGGACTGGGAGACTAGTCAGGATCGAGGAAAAGATGAATGGAGCAAAGTTCAGAGAGAGCCTTGATGAAAACCTGCTCCAGAATCTCTAAATGGACATGAACCTGATCAAACATCTCTGGAGAGACCTGAAAATAGCTGTGCAGCAACGCTCCCCATCCAACCTGACAGACCTTGAGAGGATCTGCAGAGAAGAATGGGAGAAACTCCCCAAATACAGGTGTGCCAAGCTTGTAGAGTCATACCCTAGAAGTCTCAGTGCTGTAATCGCTGCCAAAGGTGCTTCAACAAAGTACTGAGTAAAGGGTCTGAATACTTACTGTATGTAAATGTTTTTTTTTTTTTTATATAAATTACCAAACATTTCCAAAAATCTGTTTTTCCTTTGTCATTATGGGGTATTGTGTGTAGATTGAAGAAAAAAAAATGTTTTAATACATTTTAGTATAAGGCTGTAACTTAGCAAAATGTGGAAAAAGTCAAGGGGTCTGAATACTTTCCGAAGGCACTGTATCATCAAGTGTTAATGATTGGAATCAGGTGTGTAGTGGTAATGTAAAAACAATATCTTCCTCCACTGTCCCTATCCCACATAAGGCCTATAGTTATGGCCTAGTTATCCTCAACATGGTGGTTTTAAAGTCTTGGCTCATGGGCCACATCAGACCTGCAAGTCAGAAAAAGACTGTTTGTGAAAGTGGTTATTAATTCCTATCGAAATACAGGCAGTTGATAGTCAACAATTTGAACATTTTAGAAGAAAAAGAAGAACAGGTGTAACGGTTGTCGTCTGGAAAGGACCAAAACGCAGCGGGTTGTATACTCATCTTCTTTTAATAGGCGAAAGAAGGAAAACCAAACAAACACGTATACAAAATAACAACAATGATGAACGATGAAAAGACAGTCTTGTCAGGCATAGACAGCTAGACAAGAAACAACCTCCCACAAATCACAAACACACCCTAATATATAGGACTCTCAATCAAAGGCAACTAGACAACCCCTGCCTTCAATTGAGAGTCCACACCCCAATTAACTACACATAGAAACAGACTAACTAGAAAGAACATAGAAATAGACTGACATATAGCAGTGACCAAAAAACCCGGAAATAATAAATCAAACACCCCACTACATAAACCATCACCCCGAAACACATAAACAAAATACCCTCTGCCACGTCCTGACCAAACTACAATAGCAAATAATCTTATTACTGGTCAGGACGTGACAACAGGACAAAACAAGACTACTTAAAATGTCTAAACTGAAACGACTTTCTCAGTAACGGGTGCAATAAATCCAACGCCTTACAGGTTTGATTAGTTTAGAAAATGTTTAGTTATGTATCTTTGCATAGTATAAGATCAAGAAATAAATGTGCTTGCAGAAACATAAATATGAAAATAAACTATTCTAAAATTCTATCTGCAACAAAGCATTTTGGGAAAAATGATAATGAGGCTCCTCCCACGTCTTTTTTACATAGACTTAACGGAAATGATCTCAGTCGAATAACAACACCGTGCAGTGATTCAAATAACACTTAACTCACCTCACGTGGTGTCAATGTTTGTCCCACTTGTGTTAACCCCACTATAATCAACACTCACAACACTTTTTACCTTCACACCGAGATGTAACACTTGCAAATGTACCCTGTGTAAAGGTGTAAGCATCTCTTGGCAGGCCAGGCGGGCGGGCCGGCAAAAGAATGCCAGCATGGCCGTTAACCCAAGCCATCATTTCAGTGCTAAATGCCAAGCGGTAAGTCGATGGTAACCTTCTCTTAAATATGATGCTTGTCAGAGAATTGAGCCAACTTTTTAACGTGACTTCTCTGTTTTATTCCAGAAGGAAATGGTGTCTAGTAATACTCATCTGTCTAGGAAGTTCCTGTGTAATATGTGCACTTTGAAGTCCAGTCATCAACCAGAACATTTACTGAAAATGTATCCCCTATTCACATTAACTAAATGTACTCTCTTAATATTAACCACAGGAGGCCCTTTACTTAAATTGCCATTACCAGCTCCATAAAATGTATGTTAGCATTAGACTAATATTTTAGATATTCTCAAAGGGGATGAGGAAGAAGCGGCATGTCAAAGCATTGGGGATTTTTATTTGAAATTATACCATTAGCATAACTTTGAGAAGAAAATAAAATGCAGACTTGAAGGTCATGGGAGAGTAAGTCATTTAATTAAACTTGCTATACATAAAATCCTTAGTGAACTTTTTGAAACTGTTATGCAAGTACGAGTTTAATTATTACCAGAGTGCCTTTGACTGCCTTGTCTGCTTTCGCTATTCCTTTGTGATTCTCCTACAACTCTCACCCCAAACCACATCCTCCTAAATTTAAAGACATTGTTCACTGCTTGAAAAAGTTTTTCATGTTCATTTTAAGATCAACAGCATTATCTGGCTGACCAGTCTAACCTAACCGATTATGGAGGAAATGTGCCAACACAAAACAACACAAAGGTTTAAGCCAAGCCCATTATTATAAAATTGGTCATTAGATGAAAGGATAACTCTGTTTAGAGGGATAATTTATTGTTTTAAAACGCTGACTCACTAGCTCAGAAAATCCTACAATGGATAATAGGGATTAGATGACCAAATTTAATGAAGTTGGAGCAATTTGTTCATCAAAGGCATTTGACAAATGAAAAGGTCAGTGGATTCATATGCATGTATTTGATTGGAAGAAAGTTATACTACACCTAATAGAGTGAGATACAGGGACCTGGGGAGAAGGACTTCTGACACGAACATCTGACCAGGAACATATTCTGCTTTGAAGGTAGTGAAGGAACAAACACATCAATTTGAAATAAAGATCCAGGATTTAGTGATGATTGTTAAATTTTCTGTGATAATCTCTTGTCTTGAGAGTTTGTTTTGAGATAATAGTTTGCCATTATTTTCACATAGATTCTTTCCTTGATGACTAACTCTTTTCTTTTACCTTTTGCTCAAATCATGTGTACCTCATGTGTAAGCATATGTATTTGACAGTTTCCCAATCACATGAAAAGTCAATTTTAGCACATTCAGATCCATTAACGGATGCACATGACATGTTGCTCTTTGATTATCCTGAGGTCTGCCATGTTTTCCTAAAGTATCTATTCTATAACCCAATGAATGTTGATCATGGGGGTGTATGGGCTCAGGAAAACAAATATTGGCAGTACCTCCATCACAATATAAAGGAAGGGCAGGAATTTTAAAGCCCAAGAAAAAATATATGGAATGTAAGCTCCGCTGACTTGGACCCAAGTCAGATATTGATTTGTGTGGCAGCACAGTGAAAATTGCTGAGTACTCCTAAATCTATACTGTGGAATTTTCCAAGACATGGGCTTCCATTATTTAATTATCACTTCCGGGAGTGGGATCAGCTCTCCAGCAGTGCCCTGATAGCCTCCCCTTGAATAGGACCTGCCAAAGGAAGCAAGGACTGTAATTTGCAACTTTCACTTTCTCTCATTTCCGCATAGCTGGTTCACCCTGAAAGCACAGTCAATTCAAGCCTTCTGCTGTGAAGAATGCAGTACTATTTCACCATGAGTAATGGCGCTGGTAATGGGATTGATCACCAGAAGAGAGTATAAAGTACAAGAAAATGCCCATGTATGAAATGTCCATATTCGGGCAATAAATTCAGAGGTTATACGAACAGCCTTCTTCATCACAGCAACAGAGGTCACAGCAACAGAGAGGCATATTATGTAAAGATTTGTGTACCTGGATTTCAATAGTGCTGAGGTTCTACCATGTTTAAGGAAAGGAACTTTATAGTAACACTTCTATATGCCGAACTTCCAAGTCAATAATAATTGTCTAAAATCTATAATTTCTTCAAATTTTCAATACGTACTTATAGTTGTTTTGCGAAACGTCTCCAGCCATGAAAACTTTAAACGATCCTGTGACGGACAAGAAGCGCAATTGCTTGCATTAATCTAAACTGGCAGCAGCTTGAAAATAATTGTCTTTCAGAAAACAAAAGGGGTATAAGATATTAGACAAAGATCATACTTTTAACAGAGTTTAAGGCTTATCCAGCAATTCACCCTGCTCTTCCAAAACAAACCAGTAATACCACTGGGTGCTGTAAAGTAGCTTCCACACTTCTGAAGTTTGTCATCAAGTGCTTGCACCCAAAAAAGCACAGGATGGCCTGCACTTACTGTGAACTGAGCCTTAAAAAGCTAAATGCATGGAACAGATAAATAAGTAAACATACACTCACCTTGTATTCTCCATCTTTATACACCCTCTGACTTTAATTCCCAGACCTTTCTTCAAACAAGGTGAAAAAAGAATAGTCCCCTAGACATTAGAAGTGCATTCGATTTCCCAAGCGCTACATTAATAATTAAATATATACACTGAGTATATCAAACATTAGGGATACCTTCCTAATATTGAGTTGCACCCACCATAGACTCTACGAGGTGTCGAAAGCATTCCACAGGGATGCTGGCCAATGTTGACTCCAATGCTTTCCACAGTTGTCAAGTTGGCTGGATGCCCCTTGGGTGGTGGACCATTCTTGACACAAACCGGTGTGCCTGGCACCTACTACCATAACCCATTCAAAGGCACTTACATTAAATATTTTGTCTTGCCCCTTTACCCTCTGAATGGCATACATACACAAGCCATGTCTCAATTGTCTCAAATCTTTCTTTAACCTGTCTGCTCCCCTTTATCAACACAAATTTAAGTGGATTTAACAAGTAACATCAATAAGGGATCATAGCTTTCACCTGGATTCACCTGAAAAGAGCATGTGTTCTTAATGTTTGTATACTCAGTATCATTTAGTTTATTTAAAAATAATTGAATGCCCCTGCTACCAAGATTATTTATTTTTATTTTCATGTGCAAAAGGGAGGAAACGCATGAGAAGAAAAAAATTGATGCCAAAGTGTGCCATAAGATGGATTTATTTTTCAGAACAGTGCAAATGGAAGCCATAATGTGTTTGTTCTTAGCTACTGTTCTGCGTGTATGTCAATCAGAAGGAAATTGTGGCCAATGAACGTGATGCTTTCACAGTTGCAGGGCATCTGATGGCTCTTTATCTACAGTATCTACCTGCATCACTCTCAGTATTGCAGACAGTGCCAGAATCAGAGCTATTTTCTCCTCCTACACACTGAGTGATTGACACAGATTTTTATTTCCCTCTTACTCCCACCCTATATCACATTCCCATCACCTAAAATACACAAACAGGCATACTCAAGCATACACACACATCCTCAGACGCAACTGTTACCTTCATCCCCCCTTCTCCCTCCTCAAAACCAGCTCTCTGTATCAGTGTTGCTGGTGTTGCTGTCCTGTTACCACAGCATAGCAGTCAGCTCTGATTTGACTCACCCTCACCTGACCTGCTCGCTACCATTCGCCCACTCTCTTCTCCATTCCAAATTGAACCCTATTCCCTATATAGTGCACCACTTTTGACAAGAGCTGTATGGGCCCTTTCAAAATTAGTGTACTATAAAAGTAATAGGGTGCCATTTGGTATACAGATCCACTCTTTTCTATTATATCCTGTTAGAGTTCTCTAAATCACTCCTGAACTGACTCACCTGCTCTGACAGAGGGCAATTAGTGGGTGCTGGGTTGAGTGGCTAGAGGTACAACTTGCCAAATCTTCTCTTGACTAGCTCTGTTAGGAAACCTATTGGTAATTATCCTCCAACTCAGATTCACCTGAAAACCAACCAGGCCTAGAACTCATCTCACCTTCACTGGCCATGTCCAAACTATGCAATGGATAACAATGATGTTATCCATGTGAAGACCATTCTAAATTACGACTAATACAAAAACAAGGTGATAGTACTGTATATATACTGTAGGTACAATATGAATGGGACTCCTTGCCACAGCTGAGTAAATAAGGGATAGGTTTCCAAGTGGGTTTAGATGGATATACTGTACATTTACTGGTAGTTCTCTACCTAAAAAAGGGGTGTTCTCTTTCTGTTTTGTGTTCGAGAGAAAATCAATTATGTTTCTTGTTCTCTGTGATGGTCCACTCTAAAAAAATGAGTTAAAAACAACCCAATTTGGATAATAGTGTGCCGTGAAAAAGTAATTGCCCCCTTACACTAACTGGTTGTGCCACCTTTTGCTGCAACCATACACTTCCTATAGTTGTTGATAAGTCTCTCAAGACATCACCGTGGAGGAATTTTGGCCCAATCTTCCATGGAGAACTAAACTCAGCAAAAAAAATACACGTCCTCTCACTGCCAACAGCATTTATTTTCAGCAAACTTAACGTGTAAATATTTCTATGAACATAAGATTCAACAACTGAGACATAAAGCCTCACTCTCCAGTCCAACAGGTCCCAGACATGCTCAATGAGATTGAGATCCGGGCTCTTCATAAGCCATGGCAAAACACTGACATTCCTGTCTTGCAGGAAACCACGCACAGAACGAATAGTATGACTGCTGGCATTGTCATGCTGGAGGGTCATGTCAGGATGAGCAGCAGAAGGAAGGGTACCAGATGAGGGAGGAGGATGTCTTTCCTGTAATGCACAGCATTGAGATTGCCTGCAATGACAACAAACTCAGTCCGATGATGCTGTGACACACCACCCAAGACCATGACGGACCCTCCACCTCCAAATCGATCCCGCTCCAGAGTACAGGCCTTGGTGTAATGCTCATTCCTTCAACGATAAACGCGAATCCGACCATCACCCATGGTGAGACAAAACCGCGACTCGTCAGTGAAGAGCACTTTTTGCCAGTCCTGTCTGGTCCAGCGACGGTGGGTTTGTGCCCATAGGTGACATTGTTGCTGGTGATGTCTGGTGAGGACCTGCCTTACAACAGGCCTACAAGCCCTCAGTTCAGCCTCGCTCAGCCTATTATGGACTGTCTGAGCACTGATGAAGGGATTGTGCATTCCTGGTGTAACTCGGGCAATTGTTGTTGCCATCCTGTACCTGTCCCGCAGGTGTGACGTTTGGATGTACCGATCCTGTGTTGTTACACATGGTCTGCCACTGCGACGACCATCAGCTGTCCATCCTGTCTCCCTGTAGCGCTGTCTTAGGCTTCTCACAGTACGGACATTGCAATTTATTGCCCTGGCCACATCTGCAGTCCTCATGCCGAAGGCACGTTCACGCAGATGAGCAGGGACCCTGGGCATCTTTCTTTTGGTGTTTTTCAGAGTCAGTAGAAAGGCCTCTTTAGTGTCCTACGTTTTCATAACTGTGACCTTAATTGCCTACCATCTGTAAGCTGTTAGCTTCTTTGGGCTAGGGGGCAGTATTTTCACATCCGGATAAAAAAACGTACCCGATTTAATCTGGTTACGACTCCTGCCCAGTAACTAGAATATGCATATAATTATTGGCTTTGGATAGAAAACACCCTAAAGTTTCTAAAACTGTTTGAATGGTGTCTGTGAGTATAACAGAACTCCTATGGCAGGCAAAAACCTGAGAAGGTTTCATGCAGGAAGTGGCCTGTCTGACAAGGTGTTGTTGTTCTTGCTTCTGTGTATTGAAGAGTCAGGATCTTAGCTGTAACGTGACATTTCCTAGGGCTCCAATAGGCTCTCAGAGCCCGGGAAAAACCTGAACGATGACGAGGCAGCCTCAGGCTGAAACACATTATCGCCTTTTCCAAGTGGCCCATCAGAGGACAATGGAATTAGGCGCGTGCCCGATTCGACCCCGTGCAGTATTTTCCTTTGGCTGTTTAGCTAATTGCAGATTCCCGGTCGGAATATTATCGCTTTTTTACGAGAATAATGGCATAAAAATTTAGTTTAAACAGCGGTTGACATGCTTCGAAGTACGGTAATGGAATATTTAGAATTTTTTTGTCACGAAATGCGCCATGCGCACGACCGTTATTTACCATTTCGGATAGTGTCTAGAACTCACGAACAAAATGACGCTGTTTGGATATAATGATGGATTATTTGGGACCAAACCAACATTTGTTATTGAAGTAGAAGTCCTGGGAGTGCATTCTGACGAAGAACAGGAAAGGTAAGACCATTTTTGTTATAGTAAATGGGATTTTGGTGAAGGCTAAATTTGCCGGGTGTCTAAATAGCTAGCCCTGTGATGCCGGGCTATCTACTCAGAATATTGCAAAATGTGCTTCATCCGAAAAGCTATTTTAAAATCGGACATATCGAGTGCATAGAGGAGTAATGTATCTATAATTCTTAAAATAATTGTTATGCTTTTTGTGAACGTTTATCGTGAGTAATTTAGTAAATTGTTAGTAAATTCCCCGGAAGTTTGCGGGGGGTATGCTTTTTCTGAACGTCACATGCTAATGTAAAAAGCTGGTTTTTGATATAAATATGAACTTGATTGAACAAAAAATGCATGTTTTGTATAACATAATGTCCTAGGTGTGTCATCTGATGAAGATCATCAAAGGTTAGTGCTGCATTTAGCTGTCTTCTGGGTTTTTGTGACATTATATGCTAGCTTGAAAAATGGGTGTCTGATTATTTCTGGCTGTGTACTCTGCTGACATAATCTAATGTTTTGCTTTCGTTGTAAAGCCTTTTTGAAATCGGACAGTGTGGTTAGATTAACGAGAGTCTTGTCTTTAAATAGCTGTAAAATAGTCATATGTTTGAGAAATTGAAGTAATAGCATTTCAAAGGTTTTGAAAATCGCGCCACAGGATTCAACTGGCTGTTACGTAGGTGGGACGAATTCGTCCCGCCGGTCCCATAGAGGTTAGTGTCTTAACCTGTTATGGCTAGGGGGCAGTATTTTCACGGCTGGATAAAAAACGTGCCCGATATAATCTGGTTACCACTCCTACCCAGTAACTAGAATATGCATATACTTATTACATATGGATAGAAAACACCCTAAAGTTTCTAAAACTGTTTGAATGGTGTCTGTGAGTATAACAGAACTCATTTGGCAGGCAAAAACCTGACAAGGTTTCAGGCAGGAAGTGGCCTGTCTGACAAGGTGTTGTTCTTCTTGTCTCTGTTTATTGAAGAGTGAGGATCTTAGCTGTCCCGTGACACTTCCTACGGCTGCCATAGGGTCTCAGAAGGCGGTAAAAAGCTGAATCGTGGCTTTGCAGGCTCTGGCTGAAACAAAGTAGCGTGTTTGGGTAGTGGCTGGTTACAGTGCTGTGAGACTCAGGCGCGTGCCCGCGTCGACCGAATGCTTTGTTTTCTTTCCTCTGTTTAGCTAAAAGGAGATTCCCGGTCGGAATATTATCGCTTTTTTACGAGAAAAATGGCATAAAAATGGATTTTAAACAGCGGTTGACATGCTTCGAAGTACGGTAATGGAATATTTCGATTTTTTTTGTCACGAATTGCGCCACGCGCGACCCTGATTTACCATTTCAGATAGTGTCTGGGACGCACGAACAAAACGCCGCTATTCGGATATAACGATGGATTATTTTGGACCAAACCAACATTTGTTATTGAAGTAGCAGTCCTGGGAGTGCATTCTGACGAAGACAACAAAAGGTAATCAAACTTTTATAATAGTAAACCTGATATTGGTGAGTGCTAAACTTGCCGGGTGTCTAAATAGCTAGCCCGTGATGCCTGGGCTATGTACTTAGAATATTGCAAAATGTGCTTTCACCAAAAAGCTATTTTAAAATCATACATATCGAGTGCATAGAGGAGTTCTGTATCTATAATTCTTTAAATAATTGTTATGCTTTTTGTGAACGTTTATCGTGAGTAATTTAGTAAATTCTTAGTGAATTCGCCGGAAGTTTGCGGGGGGTATGCTAGTTCTGAACGTCACATGCTAATGTAAAAAGCTGGTTTTTGATATAAATATGAACTTGATTGAACAAAACATGCATGTATTGTATAACATAATGTCCTAGGGTTGTCATCTGATGAAGATCATAAAAGGTTTGTGCTGCATTTAGCTGTCTTCTGGGTTTTTGTGACATTATATGCTAGCTTGAAAAATGGGTGTCTGATTATTTCTGGCTGGGTACTCTGCTGACATAATCTAATGTTTTGCTTTCGTTGTAAAGCCTTTTTGAAATCGGACCTTGTGGTTAGATTAACGAGAGTCTTGTCTTTAAAATGGTGTAAAATAGTCATTTTTTGAAATATTGAAGTTTTTGCATTTTTGAGGTATTTGAATATCGCGCCACGGGTTTACACTGGCTGTTGCGAGCGTCCCACCTAGCCCATAGAGGTTAACCAGAATTGCATTTACTCTCACAGGTGGCCTAAAATAACTATCTTAAAGCCACGCACCTAATAAGTTACGCCTTTAGTCTTCAAAGAAAACAACCCAAGGGACTGAACTGGTTGTGTCAAAATAACCCAATGTGTGTTCAGTCCACTATTTACCCAGCGCTGGGTTGTTTTTAACCAACCATTTTTTTTAGAGTGTAGTCTGAACTGACATTGGGATAACCAGAGGAATCTGTGTTTGTATTAATAAATGTGTGCTTATACGAGTGCAGATGTCCCCCCACACACACAAAAAAAGCATGAGGCGAAATAAGAAAAATGTGATTTCCCTTGGTATTGAGGGAAAACAAAGGAAGAAAGTCCTTGAATATCAGTAGATCACGCTGTGGTGAACCTACCAACAGGACAGTGATGCTAAGCACACAGACAAGACAATGTAGGAGTGGCTTCAGGACAAGTCTCTTAATGTCCTTGACTAGCCCAGCCAGAGCCTGGACTTGAACCCGATCGAACATCTCTGGAGAGATCTGAAAATAGCTGTGCAGCGACGCTCCCCATTAAAGCTGACAGAGCTTGAGAGGATCTGCAGAGAAGAATGGGAGAAACTCTCCAAATACAGGTGTGTAGTGTCATAGCCAAGAAGACTTGAGGCTGTAATCGCTGCCAAAGGTGCTTCAACAAGTAAAGAGTCTGAATACCTATGTAAATGTAATATTTCCGTATTTTTCATTTTTGTTCATTATGGGCTATAGTGTGTAGATTGATGAGGATTTGTTTTTATATACATTTTAGAATAAAGCTGAAACATAACAAAATGTGGAAAAAGTCAAGGGGTCTGAATACATTCTCGAATGCTATATATGCCTGCTAACAGTTTCATCTGAAAATGATCACTTTGCCTCCATAAGAATATCATGTTCATGTTGCTATCCGAATCATCTATTGTATTTTTCCCCTTGCTTCCAGCCTAGCATTTTGTTTGGCACAGCGGGGTTTAATATAAGCCTCGCTTTTTGCTGGTCCGATCTCGGAAACAATGTTTCACTTTTGAATTTTGATCTCTGTAGTACCACAGATAGAGTGAAGGGTGACTAGATGTGAAGAGACAACTTTTTCTGAGCCAGTCGAATTCACGCATCAACGTCATTATCATGGACATATTCAAGGAAATGCCAGTAGGATAAAAGATCTAATGGAAATTCAGCTAGTTTTTAATTATTCCAGGTTCAATGTTTGACGTGACTGAGTTAGCGAAACTTTGCTAGCTAGCTAGCAGGTGACAAGAACGTTATCAAGCCTGCATAGCAACCATATTGTTTAGAACGGACGACCAGTTCTTTTGCATAGCAAACATGTAGCAACATGGCCAAAATAACTAACTGTTTGTATTCCTCGTATTTTGTCGAATGTAGTAAGACATCTGGGAACTTTTGACTTACGAACTATATCCATACTAGGACCGATAAGCACTCTACATACTCAATTTCCGTCACAAATAGTACAGTTAGTGCAGTTAGTATAAGTATTCAAACACAGCTAGGAACTTTTCCTGGAATGTGTTTGCACAATGTATAGACACTGGTTGACTTTAGGCCTACATGGGGAAAGATATAGACATGTATCTGTGCCAGTTATAGTAATAGCTGAGTATGCTGTGTATAAAAGGACATTTTCATTATTATTATAATTTTTTTATGTTCAACATGTTGTGTTCACTTTTTTATGTTCAAAAGTGAAGACAACTTTTTATTGTATTTTATGACTAAGGAAATAGCTGTGTCAAAGCAAGTCTGGTGATTTAATCAATAAAATGACAATCAATAAAATTACAAGCTGTACTCTCACAGAGGGACATTTATGAGCCTAATTAATGAAATGCTGGGAGGGTGATGTAAAGCTTTGGAGAGCAATTTGTATTCCCCGAACTTTAGTGTCACTCCTTTGTCATGTCGAGAGAGTTGAGAAAGGTGTTAATACCCTCTGAAGGGTAGACAAAGGCATTCCACTCCATTATTGAAATAATATTTTAATAAAATGTACTGCGGAGCGGGGTGGTGTGTGTGTTTGTGTGTGTTGCGTGCAAGAATACAGATTAATATTCATTTTGGCTCCCATGCCAAAAACAAGCTGGTGCTGCAGGGCAGACGGGTGATTCTCTAGCTTTATTGACACAAGACCATATTATTTTCACTTGGCCACAGTGGACAGTGATTTATTGACCAAATTTTGAAATCCCCTTATTCACCAGAAAATCATTTTCTGAATGATAACCATTTAAAAAGTAACTCTGTGCACTGGCAACATCTGAGGCTAATCCTGAATGATTTGGCTCATTAGCTGTATTGCCAATGGCTGAGAGAACACGTGGCTATGATGTGGAGACTCACATGTGACAATGGTGTAGAGACCCACATTTAGAAATTGTTTATAGAACCCATATGGCAATGGTGTGAAATGGCCTCAGCCATGTTGATCTATGACTGGAAAAGTTGTTTGTCTTAGTTTAATCAGAATAGCAGTGCATACAGTTCACGAATTACAACAGCGTGTGTTTTTAAGTTGCACAAAACTTTTATTAACAATGGCACTATCTCTTCCCTCCATTTGAACTCAAGCTTATAGTCATCCATGTATTACATCCAACCAATCCCTAAAGAACTGAACATACAGTCCTGGCTTTTTACAAAGGACATACTATGTCGTCTCCTAATGGCAATGTGCTGGAAACCTTATGTATGAATAAAACATAGAGTTTATCACAACCAATGCTGTCACGACCCTTCCAGTGATATGTACGTTTCAGAGGGAGGCTTGTTGTAAGGCATGACAAAATCTGTTTTAATGCATTGTTGATTGACCACAGCATGGGATGAAAGGAGTAGCATCACAAATGACACCCTATTCCCTATATAGTCCACTACTTTTAACTAGGGACCATAGAGCTCTGGTAAAAAGTAGTGCACTAAATAGGGAATAGGGCACTATTTGGGAAGCACACAGGTAATAATAACCCTGTGACTATAGCAGCCTATCAGTGGGGCAGAGGGGCCTAAATCCATTCAGTGGACTAGGAGGAAAGCTGTTTCCTTGGCACAATGCACCACTCGCAGGTTACATGTTTCGGTACAACGTAACAACATCCAAGTTGGCCCCACACCAGTGAGAAGAAAGACCTCAATACTCACTTACCCTAAAACAAGTGGCAAAATAATTTGTTCAATGTGTCAAGGGCCACTGGACAATTGAGGGAAAAATATGACACCTTAACATACAAAATATGATTAACACTACACTGAAAAAAATTAAGGTTCTTAAATGGTGCTTCCTCAGCTCTTAAGGTTCCTTGGAGAACTATTCCCCGATAAAGAACCTTTGAGTTAAGTGTGTGGTTCTTGGCGTGGCATCTATGGCTCTTCAGAGTTCTCAAAGGTTCTTGATATGTATGGAAGCCTGCAGATGTGGCCCTTCCATAACACACAACAAATCCATAGCACACAGAATTGTTAACTACTGTGGATTTGTCATTGTAACATTTCTAGTTGATTCAAGAGTTAAATTAACACTTCAAAGAGTTAAATTAACACTCAGTGGTGTAAAATAACCCTAGTGTTGGTGTTAATAACCATAGTTTAACCAAAACCACTCCCATCACATTTCCCAGCATACTCTCTTGCAGGTAGATTTTTAAAATTGTTTGTTTCAATATCTATATTTTTTGCATTATTAACCCTTGGTCTACAATTTCTGCGCCGCCGTGGAAATCTAATTAACATAATACCAAAATCCCCATCGAAATCCGTTTGTTTAAGCAACAGATATTTATTTTTTTTGCACGGGCTGCGTTTCAATCCACCGCATCTGTCGATATCGCACTTCCACATCTGAGGTGAAAGGTGGCAGAGCTAGAGCGATGTTTGTCAGACCATGAGACATCCCAAAAATGTGTCTTTCACGAAAACGTCTGTAGCGTCTGCATGGTTTGGCCTACAAAGTATTATGACCCCTCTGTGGACATCTGAGATGCTCACAAGATGTCTGAAGGTCCCAGGTACCAGTTTTAAAATTATGGAAGTAGATATGGAGATGTTTCATCCCCAAACATTTTTAGACATATATTATTTTTAGGGCTTAATACATCTTTTTGGTATTCCAATAAAAATAACATACATTTTTATAAACTATTCAAATTTTTTACTTGGACTTATTGCACCCGTTACTTAAATGGTTTCTGCAGTTTAGATGTTTAAGGTAGTCTCGTATCGTAGTCTTTCCAACACTGGCAGTCAATCTGAATGCAGGTTGCGGATGATGAAAAATTCCAAATGTTGGGTACCCCACTCTGGCTGCATTCCAATAGGAATTTCACATTATTTTGCAAGCCAGCATAATGTGACTTGCAGGCCTGATGTGGTTGGTAAACTATGACATTCAGGCCACAGTATTAGGGTAAAACAATGCCCTCAAAAGAAGACCTTATGAATGAAAATCCTACTCATACAGCTAGAGAAAAACTAATTACAACTTTCAAGGGCTAAAAACATCTAATTGAGTTTCTGAAAGAGAATTGTCTGAAAGGGAATAGTTCCAGCTAGCATGCAGCCAGGTGAACATCATGCAGGAGAAAGTAATATAGTGTAGCTGCAGAGCACAATTGAGAGCGTGCCGAGAGCAGAGACTGTTACTGCATCATAGCCCTTCCTCCCTCCCAGCTTCCTTCAGCTGTGGACTGTTCCGTTCTCTTCGCTCAAAATACCTTTGATACTGCATGCTGTGTCCCACACTGGTACGGTGCCTTCATCTCAAATCTCACTACACCCTGTCTGATGTGTTTTCTCCCCCCTGAACCCACTTAGAATCGTCCACCAATTCACAAGCCCCCACACCCGCTAGAACTCAGCTCCTCCAACCCATATAGCAGACAAATAGTGATTTCGTAGGAGGAGGACTATAGCGGCTGGAATATTGTGGACGCCCACCTCCCACCTCCTGACCAATGTCCAAAGTATTGCACAGCACAATGGTTATTTGTTCAATTGAGCACATTGTTCATTAAATCAGATTTTATACGGCTGTCTAGGTTTGAGAGATTGGAAACGTTGTTAAAATGTTTGCTAAGAAAATGGATTCTGTGTGTGATATTCTATACAGTATGTGGTTCAGAACCATGCGTAAATTACATCAATACAATAGCTTTCATCTCCTTATTCCCTACATAGTGCACTACTTTTGACCAGAGCCCTATTGAGCTATGGTCAAAACTAGTGCACTATAAAGGGAATAAGGTGCCATTTGGGATGCACACATCATCAGGGAAACACTAAGTAAGACCCTCTCAGGCCCGACCTTGCTAAAATAAGCGTTTAATCTGTTTCATTAGGTCTGCATTACTGCTCTGAGCGACTGATTAGATGTCACAGTCATTCCAAGTGCCTGCAGTGATTGTCATTAATGGCAACCTGTATTGCCCTGTAATACCCAGCACTACACTTAAAAAAAGGTGCTATCTAAAGGTAACTGCCAAAACAAAGGAAACACCAACATAAAGTGTCTTAATAGGGCATGGGGCCACCACCAGCCAGAACAGCTTTAGTGCACCTTGGCATAGATTCTGCAAGTGTCTGGAACGCTATTGGAGGGTTGGAACACCATTCTTCCTCGAGAAATTCCATAATTTGGTGTTTTGTTTATGGTGGTAGAAAATGATGTCTCAGGCGCCACTCCTGCATCTCCCATAAGTGCTCAAGTGAGTTGAGATCTGGTGACCCTGATTTATGGTTTATAACATTTTCATGCTCATCAAACCATTCAGTGATCACTCGTGCCCTGCGGATTGGGGCATTGTCATACTATGGGGCATAGCCATGGTAGCCAAAATAATGTCCTGCCCAGCATTTTTATACATGACCCTAACCATGATGGGATATTAATTGCTTAATTGACTCAGGAACCACACTTGTGTGGAAGCACCTGCTTTCAATATACTTTGCATTCCTCAGGTGCTTCTGTTAGTTTGGCAATTACTTTTAGAACCAAAAGGGGTTATTTGGCTGGCCCCATAGGAGAACCCTTTGAAGAACCCATTTGGGTTCCAGGTAGAACCCTTTCCACAGTGTGTTCTACCTTGAGTCAAAAAAGCTGCAGAACCTATTTGGAACCCTTTTTTCTATGAGTGTATTGCCAGGTAGAATGCAACAACCTCATTCTCTCTTGCAAGCAACTCAGTTGGAAGACATGGATGTTTTAATTACAGTACCTCGTCTGTTGATCGATGCAATGTCTACACGCACTGATTGACATATAAGCTACTGCTGTTTGTGTGCCACTGCTTTTCCCCCCTTCATGTGTCCCTCAGGACTTGATTGTAAGGGACATGATTGGGGGTGGCAGGTAGCCTAGTGGTTAGAGTGTTGGGTCAGTAACTGAAAGGTTGGTGGATCGAATCCTCGAGCTGACAAGGTAAAAATCTGTTGTTCTACCGCCTGAGCAAGGCAGTTAACCCATTGTTCTCTGGGTCCTGAAAACGTGGTGTTGATTATTGCAGCCCCCTGCACCTCTCTGTTTCAGAGCGGTTGGGTTAAATGTGGGAGACACATTTCAGTTGAATGCATTCAATTGTACCACTGACTAGGTATCCCCCTTTCCCTGATTGTGTGTGGATGGTAATCAAAGATTCTTCAGCTATGGTTTTAATCACTCCTGTGTGGATGGGGGCGGAAGGCTGCATGGTGTGGACAGGATCAGCAGAGGGAAACACCAGAGGCAGCTAGACAGCTCTCTGGCAACAGGAGAAAGACAGAGTCAGTCTATATACTATAACTAGGGCTGTGTCTCAAATGGCACCATATTTCCTATTAAGTGCACTTCTTTTGACCAGAACACATAAGGCTCTGGTCAAAAGTAGTGCACAATATAATGAATAGGGTGCCATTTGGGACAGAGATAGTCTGTGCTAATAGGTTTCCATTCAAGGCAGTCAGGGTAGGTGTTACTTAGTAGTCAACCAACTGGATTATGTTGACCTCTTCTTCACTGCATGCTGCAGTGCTTTTAAGGCCTGGCTGTCTAATGCAACATATAAACAAACTTTTTTTTCTTCATCTTAGCCTTGACTCCCAAAGGGACATAAAGCTCCCAGCTGTGTTTTTCTTCTTTGGAGCAATGTCAGTGCACATTGTTATGAAACTAAATGTCAGTTGCACACAGTTAGATAGCTACCTAATGACATAATTTTCTCAGATATATGTGGTCAGTAACCATATACAAACCTTATCAATTATAGATTGACTAGGTTGTCTTTTTCTCATTGCAATGTTTGCTGCGATCAAGACAATGGTGGAAATAGAAATGCTATTGTTAGGAATATTTCCTGACACTCCCAACCATCATAACTCCCTAAATGCAAACACAGTTATTTCCCTTTGAGCCCAATCAGAGTCAGACACACAGTGTGTTCCTTGTGATCCTCAAGACACCACACCAGACCAATGTCCTCATGTGTTGTGGTGAGGCTGTTTGGACCAATTTACCTGCCACTCCTCCCAGTGTTTGCAATGTCTGCCACAGAGCAAAGACAGAGCAGACAGTGCCGCTGCCCTCCACTGGTCCTGGGCTCCCCCGGGACAGGCTGGTCTTGTGGTCTGGAGAAAGAAAGAAAGGCAGAAAGCAGCCATTCGATTAGCTCACACATTAATGAGAACCACACCTGGGTCCTCATTGTCCGACTGGGCTGCCTTCAACCCCCCAGCCACTCAGGGAAATTGAAGCAAGAAAAAAACAATAGTCACTGACAGGAGGAAAAGAAGAAAACATGTTCAGATATCTGTCTTTACAATATGTTTCATATCAGTTGTATACAAAATAGAGAGAACCCTCCTTATTTTATCTTTCTGAGCTGACACGACTTGTATGAAAACAACAAACCATATCATAATTAGATACAGTAGAAAACTGGACGGTCTAATGTCTCATCTGTAAAATAAATGATGGAGCACTCCTCAGCAGTTTGGCTGATAAAAGCGATGATCAGCTATGAATTTCTGGAAACTTCAAGGATTTGAGGAAAACGGTACGATAATCCAGAACATGAAAATACCAAAGTTGATTTTATCGTTTTCAAAACATCTTCTTGACTGTACCAACTCTACACATCTGAACCTAAACTCTGAGTTTGTGTCAATGCTTTTACATCAGTGCCTTGGCAAATGAAAGCCATTCATTAAAGGACATTTTATCTTTGATAATCATGGCTTCCAGTATAGCACGAAGGGTGTTTTGAAACTCAGTACTGGATTTATGGATCCTACATACTGCACATCAATTTCACACATGTATTGGAGGGATTTACTGTATAAGTAGTTATGCAACTTTTTCATTTTCATTTTTGTAACCTACAGGAGTCAAGGCCCCTCTGTAACCAACAACAGACATCTAGAGCCCTCAGAGCGCAACAGTAGGGGAATGCCCGTATACACTTCTGTGGGTAGTGGTAGTGGGGGGGTTGGGTTGTGTGTACAGTGTATTTTCCCCCAATGGCAACCTATTCCCTATTATACATTCACTGCAAAAATAATTAGGGGGGGGGGGTCAACCTAGAAGGTGATAATTTATCTGGTTACAAGTAAATTAGTTAGGTTTTCTCAAATGAAATAACTACATTTGTTGAAACCAAATATATGATTAAATGCAAAATGTTATATTTGATTATTAACAAACCTATATGTGCAAGTTGCACATATTTATTTCAACACTCAACTTACTTTTCCTCTTTGGTTAAACCTAATAAATAGTATTTTGTAATTTGTATTACACTGGGCTGAACTACACTCCAATGTATTTTGTAACAAGACACTTTTCAGAGCTGTAATTTGTATTTTCAAAATACATTTATACACCATTTTATTTTATAGTGGTTCACCACTTTGTGGCACCCTTTCACCCTGCATTGGTATCAGATGTCTGATGGCACTATGGTCTAATAAGAGTGTCTGCTAAATTAACTAAATATAAATGTGAATGCAAAATTTGACAACTCCAAAGCATGCTGAGTATTATTCCAATGGGTGCCACCAAAACAAGGTTTTGTCTAGTTCCTTGGTGTCCACATCAACAACAAACTAGAATGGTCAGAACACACCAAGACAGTTGTGAAGAGGGCACAACAAAGCTTATTCTCCCTCAGGAAACTAAAAAGATTTGGCATGGGTCCTGAGATCCTCAAAAGGTTCTACAGCTGCAACATCGAGAGCATCCTGACCAGCTGCATCACTGCCTGGTACGGCAATTGCTCGGCCTCCGACCGCAAGGCACTTCAGAGGGTAGTGAGTACGGCCCAGTACATCACTGGGGCAAAGCTGCCTGCCATCCAGGACCTCTACACCAGGCGGTGTCAGAGGAAGGCCCTAAAAATTGTCAAAGACCCCAGCCACCCCAGTCAATGTACTTTTCGTTGCAGTTTTAGGAGAATTTACGCAGCAGGTTGGTGACAGATCGACATTTACTGGGAGAGAGGAGTGGTCGAAAATAGGAGAGGTTTGTCAATCATATTTTTTTATTTGCTTTGGGGAGGATTGTGTGGGTGTTTTTGGAGCACAGGGGAGGGCAGTCCGTTTTTTTCCCTGGTTTACATTCACTCTTCTGCTTGTATTTTCCCTATGAACAACGGCTTGACTTACTTTTGATATTACCCTAATAAAGTTTTGAAACATTTGTGAAGGTTTGGTACAGCATGGAGTGCCTATTATTACTTTTTAGCTACTATAGGCCTATGACCACTGAGTAGCCTAGTGGTTAGAGCGTTGGACTAGTTAACCGAAAAGTTGCAAGGTCAAATCCCCGAGCCTGACAAGTTAGAAAGCTGTTGTTCTCCCCCTGAACAAGGCAGTTAACCCACTGTTCCTAGGCTTGCATTGTAAATAAGATTTTTTTCTTTAACTGACTTGCCTAGTTAAATAAAGGTAAAATAAATAAAACATATTAGGGCAGTGCACCCCGCACTCAAACTGACTCTGTTTTAGGCCTACAAGAGTTCCTACTATAATCTAACACAATAAACCTAATCTTTATAAAAAATATTTTGATCGTTGTCTATATCTGTACAGCAGATGTGGTAGCCATCGGCATATCTACCCATATATATATACACTGCTCAAAAAAATAAAGGGAACACTTAAACAACACAATGTAACTCCAAGTCAATCACACTTCTGTGAAAGCAAACTGTCCACTTAGGAAGCAACACTGATTGACAATACATTTCACATGCTGTTGTGCAAATGGAATAGACAACAGATGGAAATTATAGGCAATTAGCAAGACACCCCCAATAAAGGAGTGGTTCTACAGGTGGGGACCACAGACCACTTCTCAGTTCCTATGCTTCCTGGCTGATGTTTTGGTCACTTTTGAATGCTGGCGGTGCTTTCACTCTAGTGGTAGAATGAGATGGAGTCTACAACCCACACAAGTGGCTCAGGTAGTGCAGCTCATCCAGGATGGCACATCAATGCGAGCTGTGGCAAGAAGGTTTGCTGTGTCTGTCAGCGTAGTGTCCAGAGCATGGAGGCGCTACCAGGAGACAGGCCAGTACATCAGGAGATGTGGAGGAGGCCGTAGGAGGGCAACAACCCAGCAGCAGGACCGCTACCTCCGCCTTTGTGCAAGGAGGAGCAGGAGAAGCACTGCCAGAGCCCTGCAAAATGACCTCCAGCAGGCTACAAATGTGCATGTGTCTGCTCAAACAGTCAGAAACAGACTCCATGAGGGTGGTATGAGGGCCCGACGTCCACAGGTGGGGGTTGTGCTTATAGCCCAAGACCGTGCAGGATGTTTGGCATTTGCCAGAGAACACTAAGATTGGCAAATTCGCCACTGGCGCCCTATGCTCTTCACAGATGAAAGCAGGTTCACACTGAGCACGTGACAGACGTGACAGAGTCTGGAGATGCCGTGGAGAACGTTCTGCTGCCTGCAACATCCTCCAGCATGACCGGTTTGGCTGTGGGTCAGTCATGGTGTGGGGTGGCATTTCTTTGGGGGGCCGCACAGCTCTCCATGTGCTCGCCAGAGGTAGCCTGACTGCCACTAGGTACCGAGATGAGATCCTCAGACCCCTTGTGAGACCATATGCTGGTGCGGTTGGCCCTGGGTTCCTCCTAATGCAAGACAATGCTAGACCTCATGTGGCTGGAGTGTGTCAGCAGTTCCTGCAAGAGGAAGGCATTGATGCTATGGACTGGCCCGCCCGTTCCCCAGACCTGAATCCAATTGAGCACATCTGGGACATCATGTCTCGCTCCATCCACCAACACCACGTTGCACCACAGACTGTCCAGGAGTTGGCGGATGCTTTAGTCCAGGTCTGGAAGGAGATCCCTCAGGAGACCATCCTCCACCTCATCAGGAGCATGCCCAGGCATTGTAGGGAGGTCATACAGGCACGTGTAGGCCACACACACTACTGAGCCTCATTTTTTACTTGTTTTAAGGACATTACATCAAAGTTGGATCAGCCTGTAGTGTGGTTTTCCACTTTAATTTTGAGTGTGACTCCAAATCCAGACCTCCATGGCTTGATAAATTGGATTTCCATTGATTATTTTTGTGTGATTTTGTTGTCAGCACATTCAACTATGTAAAGAAAAAAGTATTTAATAAGATTATTTCTTTCATTCAGATCTAGGATGTGTTGTTTAAGTGTTCCCTTTATTTTTTGAGCAGTATATATATATATATAGTTTTTTCAGATTTTGTTTTGGGCTGTTTTAAGGACATGTAAATGTGGCTCATTTGGCCAACATCCCTTGTTTTTTTTATGTTGCTGGCTGTGCCAGGTTGGATCTGAATGCATATGGATGTACATTAAATTTCACAAATGTCCGTTAAATTAAAATCTTTCCTGTCATGATGTCTGGGGCCAAATTTTCCTAAAGGAAACTCTGAAATGGCAAGCTTGTAATAATTGTACTTAAACTCCCCCCTCATACTAATCGGTAGGTTGAGCAGTTTTTTGTCTCTATCTGTAATGTGTCTGTATCAATCACCCGACCAATCACCCGACATCAATGCAATTGAGATAGTTTGGGATGAATTCGACCACAGAGTGAAGGAAAAGCAGCCAACAAGTGCTCAGCATATGTGGGAACTCCTTCAAGACTGTTGGAAAAGCATTCCAGGTGACTACCTTTTGAAGCTGGTTGAGAGAATGCCAAGCGTGTGCAAAGCTGTCATCAAGGCAAAGGGTGGCTACTTTGAAGAATCTCAAATATAACATATATTTTGATTTGTTTAACACTTTTTTGGTTACTACATGATTCCACATGTGTTATTTAATATTTTTTATGTCTTCACTATTATTATACAATGTAGAAAAAAGTACAAATAAATAAAAACCCTTGAATGAGTAGGGGTGTCCAAACTTTTGACTGATACTGTATGTATTTATGTAAAAAATATTGGGACCACATTGGAAATAAGTTCACAACTTTTTTGTGCAATCCCAGTCACTTAAAAAAAATCTGTGTATATGTATTTTTTTTAAATAACAAATACAATGAATCAATCAATCCAATTAATTAATCAATCCAATTGATGAATGGAAAAAACACATCTGTTACAAAACCCCAAAACATTTAATGACATTCTGAGGTTGTCAAGCCAAGCCTTCAATACTTTTTAAGCCTACAAGGTAGAAAGGGATGTATTTTCTGTAATTGAGATTTAAAATAATCAATTTATTGTGGTTTAGAGAACGCAAACCATACTTTTGAAGTGCTGAAGACAGTATGCTTTGTTTGCTGGTTGTGTGGTTCATTGGCACAGAAACCTGTTGGTGTAAAATTTGTTGCATGTAGTTTATTTAATT
Source organism: Salmo salar (assembly GCF_965601325.2). Taxonomy (NCBI): domain Eukaryota; kingdom Metazoa; phylum Chordata; class Actinopteri; order Salmoniformes; family Salmonidae; genus Salmo; species Salmo salar. The sequence goes on along the minus strand of NC_138309.1, from coordinate 22,023,864 downwards.
ATGAATGGCATCAAAATGTTGAAAATCTGATTTCCCCCTAGCTGATCATTGTCTGGAGCCAGCTCTGATTGTAGAGTATTAAAATGTGCAGGGAGAGTGAGTTCATGTGTGGTGGTTGGCGAACCCTCAACCTTCTGGCCCATTGCCCTACAAGGCATTGACTGTGCCGTAAAAGCATGCTGAAGTGGCAAAGTCGATATCCACATTTATAAACACAGGGTCGCTACAGTTATTGTTATTTGCAGTTGTAAACATTATTTTGAGTTAATTCTATGAGGGGTGAGGGTGTTCAATTTATTTTACTGGAGAATTAACTAGCAGGTTAGGAGAATTAGGTTAAACTCTATCCCATCTAGACATGACCCTGAAACAATGGCAATAATAATCCACAGTTTGCTTTGCAGTTCATTTCAGTAGGATCATTTTCACATGTACATTTACATTTTGGTAATTTAGCAGACACTCTTACAGTCAGTGCATTAAACTAAAGGTAGATAAACAACAAGTAGTCATAGCAAGTAAAATGGTTTCTGTAACAATTAATGAGAATAATATTGCTGTTCAGGTCGGCTACTTGCAAATGTATTTATGTATTTCAAAATACAAAACATATGCATTTTAATGAAATACATTTCAAAATATAAGTATGCTTTAGTTTATTTTGAACCATTGAGATTTTTGGTATTTTATAATTGTGTTTTGTAATTTTTGCCCATATCTGAATAAAACCCATTTTGTCATTTTGTTCCAAGTTTACTTTCTATTCTGGAATTATCTATGCACATTTATTTGAGTTCAAGCAACTAAAACAATTCCATGTATATTAAGATATTACATTTCTTTCATACCATGATATACCGTTTCCAAATGTATTTTTTACAGAAGACCTTCACATTTAGTAACCACAATATCATTACCAAGCAATGACTACCTTAACATGTACTAATGCAGGTATCATTGCAGATGCAAATTGTGTACAAATGTAGGCTTGAATGACAAATACAATAGACCAGATTAACTGGAGTGACATTCACTCTCACGGGTGGGCAAAAAGAAAAACCTGAAATCCACACCCTCAATATCTCTTCATGCACATGAGGTGTTGAAAGCAATTTGGAAGCTTTATTCAATTAAACAAATCACATTGATCTGACAAATTCATTATTTGATTTCAGACAAATTTATAGAATAGGTTGATAAACCAAAATGTCATTTTCAATCATTCCAATCAGTAAAAGCACTTCAGATGAACATCAGTGCCATCCCACTTTTTACAGTGTAGGGAAAAGGGTGTCATTTGTGACGCACTCCCAGTGACTTTACTGGAACATTCTGACTAAAACTCCCCGCCGGCTGACGCCTCCTGACTCTGAGCATCCGTTCCACCTTTCTCTCGCTCAGTGAAGCATGTGCCAAGAGGATTAAAGATGGCGTCCTCTAGGGCGGCGACATGCCATCTGGACAGGAGTTGATCCGGGAGGGGTGATGGAGGGGAATAGTAATGAAAGCATCTCAACTGAGAGACTAATTAATGTTTGGTCTGTGCTGTTTATAATTTTGGGTGGTAGTGTTGTCAATCTGGAATATTATTTATCTCAAAAAGAGGACTTTGAGTGCCTGTAATTTTTTACACATTCTACAAACAACAGTATTGGAAGGTGTAGTGGAGCATTGCATTTATGACAGATTTTTGTTGAATTTTTTTGGCACACAAATCATCTCCATTACTTCCCTAGTGACGTTTCAATTGTTCTACTCTACTGTGGGTGTTTTAGTACTTTAACTCTAAGGCACTTAGACAGTGTTTTTGCCAATAATGTTTTTTATCAAGTTCACCATATAACAACATTTGTTTTTAAGGTCTTTCAACTTACTCTTATAAGATGTAATAGCAGAATGCACAAGGGAAAAACATTTGGTAGTGTAAAATCTTAAATTCAAAGCTGGACTAAATTCCTGCCGACCCCTCAGTTTGGGAACCACTGATGCAGGGGATGCAAAGGTTGTTGAAGTTAGCCTCTCAATTTTAACTGCCTTGATGACCTTGTCGTTGTTGTTGTTGTGCCCCCTTGTATTATTGAGCTTGCTATTTTTTGGGTGCCATGCACCTTTGTTGTAATGCACTTTGCTTTTAGTATTGTCACGTTAACATTTGCTATTTCATTTTATTCCTTACTCTGTATGTTTCCTTGGGTATCTTGAAAGGCGCAAATAAAATGCATTGTTATTATCATTGTAGTATTACAATCTCCAAATTAAACTTAGTCAGGCAGTGGATGTTCAAATGCAGTAAAAAACTGCTCATCTTCAAGACAATCCTACTGTGATGTGGATTAGACATGCTAAATGCTAATGCCTCAGTAACCTTTTCCCATGACTGATGTGTGTCATCTCCATTTTTCTCATCACATTAAGATCTCATTTGAAAGGTTAAATCTCATGTTTCCTCTTCAATTTCCCAGAGGTGAAGGGGAGACAATGTCTGATGTTAACCATCATGGCCAAGTGGAGTGGAGGAGTCCTCATCTACATCCCAAATCGCATCCTATTCCCTCTATACTGCACTACTTTTAACTAGGACCCATAGGGCTCTGGTCAAAAGTTGTGTACTGTTTAGGGAATAGGGTGCCATCTGGGATGCAATCGATGAGTCCACCTCCTCCAAGTGGAGGAAACTAGCAATGCATTTAATCATGCAAGACATGGAAATATGAGAATGTAGGTCACATGTTAACTACAACTGACAGACTTCAGAGGGACCAGGAAGTTTGTTTTGATGTTTTTTACAGTCTTTGCTTTACTGCAGAATATAGAAAAGGTAAAGGGCTTGTTGTATTGTTTGTGTTCTGTGTGAGGGGTTATAAGGGCGTATTAGTGGAAGCCTGCTGATGTACCTGACTCTAATAAGAGTTAAGCCCTAATGGTAAACCAACCCCCTCCCCTTTCGCTATCTCTGTCTCTCCCTCTCTCCCCTCAACACACTACTACAGTACTCCCCCATTTCCGTGGCATCATCTGTGAACACATTAGCTTGGATGAGATGCCATCCCCAAGTGGCACTACTGTCTTTCTGATTAGAATATCCCCCCAGTGACCACAGCGTACATCACTGGCTCTCTCTCTGTAGGAGGGAGGGCTCTCCAGCACCCTATAATCTGCTTGATGAAGATCCCAGTGCCCCGGGGACCTGACAGGGGGCTGCCTCACACCAATCACGGCTGCCCCAGCTCCCAGCGTACACGCAAGCCCGTCGCCACTGAGCCAGTCAGCGAGCTAGTCAGTGCTTACAAACCCTCTCTCATTCTGTCGCTCTCTTCCACTCGCTCTCTCACACATTCATACAAGCTTGCTTTGCTCTCTCTCTCCCCTCTCTCGCTCTCTCACTCGTCATTGTAAAACCACAGGGAGACTCATTGTGGCTCCTACATTCCCTCTCTCTCACCCTATTGTTTTATACTTCTAGTGGCACACGCTGCGGCATCAGCTCTGGCGTGGGCACTAGGCTATGCACAGAGAAGGATAATGAAAGAAACGCACCAACGAGAGAGGTAGGGGTAAATGAGAAAAGAGATAATTAAAGAGCGGAGGAGAAAAGGAGAAGAGAGGAGAAGCTTGTATTGTATTCTTCACAGGGAAAAGAACCTTGGATTAAGCTGACTTTGAAACTGTTTGCTATAATTGTGATCATTCAAGGTAAGTGTGCTGTTTAATTATATCTTAGTTGGGCTGTGTTTCATTGTTGTTTTTTATAAGGTAGGCTATGCTGATAATGAATATATTTCCCCTCCAAGTCAATAATGAGTGCCAGTTACAGTGCCAGCAACTCATGGACATTTCTGTCTCTGCAGCTGCCCCAAATGGCTTTCAAAGCCTCCTTGATGTCAATGCTTTTTTTATTATATATATTTTGACTTGTCAATAAAGTCTCTTTCATTACCCCCCACCCCCCAGCACATTAGTAAGTTGATAGATGTTATCCACACCACAAGTGATTAGGAATTGCATGCAGAGGGAACAGAACCAGCGGGTGTCCTTGAAACAGTTCTTGCAGAAAGAGTTTGAGAGAGACAGGAGGTTTTGTGTTCTGAGTACAGTCAGTCCTACTGAAGAATGTCTCCCATTCATGACTGTATTGTCTTTGTGGTCTTTAGGTCAAAGCGAGCCTATCCATTTGTTCATAGATGACACAGTAGGTGTCAGTGAATGCAGATTGGCACATGCGTCAAAGCATCCCTCACTTGGACTGTGTGATGACCCTGTTTATAAGTCATAGTGAGTGATTTTTGTTCATTTGCATTTAAAAGGCAATTTTGATGTTCAACTTGGCATTGGAAAGTGTTCAAACATTGGATATCAAACCATAGCCTGTCAAGTAGTTTGGGGGACATCAAGGAACTGATTTCAACACTGCCTTGAGGGAAACCAAAAAGCAAAAGTCAACATTTTTTGATCGCAATGTGTAACACTCTTGTAATCTAATGAAATCAAAACATTTTATCATTGGATTTGCTAAAATAGTTTTAGTAAGAGATTCCATTTAAGGAACACATGTGAAATCATGTGAAACCATGTTTTTGGAACACCACGTGATGATATTTCATATGAAGTTTTACATGTGGATGTTCATGTGATCACATAACTGTGATTCAGATTTTCACATGTGAATATTTTTCACATGAAAATTAACAGGTGATGCCCTGCAAACAAAAATGAGTCCTTGGGATACAGACACAAACAACACTTTTTACATAGTGTTTTCAAATTACATATTTGGCACACTAGATTACATTGTGTATGTTTATTGAGATAACAATTATTCTTCAACATGTCCTCACCTGGGATTTGCAAACTATTTTAGCTGAACAACGTACCACTTACATTAAAAGGAAAAGAGACACATGAGGCCAGTTAACACATTTTAACACCTCCGAGGAGAATATCATTTGTTCAACTCACTTGTTAATTGCAGATTCAGATGTGGAATTTGCTCTTTCACATGTGAAATTCAAACTCTCACATGTGGAGTTGCATTTTCACATGTGAAAAACTGTTGAACTGTTGCATCCCCATGTTGTCACATTTATTTGACATTATATCATGTTTTCACGTGTGAAGCTTCATGTTATCACTTGTTGCTTTTACATGAATGTGTTTTTTTCTGTAAGGGATCAGATACTTAAATATTTAAATAATAACTGCAAAAGTGACAGTAAAAATGTGGGTGTGAGTGCTTTAAAAAAAATCTAAACACAACACAGCCTGCTTTGAAATGCTCACAATGCAGGTATGACTTTATATACTGCAAATTATAGCCCATGTTTACGTACATTTCTGAAATACCTTAGTGGATTAGAAGATTTCTGGTAGTATCCAAGGGGATTAGTACCAACAACCTGAGAGAATATGAAAAGGCAACACACACTATATGATATGCTACATGTGAAATATGGGATCATAAATGCACCATGTTATTCAGATGAGCTGTAAAAGAAGATATGAGTACAGCATATTAAATATCTACACTGCTACACCGCACATACCTGTAGGGTTTACATGTGGGGAGACAAAATGAATGCACATGTAAAGAGTTATGTATCTCAGTGATCCATTGCTGTGGAGTATTTGTTTGTTGAAAATCCAATACATTCATAATGCATTGCATACTGGATATGACAGGATATAGATTTTAGGGAGAATTGAAAGTGGTGAGCAAGCATTTTATTCAGTGGCTGTTATAGTAGATCTACTCTGCTGAAAGTATTATTTTTTTAAGAAATGATTTGGTAACATAATGGTAACATTTTAACTAAACCCAGCAGGTATACTGATATATGAATATAGGTAAATATTGCCAATTGGAAGGCTGTACTGAAAACAATGCAAATGCTGTGTGCATTCTCAGTCCTTTCATCTCCATCTTCTGTGAATTAATTCCAAAGGAGAATAGAATGTATATATGACAGTGATGACATGTGACACTTCATGAGTTTCCTGCGTCTCGTCTGACATCATATTTATGCACAGGCATACTCCCCAACCTATACCTTCAGATTGCATGCAAAACCCACACTTGCCTACACCGCTCTGCACCACTTTCTCAGAGCAGATCTTATGTCGCACTCTTCAGAGGCATATACATAACTGTATTTGGGCTGTGTTGCAAATGGCACCCTATTTCATACATAATACAGTACTTTTGACAAGTGCTCATTGGATAAGATCTTTGGGCCCTGGTCACAACAAGTGCCAAATATAGGGAATATGCTGCCATTTGAGACACAAACCTTGTCTTGTCACCATTCAGCTGGAAACACTTGCTTTAGAATAATCAAATCATTCTCCAAGGAGTCCACTATTACATAGAACAGGAGATGGCCCTCTTGAGCAGTATCTATGGAGGGTATACAGGAGAGAGATTATCATTCAAAACATGCACCCACACTGGGATATCGTAACTACATGAATTATGTGATAAACGAGGGAGACATATAATGCATTAATGTAACTGGCTATGGTGACCTGACTACAGCACATGTCCTGTCTGTTACATTGCTTAGCACTTCTGGAACTGACTTGTGTCAGTAGCATTTACATAGCCTTGATGGGCCGGATGGAGTGCCCTACTAATTGTGTTAAATTATTGACAATCACATTTTGTACAGGTCTGGTTAGATTAACAAAAGTAGAGTCAGGTGACATAATCTATTAGATTTGTTAATTGTAAAACTTTACAGTAAACTCAACTCTAACTGTTCTGTAAACCTACCTGTAACTGTTCTGTAAACCTCATAGCTATCCAAGTATCTTTGGGTAATCCACTACTTTACTGTTGCATGACAGGCATGCATCTCCCACAACAAGACAGCAGCAAATACACTCAGCCGAGTTGTGACATCCCCAACGAACCCTCTAATGGAGTTCCTGAGTCCCAAATGGCACCATATTTCCTACCTAGTATAATAGTTTTTAACCAGAACCCTATGGGGTCTGGTCTAAGGTAGTGCACTCAAAAAGGGAACAGGGTGCCATTTTGGACGCACACTGTGTTAACCACTTCTCATGGTTCTACCCACTTTTACTGCGCTCCATGTAATTTTAATGGCAATACTGAGTGGCTCCACAAAAAGACCAAGTCCGTCCGCAAATCCCTCACTGTCACTATATGAAATAATCTGCAGCACTGTTTGACCAGGGGAAAGAGAAAGGCCTGCATAACAAATGGCACCCTGTTCCATTTGTAGTGCATTATTTTAGTGCTCTGGTTAAATGTAGTGCACTAAATAGGGAATAGGGTGCTATTTGGGACGCAGTCATAAAAAGGAGGGTGTTTATGGATCTGTGTCCTGTATTTATTATCATAAGAAGAGCAGAAATGATCAGTCATTCGTATATGCCACCTATCACCCCCTTCTGCCGAATGTGTCGGTCAAGAGCCTTCTGCTTAAATGGGATCAATACTTGAGATTGTTTGGAGTCTCTAGATCAGACCTCTCAAACCCTATTCCTGGAGCGCTACCCTGTAGGTTTTCACTCCAACCCCAGTTGTAGCTCACCTGATTCAGCTTATCAACAAGCTAATTATTATAATCAAGAGAAAACAAATGGGACGGTAGCTCTCCAAGAACAGGGCTGGGGAGCCTTGCTCTAGGCCAGGATTTCCCAAACTCGGTCCTGGGGCAACTCCTGGGTGAACGTTATTGTTTTTGCTCTAGCACTAAACAGCTAATTATTTGAGTCAGCTGTGTAGTGCTAGGGCAAAAACCAAAACGTGCTCCCAGACAGGACCGAGTTTGGGAAATCCTTTTTTAGACAGTGACCACTGTGTTCTCCTTTATACTTTAAATACCCTGTAGTTCTTCTTTGAGGGGGAGGACCTTTCAGTAGCCATAATGTACATAACCTCAGAGTGCTGTGGTTAATTTTGTATGAACCATTAGGATGGAAATCAACAGAACCAGTTGATTCTGTCACAGCACGTCTGACTGCCTGTGTAACTTCAAGGCCACCCTCAGATTAGGTATTGATTTTGCCTGTTTGTTTTATATATATTGTGTATGATGTTCTACTTTTACAATGCATAGAAAAAACAGGTCATGTCTTGGCTCGGGATGTACTGTTGTCTTGGCTTTGGAGAGACCCTGGCTTCTGTGTCCCAAATGGCACTCTATTCCCTACGTAGTGCACTTGTTTTGACCAGACCCTGCAGACCTTTAAGACAAGGCTCAGACAATCAACAGCAGGATTCCTAAACATTTCAAATGAAGGTCCTGCCGTGATGGATGAGCCTCTGTCTAGAGGAGGTATTGCTCCCCGTTTCCTCCTGACTGATGGGCACTCCAACTCTGCTGCAATTATTTAAATAGATTTGTCTCCATTACTTTGTCAAGTTTCTGTAGGTGGTATCTTCTGCTGTGTGCTGAAACACCTCTTTAGAGAGGAGAAAGGGAAACCTCCCCTAATATTTTCCAAATCATTTTGGAAACCACGCATCATTTCAATCAAATGACATTGGGTTAGTTTAAAAATCCACTGTAACGTTACAGATTTGTGATCCCCAGGGAGTGTAGTTAAATAATATGACAGCAGAACAGACATCATGTTCCATGGGTGTCTGTCTGTTTACCCTAGTGAACTGTAAGCTGTAAGAGTGTGGTGCAGTGTGTTAGCTAGCTGGATGGCGAGCTAGCAGGCCCAGCAGAAACGGCCAAACCTAGTCCTCTGAGGACCCGGCTGGCCAGGAGATGTGCCGACTCTGCAGGACAGAGATTATTGTGTGGCCATATCAGAGTACAGCCACCACAGACTCCTCCCTCCTGCACTGCCACCGCTTGGTCCTGGCAAAGGGGACAGAGTCAAAGCGAGAGAGAAAGGCATGGTTTTCCCTTTCACACAAAATGTTATTGACATTGTACCCCCTGTTCAACCTGATCTTTTATATTCTGTCCTATGGGATTTTATTCCATTCCATTCTGTTTTGTTCATTCTGTTCCAATTAAAATTGTTTCTGGGTGAAACCTTGGAGGCAGTTTAGAAGTATCAGCTCCTTGAATGTGTACAGTGAAATAGAGACAGATACTGACCCCTTGTCATTCAGTCAAGTTCATATGTCTTTTTCAAACACTTTGACAGGTGAATTATTTTTGACTGGTAAATAATTATATTAAAGCATTAGCTAGTTGCCTTCCATTTCTGTTTTTGAATACCACAGCATTATGACTTAAAAATAGCAGTCACAGCAGTGAAAAGCCTGAGGCTTTTGTGCCTTTGAATACATTTTGTTCCATGCCTGTGAAACATTCACCACAGAGTCCTTGTAAACGGTCGACAGGAGTGGTAGCCATGAATTCACTGGAGGCCATCCATAAGCAAAGCCATGATGGAGAGTGTTGCATTACAACAATGTGTTATAGTTTTATGGTATGTATCTGTGTCTGTGGTGTATTTGATCTTATAGTCCAACTGCACAGGTAAATGGTTTGGCTGGCAGGCAGGCAGACAGGAAGGAAGGCGGGCGGGAGGGAGCAAGGACGGACTGTTGGAGGAAGAAATCCACTGTGTGATGATGTGTGAGTCTGGTAGGAGTCCATAACCTTAAACATAACCTCCTTAGCTCCCATTGGCAACACTGCAAAGATTTCCTGTCACACAGGTGAATGACTATTAGTTTACTGACCCTAGAGGTAGAGGGAGATTGTAATGATTTCCAGAGAAGAAAGGTAGCTACTGTAGCTTGGGGCCCTTTCAGGTTACTAGTGGCATACCTTGCCTCTGCTGGAGGATAGAGCTGGATATGTGAGGAAAAAATAGATATGGGGGAATAGGAATACCCAATTCCTGGTGAATTCACAAAATCTTTGATGGTACTCAAGTGCATTAGCATACCCTTTTAAAGATGTCTTTGAGTGTGAGATCAGTATCATTCAAAACATATATTAATTATCTTCTGGTGTTTGGTTGTAACTGTACACTACAAACGGTATTGAAACACTTTGTGGAATTCATGATTTATTCCAAGAGCGAATAAAACATGGGTGTCAGTAATTACTAAACTGGATAATGTATCTCTGCCTTTCACTAGGCATGACTGTGAATTTAGCCCATGTGTTACCATGAAGCTCAAGAGAGAATGATCAAAACCTTTGAATACTCTCTGCAACAAAAACACTATTTGAAAAATGTATGTGCTTTTCATGATTCTGCTGAGATTTTCAGCAGAGTATATGCAGAAAATATATAAAGGTATACACCATTACTTTGATCAGAGAAATATGAATTAATCTTCGCCGGTTTATGGGGGGAAAAGCCTCTTAGCCAAGAAGATAGGCGGCTATCTAATGGATAAAACATTTGTGCTTCAGCACAATTTTGTGTCAGCCAAATGTGAGAACTCCCACAATATTTATCTCAGTCTGTCTGTTTTTATCCAATCCTTGCTTTTACTCCTACGCATTTAACATGTTATCCCGTACCGGATGTCACATAGAATTTGGAGTTCCATCCATGCAAAAACTAATCTTTGCTTCATTACAGAGAAACCTGTTCCTTTAAATGCTCCCAGTAAGGCAATGGACACTGTATCCCTGTGAAACACCTCATTAAAAAAATCGACATCCGACCTTTGAAATTTCACAGTGGAACTTTTCTATAATCATATACCGTAAATTCCGGACTATAAGTCGTAACTTTTTTCCCAGGCTTTGAACCTCGCGGCTTAAACAATGACGCGGCTAATATATGGATTTTTCCCGCTTTCTATTTTTTTTCTCCAAAAAAACACATTCTGTGACGTCCTCAGTTTTTTGCCGGCATGAAGCTTTCATTAGACCAATGAAATTGCCGAACAGGTTAAGGTCAAACAACTTTTTTGTTTACTGTTTAGATTAAATCGAGCGCGCTCAAACTTCCCATCATTCTGATTACGGTAGTCATTTTGTCACCCTCATCATGGCAAAGACACAGAGAAATGCATATGATGCAGCTTTCAAGTTGAAGGCGATTGATCTGGCTGTTGGAAAAGGAAATAGAGCTGCTGCACGGGAGCTTGGTCTTAATGAGTCGATGATAAGACGTTGGAAACAGCAGCATGAGGAATTGACTCAGTGCAAAAAGACAACTAAAGCTTACTGCTAATTTTTTATTTTTTGTTACAAGCCGTGTTTTGTTAAAGCCTATTTATTTGTGTTACATGCCGTGTTTCGTTAAAGCCTGTGTAAAGTTAATTTGTTTCAATGTACCGGTAGGCACCTGCGGCTTATAGACATGTGCGGCTTATTTATGTTCAAAATAATATATATTTTTTAATTCAGTGGGTGCGGCTTATATTCAGGTGCGCTTAATAGTCCGGAAATTATGGTAGTCGATTTTGCATTTTTGTATAAATAAAAAAATCACATAAAGGAATTTGGGGAATGCTTTTTGTTTGTTTATTCCTCAAATATCCATATAGCACTGATATATCTATTCACAACAATTAACACCCTTAAAATAGTGGAGCATGGACTTGGATATAAATACTTTGTATTTAGATTGTATCAGCATCGAGCTGTGTATTGGACAGTGGATTCTTTCTGATTTGGCTTGCGTGAGACTCAGCATTTCTGAGTTTTGACATTGGACTCAGAGCATCTCTTCTTACTGATTACCTCACTCCATTTCCACCCCCCCGTAATGCTTATCTTGACAGGAGGTTATAAGAAGAAGCAGCTCTCCTTAGCCAGCAAAACCACTAACATGATAATAATACAATAATTTGGTGGGTGCTTATATTTGTCCTGTTTAACACATGTACAAGTGTGTATTAACCCTTTACACTTGTGGGAATTGGCTTTTATGGATAGGGCTAAATTTAAATGCATAAGTGTCACACTGTATAATAATAATGATAGGAGACAGGCACAGGAATACGTAATAGTTTTTTTTATTTCTCCACCCAAAATAAAGTAAGTCATGAAAACAATGGGGACAAAGCCCATGACAAATACGTGTGTATATATATATATATATATATATATATATATATAAAACACAGGGATGTAACCCAAACAAAAGAGCGAGGTGTAAACCTCTAAAAACACATGGGACGAGGCCCGTAATAACAAGCGCACAATTACGCGTAGCACGAAAGCCAAAACAGAGCACAGGTACTCACAAGACAAAAGGACATGGGATCATAATCAACAAGGACAATGGGGAACAGAGGGCACATATATACATATACTAATCAGGGGGAGTGGGAACCAGGTGTGCATAATGAGACAAGACAGTCAGGGGTTGGTGGTAATGAATCCAATTCAGTGATGCTTAGAAGGCCGGTGAGGTAGACATCCTGGACCTGGTGAAGGGATTGAGCAGCAGTAACCCCCCCGCCCCCCCCCCCCCATCACGCTGCAGCAGGAAGACACCGGCCACGGGGACGACCACGGGGACGTGGTGCAGGTCGGTCAGTGAGCCAACGGTGACAATCCCTAGTCAGCGAAGTGTCCAGGATGTCCATCACAGGAACCCAGCACTGCTCCTCTGAGCTGTACCCCGCCCTACACCTAAAATTCAGGACTTCACGGACTGTGTATGCCGGCCCTCCCTCGATGTCCAGAGGAGGAAGTGGGGCGCCACTGGGTCCAGCCTCAGCAAAGGGACCAGGCACCACTGACCTGAGAAGAGACACATGAAAAGTCGGGGTAATTAAGGCTCCTCAGGACTTTAAATGGCCACACAAACCGCGGGCTCAGCTTCCGGCAGGGCAGGCGGAGGGTGGAGAGCCAGACCAGGTCGCCTGGAGAAACAACAGGCGCCTCAATGCGATAGCTTTCGGCCAGTTCCTTGTGCGGATTCACAGCCCGCTGGAGACGAGTGTGCGCAGCACTCCAGGTCTCCTCAGCACGCCGAAACCACTCGTCCACCACAGAGTCCTCGGTCTGGCTCGGTTGCAAAGGTGCCGGCAGTCCCGCACACCCCTGAGCACATAGTCGCGGTTCTCCGGGCACAGTGTAGGTGCGGGTTCCGTGCGCAGGGCCTGCCATATGTCAACGTTCATGTCCCACGTCACTGGCGCAATGATACGGGGTGGAGGGATAATGGGAGTTTCCTGTCCCTGCATCATAGAGCCGAGACAGGGCGTCCGCCTTCACGTTCTTCGAGCCTGGCCTATAGGAAGCCGTGAATTGGAACTTGGCAAAGAATAGAGCCCATCTGGCCTGTCTCGGGTTTAGCCTCTTCACTGCCCTGATGTACTCCAGATTGCAGTGGTCCGTCCACAACAGGAAAGGGTGTTTGGTCCCCTCCAGCCAGTGTTTCCAACCCTTCAGAATCTTCTTGACAGCCAAGAGTTCCCGGTCCACTAAGTCGTAGTTCCTCTGGGCGGGGCTCAGCTGCTTGGAGTAGAAGGGGCAGGGCCGCAGCTTTGGAGGGGTTCCAGTGCGCTGGGATAGTACTGCCCAGACTTCTACTTCGGAGGCATCCACCTCGACGATGAAGGGGAGTGAGGGGTCTGGATGTGGCAGCATGGGAGCAGTGGTGAAGCATGCCATCAGTGTCTCGAATGCCCTCTCCCACCTCCACTGTCCAACGAAGCCGATGGGGACCTCCTCTCAACAGCGAGGTAAGAGGATGAAGCCCCGGATGAACCTCCGGAAATAGTTTGCAAACCCCAGGAATCGCTGGACTGCTTTCACGGAGTTGGGGATGGGCCATGACCTGACTGTGCTGATGCGTTGCTCCTCCATCTCCACTCCCTCCATGGATATGAGGTAGCCCAAAAAGGACACGGACCGCTGGAGAAACAAACATTTCTCTTGTTTAACATATAGATCATACTCCAACAGTCTTCCCAGCACAGACCTGACTAATGAGACATGCTAGACATGCTCAGCAAAATAGAACAAAATGTAATCTATATCAACCACTATGCCCCATCCCAGCATGCCCCGAAACACTTCATTAATAAAGGCCTATAAGACTGAAGGAGCATTAGACAGGTCAAAGGGCATCACGAGATCCTCATAATGGTCCGTGGTCATGGAAAAGGCAGTTTTCCATTCGTCGCCTGCATGAATGCGCACCAGATTGTAGGCGCTCCTCAAGTCCAGTTTCGTGAAGTACTGCGCCCCGTGCATTTGTTCGATGATGGTTGGGGTGAGGAGTAAAGGATTGCTGAACTTAACGGTAGCTTTGTTCGATTATCAATGCAGTGGCGCAGTCCCCCGTCTTTCTTCTTAACATAAAAGAAGCTTGAGGAGGCAGGTGAAGTAGAGGGGTGGATAAGACCCTGCTGGAGGCTCTCCTGTATGTAGGTCTCCATTGCCTCGGTCTCCATATAAGAGAGGGGATAGACGTGTCCTCTCGGGAGAGCTGCATCAGACAGCAAGTCAATGGCACAGTCCCAGGGGCGATGAGGAGGCAGGCGTGTAGCCTGGGTCTTTGAGATACCCTGGTGCAGATCCTGGTATTCCTCTGGTAAATCCACTTGAGGATGTTGACAGACACCGCGTGACACCTCCCCTGACACTCCTGCCACCAACATAACAGGGTTATGCCAACTCAACCAGGGAAGACCTAAAACAACGGGGTGCCAGAGGGTGTCTATAATCACAAAGTTGATTTGTTCTAAATGAGTGTCATGGGTCAGCAGAGAAACGGGAAAAGTGATGTGGTGTACAAGCCCTGTCCCTATTGGATGATTATCCAGGGCTCAAAACGGAATGGGTGACTGTAGGGGAAACAAAGGAATGTGTAATGCAGTGGCCAGTGCGCTGTCTAAAAGATTCCCGGCAGCTCCGGAATCAATCAGAGCTAAAGGGAGTGAGGGGCTAGGGTATTCAAGGAATTTAATGGGAAAACACACTGTTTGAGTTGACAGAAAAGTCGGGGAGATCTTGCATCCTATCTGGGTTGGAGCAGGGGAATTCCCGAACTTGTCACCTCCTCGCCTATTAGAGGATAGAGGGCAGGTCAGGGAGAAATTACCCCTTTCTCAACAATAGGAGCAGAGGCCCAGACTGCTCTTCTCCTACGTTCTGCCTCGGGCAAATGTGCAGAGCCCACCTACATCGGCTCTAGCCACGGAGAAGGTGTAGCCATGGGCTCCGGATTCCACGCAGGTCTTCACCGGGACCGCAGGAGGTTGTCCAACCGGATCGCCATACTGATGAGCTGGTGGAGTGACAGGTTGTCATCACGGCAGGCTAACTCCATCTGTACCTTCTCCTGCAGTCCGCTGCGGAACACCGTGACCAGAGCCGACTCGTTCCATCCGGTGGAGGCCATGATGGTCCGTGATGGTCCGGAACTCAAGGGTGAACTCCGAGGCGGTCCTAGATCCCTGGCATAGTCGGAGTAGGCGCTCACCTGCCTCTCGGCCTTCCACAGGATGATCAAACATCGAGCAGAAGAGGAGGGTGAAGCGCTAGTAGGACTCGACCTTGGGTCCGCCCATTTCCCAGACTGCGGCACCCCAGTCCAAGGCCCGTCCAGTCAGTACCGAGATGACGGTGGCAACCCTGTCTCTCCCGGAGACAGCTTCGGCGTAGGGAGCGCGGTACAAGTCACATTGCAGAAGGAATCCCTTGCATCTTGCTGGCCTTCTGGGAGGGACAGGGGTATTCCGCGGACCGGCTCAGATGGGACGGAGGCCGGTAGTGGTGGTGTGGGGGCTGGTTCCGGAACCGGTTCTGGAGACTGGAGGGACAGCACATTCCCCTCCAAACGCAGGATGGTTGCCAGCATGCTGTCCATTGCGCTGCTGAATCTGGAGAGACAGTCCTCGTGATGCTGGACTGTCTCTTCGATGGTCACCAGCTCGGCCATTTCCCGCTGTCTCCATTTAGATGGGTCAATTATTCTGTCACGCTAAATAATGATAGGAGACAGGCACAGGAATACGTAATAAGGGGTTTAATTTCTCCACCCAAAATAAAGTAAGTCATGAAAACAATGGGGAAAAATCCCAAAACAAAAACGTATATACACTGCTCAAAAAAATAAAGGGAACACTAAAATAACACATCCTAGATCTGAATGAATGAAATAATCTTATTAAATACTTTTTTCTTTACATAGTTGAATGTGCTGACAACAAAATCACACAAAAATAATCAATGGAAATCCAATTTATCAACCCATGGAGGTCTGGATTTGGAAAACCACACTACAGGCTGATCCAACTTTGATGTAATGTCCTTAAAACAAGTCAAAATGAGGCTCAGTAGTGTGTGTTGCCTCCACGTGCCTGTATGACCTCCCTACAACGCCTGGGCATGCTCCTGATGAGGTGGCGGATGTTCTCCTGAGGGATCTCCTCCCAGACCTGGACTAAAGCATCCGCCAACTCCTGGACAGTCTGTGGTGCAATGTAGCGTTCGTGGATGGAGCGAGACATGATGTCCCAGATGTGCTCAATTGGATTCAGGTCTGGGGAACGGGCGGGCCAGTCAATAGCATCAATGCCTTCCTCTTGCAGGAACTGCTGACACACTCCAGCCACATGAGGTCTAACATTGTCTTGCATTAGGAGGAACCCAGGGCCAACCGCACCAGCATATGGTCTCACAAGGGGTCTGAGGATCTCATCTCGGTACCTAGTGGCAGTCAGGCTACCTCTGGCGAGCACATGGAGGGCTGTGCGGCCCCCCAAAGAAATGCCACCCCACACCATGATTGACCCACTGCCAAACCGGTCATGCTGGAGGATGTTGCAGGCAGCAGAACGTTCTCCACGGTGTCTCCAGACTCTGTCACGTCTGTCACATGTGCTCAGTGTGAACCTGCTTTCATCTGTGAAGAACACAGGGCGCCAGTGGCGAATTTGCCAATATTGGTGTTCTCTGGCAAATGCCAAACGTCCTGCACGGTGTTGGGCTGTAAGCACAACCCCCACCTGTGGACGTCGGGCCCTCATACCACCCTCATGGAGTCTGTTTCTGACCGTTTGAGCAGACACATGCACATTTGTGGCCTGCTGGAGGTCATTTTGCAGGGCTCTGGCAGTGCTCCTCCTGCTCCTCCTTGCACAAAGGCGGAGGTAGCGGTCCTGCTGCTGGGTTGTTGCCCTCCTACGGCCTCCTCCACATCTCCTGATGTACTGGCCTGTCTCCTGGTAGCGCCTCCATGCTCTGGACACTATGCTGACAGACACAGCAAACCTTCATGCCACAGCTCGCATTGATGTGCCATCCTGGATGAGCTGCACTACCTGAGCCACTTGTGTGGGTTGTAGACTCCGTCTCATGCTACCACTAGAGTGAAAGCACCACCAGCATTCAAAAGTGACCAAAACATCAGCCAGGAAGCATAGGAACTGAGAAGTGGTCTGTGGTCACCACCTGCAGAACCACTCCTTTATTGGGGGTGTCTTGCTAATTGCCTATAATTTCCACCTGTTGTCTATTTTATTTGCACAACAGCATGTGAAATTTATTGTCAATCAGTGTTGCTTCCTAAGTGGACAGTTTGATTTCACAGAAGTGTGATTGACTTGGAGTTACATTGTGTTGTTTAAGTGTTCCCTTTATTTTTTTGAGCAGTATACATATATATAACACAGGGATGTAACCCAAACAAAAGAGCGAGGTGTAAATCTCTAAATAATACACGGGATGAGACACGTAATAACAAGCGCACAATAACGTGTAGCATGAAAGCCAAAACTACAGAGCACAGGTACTCACAAGACCAACAGACATGGGACAATAATCAACAAGGACAATGGGGAACAGAGGGCATATATATACACATCCTAATCAGGGGGAATGAGAACCAGGTGTGCGTAATGAGACAAGACAGTCAGGGGTTGGTGGTAATGAATCCAATTCAGTGACGCCTAGAAGGCCGGTGACGTAGACCTCTGGAGCTGGTGAACGGAATGAGCAGCAGTACCGGGGGATCCATTACAATAAGCATGATAGCAATTGAAAGGGAATAGTTTGGAGATTATGGTGGAAATTATTTTTGACCAAAGTTGAGGACACAACAGTTTACCTGACACAAGACTGAATCCAAACATTACACTGTTGATTTTATGTCCATTTTACATTTACTGTACTTTTCGGCACATTTGTTGATAAAGAAATCTAAAAATGCTCTGGATACATTCAGTAGGATGATAAGAATATTCCTGGAACATGTGGGTTAGGTACAACATAAGACAAAAAAATGCAAAGGTTTTGAGTGAGAGGACCAACTGTTGTCCCCAAGTGGCACACCCCTCCACACCCCTCCACACCCCTCCAAAGTATACAAAGTTCCTAAGTAATGTCAATGCGCTTGTATACTCAAAGAAGAGTTTTCAACTATAAGGTGCTTTTTCAAGCTCTCCTAATTGTGCCAATGAGGAACTAGAGTGAGCACACTTGTAGTTATTTTGCTTGGAACACAACCCTGCATCCCCACCATCAAACAATGACTGTTGTTGTTTACGTAATCCAAAAATGACCCGTTATAAATCGCAATCTAGGTCAGGTGGACATAATTTGAAAGCTTGTTCTATTGCCAACATGACTGGCTAATATTTAAAATACAATCTAACAGGGTTAGGCTTTCACAAGGCAATTCAGAGAGAGAGATCCTAATTCTGGTGCAGATTGAAATGTCATGAGTGCATTCAGGTTCGTGTTCTGCTGCACATTTTCTTCACAATATACAGAAGAACAATCCAGGGTATGACACCATGTCATCTTGCAAGTGTACATCAAACATAGTGATCAAAAAAATGTACACTTTATGTGACATGAGTTTTATGATATAGAAATTTGAAGTTGCCCAACTAGCAGGAGGGATGGGGGCAACTTCTTGTTGTGTGCAGTGCTCAAGTTCAGAATGAATTTAAGTCAAAACCCATACAGCACTGTGAAGCGGAGAGCCCTGACGTCATTTATAGCATCTTATTGTACATCCACTGTGTTCCAATTTAGGCACTTGTCAGTGCCCAAATCTGCCATTTTCAACGCGTAAACGATACGAGTGTAAATTCATTTTTTGCATATCCCCTCTCCCTGAAACATCCTCAGAGAATGTGGTCACAGCCAAGGTCTGCCATGATGAACAGCAACCCTGGAGAAGTTAGGGTAAGGTGCCTTGCTCAAGGGCATATTTTTCAACCTACCAACTTGAGGATTCAAACTAGCAACCTTTCAGTTACTGGTCAAGGCTCTAACTGCTAGGCTATCTAACTGCACCCAAAGCCATACCATACTCTGCTGTAGTTCCAGACTGTGCATCAGTTTCCCAAACCAGAAAAATCCCAAAGCAAACATGTAGTATTTATTCTTAAATCACTCTCTTCTTCTAAGAATGTAAGATAAGCACCTCCCACACTATCATTTTTGCCTGCTGAAATATGGTCTGATCCATGTCCCAGAAATCTGATGCTATAATACTGTTTACTGACAGTTTATAACAATTCAACTATATTATTGATGTTCGTCCATCCTCTTACAGAGATACATTTACAAATACAAACATGAATTGATGTTCCACATCTCAGACTCGCAATGCATGTTGCAAGGACTACAAGCTATCATAGACTACAAAGGCATATCCAGATGTGTGGTACCCAATGAAGCCTCTCTTTCAGACGAGCTTAACATATTCTATGTTCACTTCGAGGCAGACAATGCCGAGCCATCCAGGAAGGCACTCGTTGTTTCGGATGACCATGTGATTTCGCTCTCCGAGGCTGACGTGAATACTCACAAATCTGCCGGCCCAGATGGCATCCTTGGTCACGTCATCAGAGTGTGGCGGTCATCTTCTCTGACAGCTTCAACTTGTCCCTGTCCCAGGCTGTAGTCCCCACTTGCTTAAAGGAGACTACCACCGTCCCAGTGCCCAAGAGAACAAAGGTGACATGCCCAAATGACTATCGCCCCGTCACACTCACCCCTGTCATCATGAAGTGCTTCGAAAGGCTTGTCATGGCCCACATCAAGGCCTACTCCAATTAGCCTAATGCTCCAACAGATCCACAGAAGATGCCATTTCCATCGCTATTCACACGGCCCTAAAACATATGGACTAGGGTTGAATGGCGGGAACCCGGCCCCAAAACGGCCCCAAAACCACTCCTTTTTCCCGGGATAAATAACTGTGAAAAAACATTAATTATAATACATTATTACATGAAGAGTATAACATGAAACGGAACTGTTAAATTATATGCAATGTCTAAATCTGGATTCTCTATGGCCTTCTCTCTGGTCACTGCATGATGAATCATCAACGCTCAGGGTGGGGACCGACAGCTCATATCAGTATTTCGATCTATCATCTCATCATGGTAACTTTTTTAAATAGCAGCTGCAGAGTTTTAAAACACTCCTATATTATGTATTTAAATCAGTGCACGAGCGAGCACTCTCTCACAGTCTTTCTCTCTCTCCATCAATTCCATTCAAATTGCATCTAAAATAGATAGTCCTGTTCAAGATTGATATATATGCCTATATACAGAAGTCCTAGCCTACCTCTTTCAGGTAATAAATTCAATGCAGTATTAGCCTTATATTTAGCTAATGAATGAGGTGTTATGCTTAATAAGCTTCTAACCTATAGCCTCTGTCTCCTGCACAATACGCAGGCACATGTGCTCAACTGGCCTCTCGCTGTAAAAAACGCTCCTTAGCTCTTGGAGTCCCATGCAGAAAAAAGTAGACTAGAATAGCTTGCTGGACATTATTTTGTAGCATTTCTTATACCAATAGACTATTCGAAGAGACACGCAAGCTCTTGTTTGCTGAATGTTAAATACATCAGCCAAAAGAACTCACAGGTCATTTGAAAGAAGATGGCGGTAGGCTATAGCAGTTATTTATTCAGACCCATAGCCATTCAACCCTTGTAAAGAGAATTGAAAGCCTTCTGTATGTCATTCTAGCCCTATATTATTCAAGCATGTCATTAGAATGACAAAGATAAAGACAACAAAACTTATTTCATTTAACTGTTGAAAGTGAGGAAGGAATGAAGAAACACTAGAGAGAGAAAGAGGAGGTAAGCTAAAAACAGAGGAAATATTATTACAAATGTAAATTAAATTTGCTAGCATATAAGCCTACTTGTAACTTTATACGCTGCATTTGCTGCACCAGAATAACATGTTTTCTCTTGATGTACCATGGTTTGAACGAGGTGCATAATTCCAGTCCATATAATACAGTATAATACAATACAGTACAGTAATACAGTTCAGCAATACATACTTGCCTACTGGAGCTTGTTTAATTTATTTACCCAAGAGAGCATAGCTACATCTATGTACTTCTATGTTTTTATTTTGTGCGTAATGTGCAGTATCCTGTCCATCATATAGCCTATGCATTGGATAACGGCACAGTCATTTGGGATTTTTTGGGCTTGGGCTCAATAAATGTCTTTAATGTAGAGCTCATGAAATGCATTTAATCAGGCTCGGGTAGCATCAGGCTTGTCTTTTTGATCAAAGCATCAGAGGTGAATCTTCAATCAAAGTTCTAATCAAATCCAGACATATTTATTTGCTTTATAATGCTTTTGAAGGACACTTCCGGTTTTGGCGGGAAATACAAGGTTACCCGGAGAAAAGTGATTTTTTTTCCCCCGGGATGAAACATTTGTAAAACGAAAATCTAGAGGAAGACCTTTGTGAGAATGCTGTTCATTGACTACAGTTCAGCATTCAACACTATTGTTCCCTCCAAGCTTGTCACCAAGCTCAGAGCCCTGCGTCTGGACAATACCCTCTGCAACTGTCCACAGGCTGTGAGGATTGGCAACAACACCCCCTCCACACTGACTGTTAACACAGGAGCCCCGCAGGGGTGTGTCCTCATCTCTCTGATGAATGTACTCCCTGTTCACCCACGACTGGTATTGTGGTGCCAGGAAAACAATCTCTCCCGCAACATCAGAAAAACAAAGAAGTTGTTTGACTTCAGGAAGCAGAGACGGGAACATGCCCTGATCAACATCAATGGGACTGCAGTAAATCAAATCAAATTGTATTTGGCATATGCTTCATAAACAACAGGTGCAGACTAACAGTGACATGCTTACGTACAGGCCTTCCCAAAAAATGCAGAGAGAAAAATAGAAAGATTATAGAAAAAATAATAACAGGGGAAATAATTACACAATGAGTAATGAAAACTTGGCTATGTACATGGGGTACCAGTACCAAGTTGATGTGCAGGAGTACAAGGTAACTGAGGTAGATATGCACATATATTTATGGGGTAAAGTGACAAGGGAACAGGGAACAGGATAGATAATAAACAGTAGCGGCAGCGTATATGATGAGTCAAAAAACTCATTAGCGCAAAACGGTCAATGCAGTGTATCTATTTGGTTAAATATTTAGCAATCTTATGGCTTGGTGGTAGAGGCTGTTCAAGGTCCTGTTAGATCCAGACTTGGTGCATTGGTACTGCTTGCCAAGCAGAGAGAACAGTCTATGACTTGGGTGGCTGGAGTCTTTGACTATTTTCAGGGCCTTCCTCTGACACCGCCTGGTGTAGAGGTCCTGGATGGTGTGTGGCCACGCAGTTGTGGGTGATCAGATAGTACTGGAGGAGAATAAGCACTCACCCCAGTGTCAGCCTGGCGGATGGGTTTTTGCCTACCCTCACCACCTGGGGGGCAGCCTGTCAGGAAGTCTAGGATCAAGTTGCAGAGGGAGGTGTATAGTCCCAGTGTCATGAGCTTAGGGATTCATTTAGAGAGCACTACGGTGTTGAACGCTGAGCTGTAATTGATGAACAGCATTCTCACATAACTGTTCTTCTTGTCCAGGTGGGAGAGGTCAGTGTGGAGTGCAATAGAGATTGGGTCATCTTTTGGGGTGGTATGCAAATTAAGGTGGGTACAGGGTGCCTGGGATGATGGTGTTGATGTGAGCCATGACCAGCCTTTCAAAGCATTTCATGGCTACAGGGCTGCGGGGTGATAAGAATTTAGACAGGTTACCTTAGTTTTTGTGGTCACAGGAACTATGGCGGTCTGATTGAAACCAGTAGAGAGAGAGAGCAGTTTTTTTTTCCTCTGCGTCCACATCACAAGGACTTGACATGGACCAGCAACACCACAACTCTTGTCGAGAGGTCGCAACAGTGCTTCTACTTCCTAAGGCAGCTGAAGAAATGCTGCATGCCACCCGGGTCCTCTCCAAATACTAACGCATACCACAGACATGTGACTAACAGAAATGGAATAATGTGTCTCTGAACAAAGGGGGGGTCAAAATCAAAAGTAACAGTCAGTATCTGGTGTGGCCACCAGCTGCATTAAGTACTACAGTGCATCTCCTCCTCATGTACTGCACCAGATTTGACAGTTCTTCCACCAAGGCACCTGCAAGTTCCCGGACATTTCTGGGGGGAATGGCGCTAGCCCTCACCCTCCGATCCAACAGGTCCCAGACATGCTCAATGAGATTGAGATCCAGGCTCTTCACTGGCCATGGCAGAACACTGACATTCCCGTCTTGCCGGAAATCATGCACAGAATGAGCAGTAAGACTGGTGGCATTGTCATCCTGGAGGGTCATGTCAGGATGAGCCTGCAGGAAGGGTACCAGATGAGGGAGGAGGGTGTCTTCCCTGTAACGCACAGCGTTGAGATTGCCTGCAATGACAACAAGCTCAGTCCGATGATGCTGTGACACACCGCCCCAGACCATGACGGACCCTCCACTTCCAAATCAATTGCGCTCCAGAGTACAGGCCTTGGTGTAACGCTCATTCCTTTGACGATAAATGCGAATCTGACCATCACCCCTGGTGAGACAAAACAGTGACTCATCAGTGAAGAGCACTTTTTGCCAGTCCTGTCTGGTCCAGCGACGGTGGGTTTGTGCCCAAAGGCGACGTTGTTGCCGTTGATGTCCTGCCTTACAACAGGCCTACAAGCCCTTAGTCCAGTCTCTCACAAGCCTATTGCAGACAGTCGGAGCACTGATGGAGGGATTGTGCGTTCCTGATGTAACTTGGGCAGTTGTTGTTGTCATCCTGTACCTGTCCCGCAGGGGTGATGTTTGGATGTACCCATCCTGTGCAGGTGTTGTTACACGTGGTCTGCCACTGCGAGGACAATCAGCTGTCCATCCTGTCTCCCTGTAGCGCTGTCTTAGGTGTCTCAAAGTACGGACATTGCAATTTATTGCCCTGGCCACATCTGCAGTCTTCATGCCTCCTTGCAGCATGCCTAAGGCACGTTCACGCAGATGAGCAGGGACCCTGGGCATCTTTCTTTTGGTGTTTTTCAGAGTCAGTAGAAAGGCCTCTTTAGTGTCCTACGTTTTCATAACTGTGACCTTAATTGCCTACTGTCTGCAAGCTGTTAGTGTCTGTTCCACAGGTGCATGCTCATTCATTGTTTATGGTTCATTGAACAAGCATGGGAAACAGTGTTTAAACCCTTTACGATGAAGATCTGTGAATTATCTTTGAAGTACAGAGTCCTGGAAAAGGGACGTTTCTTTTTTTGCTGAGTTTATGTGTTGTGTTGGAGATAGAGCAAAGCATTGTGGTGTCCTGTGGATGAAATTGAGGCCACATAGAAGAGGGCAATGTTTCAGCAATATCCCTTCACCCTTA
The DNA here is from genome assembly GCF_965601325.2 of Salmo salar. Lineage (NCBI taxonomy): Eukaryota > Metazoa > Chordata > Actinopteri > Salmoniformes > Salmonidae > Salmo > Salmo salar. The sequence continues at coordinate 21,999,307 of NC_138309.1, read as the reverse complement.
TCTCTTGCAAATGACACATAAAACATGTCATTGAGGAGATAGGGGAGAATTGTCATCTGCTTCTTATTTTACTATTCAGAAGACCACTGATTTAACATAAAATTACCCACCATCCACCTCTCCTGCCCCTAAATCATTGTGACTGGGAAGGACATATTTTTGTGTACAGTGCTTTGACTAAACAGCTTACCATTTCAAGTAGGGTTGGCCCTTCTGCTTTATATAAACCATGACCCCTTTATATAAACCATTGCACTTCTTCTATTAAATGGAATAAGAAATCATCTTGACAGACCCTAAGTCCTGGCCTGGGTGAGTTGTCTTGCGAGAAAGACTTCCTCAAGGTCGGCTTGGTTATACTTTCCTCAGTCAGCACAGACTGGACTTTCCATGATGAATTGGGATTGGGGGTGGGGGTGGGGGGCAAGTGAGTGTGTGTGTGTGTTTGTCCGTGCGTGCATGTGTGTGTGTGTGTGCATGTATAGAAGTGGGGAAGCGTCATGAGAGTGAAGCATCAGAGGGGCAGATTCACGGGGGTTATGCATGCTTTAAATGGAGGCAGCGGAGAGTTGTGCATCTCAGCTGTGATAGAGATTAAAGAAGCAGCGAGAGCAGAATACCTCTTAATTAATCCCCCATGAATCTGCCCCGCTGATGCTTCACCCCAATGATGCTTTCCCCCTTCTACACACACGTGTACACACACGCACGCACTTGACTCCCCCTAACGCAATTGGTTGAGATAATGTAAGGGTTCAGCGTGCTGACGGTTGGCCATCCGTTTCCATGTGAATTCTTAAAGAGATGTGTGGGTCTATAGCGAGTGTGTGAATGATCCTGAATGGGCATAAACAAAGAAGATCCCTCTAGAACTAAAAAAAATCTTTCAAGGGTGTTTTTCTCCTAAGTGAGATAACACGTTTATCAACATTTAAAGCAGCATAACTTTACCACGTTTTCTCCAATCATGGTGTATGATATATCATTTTGTAGTTCTGAATCTGTAACATTTCTGGTTTAACATACAGTTATGGGTGGCAGGTAGCCTAGCATTTAAGAGCGTTGGACTAGTAACCAAAAGGTTTTTTGTTTGAATCCCTTAGCTGACTAGGTGAAAAATCTGTCAATGTGCCATTGAGAAAGCCACATAACCCTAACTGCTCCTATAAATCGCTCTGGATGAGAGCGTCTGCTCACGTGTAAAAGTTAGTTCCTGGAAGACTATACCCAAAGAAAACATTTCTTAGTAGATTGACTATAGTGTTGCTACATATAAGGTTGTGTGTATTTTGTCAACGTGTGTGTGTAGTAGGGTTGAAGGTCTCCCTTCAATCAAGTCAGTCATGTAGGCTACTCACATTAGTATCCCTGGTTGTTTATATGGGCATCGCTGCATGGATGTATTATTCAGTGGTCAGGATGGAGGCAGAAGTTGATATTGTGACTAGACCAGTCACACATATTAATGTTGTCTCTTCTCTCTCTTTATCAGACCAGACCTTGAGGGTGGAGGCGTCATAATTGTAGACTAAAATAAAAAGGACCAGAAGGTTTCTTTCTGACAATTACTGTTCTGGGAGGGAAAATGTACGTGACAAGAACGTTCCACTGACATCATACTGGACAATACACAAACCCTATATTCACTCCGCCAGTCGTAACTGCCCACACAGAGTCAGTAACTGGGGGTTCACAAATCTCTCATCTTTTTCATAGGGTACAATACATCATTTTGGAAAGACAGTATAAATTTGAAATGATGGAAATTGGTACAATTAGTAGTGTGGGATGCAAAGAAAGTAGAAGAAATGCTACAGCACAATAATGAATGGCTCAATTATGTCTGTGCATGAAATAGGAAATGTTTAGCTACTCAAATGTTTTCCAATCTTTGTTTTGACAGCAAAATTGACAGCAAATTCAAAGAACATGTTAAATCAAGGAAAGTTGGTCTTAAAAAGGTTAATCTTGCCTTGGAGAACAAAACAACATCTTGGGAGGATTTGCATTTTGGCAATAGATGTTGCCTCCATGATATAGTCTGTATCCACGAGGGTCACCAGATAGGGGAAGAAAGCTTGTTCTACTTTTCAGAAGAAACCACAATTCAAATATAAATAATGCACTTTTTAAATCGGGCCCATACAATGTCTGATGTACTGTATAGTATTTCTCAGTTGCTGTGTTACAGATTGGCAGCAAAACTTGAACAAACCAGCTGAACATTGAGAATGTGCATATGTGCCCTAAAATACTCATTAACTAGAGATTCCTCCATTCTTCTCTCACTTCCATTTCTCTCTCACTTCCACCACAGTGGTGCTCCATGGAATTCCTTGGTGCCCTTGTGTTTGACAATCTAAGTTGCTTTCTTGTGGAATAAATGCTTCTGAAGTTATTGGTGCCTGTAATTTAATCTTGCACAATTATGCTGAGGGCCAAAACCTTACATTTTCTCCCTCTTCTAGATGTTATGGTGTCCCTTACGGGAAAAAAAACAACATTATTTAACGTGGAAAATCACATGATTTCACATGTGAAATTTTCACGTTTTGTAATATAATTTTTTTGGGGAACACTTCACGTGATGATATTTCACTTGTTATCGCATAACCTTTCATATAGGGATTCACATTTTCACATGATGCCCTGCAAACAAAAATCAGTCATTAAGAATTCACAAAATTGCCTCACAACATACATATTTTTCTCACTTTGACCTACATGATTACTGTGTATGTACTGTATAGTCATTAACATGAAGATTGCGTCGATAGACATGGCAGCTCTGCTTCTAACTCCTAAGCACAAGCATTTCGCTACACCAGCAACAACATCTGCTAAATATGTGTATGTGACCAATAACATTTAACTTGATTTGAATTTTCAACATGCCCTCACCTGGGATTTGAACACACAACCTCTTGGTAGACAGCATTACAATCTTCCTGCTATGCCAACACATCTGCGTCAATGACTGACTTCACCTGTATTCCTACACTTTAAACTTCAAAGTAAAGCTCAGCTTCACATAATACACTTAAGAAAAACTATTATGATATACTGTATATATGTATCACAGGAGGTTGGTATCACCTCAATTGGGGAGAACGGGCTCATGGTAATGACTAGAGCGGCATCAGTTGAATGGTATCAAACACATCAAACAAATGGTTTCCCGGTGTCTTTGATGCTATTACATTTTGTGCCGTTCCGGCCAATATTATGAGCCTCCTTAGATATGCATCATAGTGATTCAGGACTAACATTAAAACTGAATAATATGCCCCACGAATGTTATACAATAATACAGAAAACCCCCAAGTTTGTTAAAGAAGTAAATAAAATAAATGATGACAGAATAGTCGTGTTAACTGATAACTAAAATAGCAGTGCAGATATGTATTAAAGGTAATTATTGTGTAGGGGACTTTGGAAAATTCTAATCAGAGAGAGAGCATGCATGAGAATGTCACCAACAGCAGAAGAAAATGTGACATTTTTCAACAATTGAGGAAATACATGGATGAAGTATTATCTTTTTAGGAGCGTGAATTACATAATTAATAATTGCACTGGGGAAATCATGATTAAGCCTAGAAGCTGGAGGGTTGGGGGAAGGGAAGTGAAGAGTTTCTTAGCTAGTATCTTTAGATTAGTGAAGCAATGTCTCACTCCGACACTTCTCATCACCGCTGAATCAATACTTTCTCATTTTAATCTGAAACCTTTAGATTAATTTCACCACATGGTATAGTAGTAGCTACTAAACTAATAAGTCAAGCATGTAATTTATTTGATTCTGTTTTACTTGATTGATTATGTCTCACTGTCTGTCTTTTTTCATTTTTTCAATTGCATTCCATTTTTTATAATCAGTAACTTAGTAATAATTATTTTGTGATGAAATAATGCACTTTTCAGTGGACTGTTTACAACATAGTGGTTCTTTCAGCATTCAATAAAGTTTTTATAACATTTTATAAAAGAGTTATGATCATTAAAACCTTTTACTGCAGTGGGCTAAATCAGGGTCACACAGACTGTTTCTTGGTAGTCTTAAACAAATCTACTTTGAAACAAAAGGATACTTCTCACACATATGGTTATGGGCTTAAAAACAAAGATACCTGTACCATGTTAGATATAGAGTTGAAATGTATTCAATTTTGGGATGCAAATATTACACTTTATATACATAACAGAAGACTGAAATATAACAAAACCAATTGACTTAGAAACACCAGATTTATGGCGGGTTTTTTGAAATATTGTTTATTAATTAGGAAATTATGAAAAATATTAATAACATACCACCCATGAGGCCACTAGGGGGCAATTTGGACATTTGAATGCAGGAAAAGCTACCCTGCTTTATACTGCATACAATTATCCAGAAACTGTTGCCAATTTAGGAACCATTTTACTTTTTAACAGTTCAATTTGACCTGTACCTGTGAAAATACCTTTCAACATTTCTTAGAAATATTTCCAACATGAGTCAGAGCTAAACCAAAATTGGCAGTAGAAGAGAAAACGTTGTATATAAAGTTATTCATAAGCCTTTTATAACTATTGTCAGCATTAGACTCTGGCTTTTCAATATTTCAGTAGAGCTTGCAAAGAGTGTTCAGAGGAAAAGGAGAGAAAATGAATAATGTTCCTCCCTTTGGCCTCTTAAGGCAAATATAGGTGCCAGACATACGACAAAACAGTCATTGCAAGTTTAAGTAATATTGGGGAAAGTGAGCCTTTCCCATTTGTGTGCAAATGTTATCCTTTCCATGATAATATACAAATATTTGATCACCAAAACACAGATCATCAGTGATGTCAGACACTATTCTCCCTATTCTCTATGTAGTGAACTAGGGCTCTGTTCAAGAGTAGTGCACAACATAGGGAACAGTGTGTGATTTGTGACGTAACTACAGTATAAGCACCCTAGGAACAGCCTCTAGCCAACTGCTAAGATCACCCATGTGATTCAAATCAGGGGGGGTACTGTTGGCTTAGTTTTACATAGATGTATTGTGAGTTGTATTAGTGCTCTGTACACTCTTAAAAATATAAGTGCAAGATGGAACCAAATTAGGTTATTGAGAGTGATGCCATAAGGGAACCATATAGGATTTCAAAATTCCAAAACACAACAGACGTGATCAGAGCGTGCAACAGATCAGTGTACTGTCTACACTCGGTCTGTTGTTTTTAGGAAATAGATTTCATTGGATCTTTGTTAATAATGTCAACATCATTAACATCTTTAACCATTGGAAGTTCTAATAGTTAAGGATTCCGCGACACAGTTAGATTGTTTGTTTGGGACCACAATTTTGTGTCCCAGATTTCTGCTATAAAAAAACAATAGTTAGCGATTAGTCATCATGTTAGCAGAGCAAGAAAACGCTAGCAGTGCTAAAGTCAAAACACCAGTGTTATTTGTGTCTATGTCTGGTCTCAAATGGGCTAGGTGCAAGATGATATCAAAGCAAGGGGAGGAAAATAAGGTGGTACTGATAAATTAACATAAATTCTTTGTCTGTTCCAAATGTATCATCATCAAGCAGCTTAGGGAAGAGATTTTCTGGCTGCTAGCTCAGCTGCTGGAAAATGAAGATGTGCTATCTGAGATACTTTGATGCAGCCCAGACACAGAATTTCAGTTCTGAATGCCTTCTAAGGCCAAGGGTTGATGAGTCGTGCGGTACTGACCTGCTCCAATCCACTGGACAGATGTTAAGCTCAACTCCATGACCAGTGGGAGACCCGACACTGTCAAGGTGAAGGTGGTTTGGTGGGAGGCAGTCTGGTCAGCCTCCATATATTCTAGAAGATCAAATCCTGCTATTAAACAGCTTTGCCCTGCTGGAGGCGGACATACCGGCCCCAGGAGTCAGCTCTAATCCTAGGAGAACACCAACAGCCAGCAGCCGTCCAGGGGCACCCTCCACAGCTCAGCCAGTCGCTGACCAAAGGCAACAAGGTCTTGGGCCCTCCTCCATCTTCCCGAGGATTCCGACGCCATCCACTTCTACTTGTACTTGTGCGGTGAGTCAAGCTGGCATGAGTCGAAGTACACCTCCTCCCCCCTGCCCGAGGCAGGCCCATTCTGTTCCCTACTTCCTTCCCAATCGGATTCCATCATGACCACCATCGTCATGGGCAGCTCGATGGTGAGAGATTGTGGTCTACCTGAGGCCAAAATCTCGTAGAATCAACTACTTCACGTAGAATCAACTATTCCTGCCCACAGTTCTAGCCAACTACTCTAATGTTGGCACCATTGTCACTCACGTTGGATTTAACGACATTCACTTTCAGCAATCTGAGGAACTGAAGAAGGACAACAACATTCTCTTGAACATCCTTGTTTGTACAGGGAAGAGGACATTCATCTCTGGCTCTCTCCCATGCTATAGAAGGGGTTCGGAAGAAACTCTGCAAAGACAGGAATGGGATTCACCCTAGCAGCTGGGGTTCCAGGATTATCTCCATCAACATAGCGATCTGCTTAAGAGACTGACGGTCTGGGTTTGGTAGTGCTCCAGTCCTCCCTGTAATATTAAGCAACAGAAGACATGGAAATCATATTATATCCCAGAGAGATAGAATTGCAGTAAATGTAAAAAACCTAATCTATGTTCCTTAACTGTTAGCTCTGAGGGTATTGTCTGCAATAATCATATGCACGTAGAATTGAATTCCACTGTGAGCAGCCCACTCAGTACCATTGATTGAAATGTCTACCTCGGATCAGCCTCTCAGAATAGCAGTAAAAACAAACAAGAAAACCAGAAAAGGACTAAACATAGGCCATATTAACATGAAATTGATAACTTATTAACATCTGAAAACTATCATATTCTGGCCATCTCTGAAACACACTTAGATAATTCCTTTGATGATGCAGTAGTAGTTATACATGGTTATTGAATATATACAGTGGGGGAAAAAAGCATTTGATCCCCTGCTGATTTTGTGCGTTTGCCTACTGACAAAGAAAGGATCAGTCTATAATTGTAATGGTAGGTTTCTTTGAACAGTGAGACAGAATAACAACAAAGAAATCCAGAAAAATGCATGTCAAAAATGTTATAAAAGGATTTGCATTTTAATGAGGGAAATAAGTATTTGACCCCGCTGCAAAACATGACTTAGTACTTGGTGGCAAAACCCTTGTTGGCAATCACAGAGGTCAGACGTTTGTTGTAGTTGGCCACCAGGTTTGCACACATCTCAGGAGGGATTTTGTCCCACTCCTCTTTGCAGATCTTCTCCAAGTCATTAAGGTTTCGAGGCTGACGTTTGGCAACTCGAACCTTCAGCTCCCTCCACAGATTTCCTATGCGATTAAGGTCTGGAGACTGGCTAGGCCACTCCAGGACCTTAATATGCTTCTTCTTGAGCCACTCCTTTGTTGCCTTGGCCGTGTGTTTTGGGTCATTGTCATGCTGGAATACCCATCCACGACCCATTTTCAATGCCCTGCCTGAGGGAAGGAGGTTCTCACCCAAGATTTGACAGTACATGGCCCCGTCAAATGATGCGGTGCAGTTGTCCTGTCCCCTTAGCAGAAAAACACCCCCAAAGCATAATGTTTCCACCTCCATGTTTGACGGTGGAGGTGGTGTTCTTGGGGTCATAGGCAGCATTCCTCCTCCTCCAAACACGGCGAGTTGAGTTGATGTCAAAGAGCTCCATTTTGGTCTCATCTTACCACAACACTTTCACCAGTTATCCTCTGAGTCATTCAGATGTTCATTGGCAAACTTCAGACGGGCATGTATATGTATTCTTGAGCAGGGGGACCTTGCGGGCACTGCAGGATTTCAGTCCTTCATGGCGTAGTGTGTTACCAATTGTTTTCTTGGTGACTATGGTCCCAGCTGCCTTGAGATCATTGACCAGATCCTCCCGTGTTGTTCTGGGCTGATTCCTCACCGTTCTCATGAACATTGCAACTCCACGAGGTGAGATCTTGCATGGAGCCCCAGGCCGAGGGATATTGACAGTTCTTTTGTGTTTCTTCCATTTGCGAATAATCGCACCAAAATTTTGTCACCTTCTCACCAAGCTGCTTGGCGATGGTCTTGTAGCCCAATCCAGCCTTGTGTAGGTCTACAATCTTGTCCCTGACATCCTTGGAGAGCTCTTTGGTCTTGGCCATGGTGGTGAGTTTGGAATCTGATTGATTGATTGCTTCTGTGGACAGGTGTCTTTTTTACAGGTAACAAGCTGCGGTTAGGAGCACTCCCTTTAAGAGTGTGCTCCTAATCTCAGCTCTTTACCTGTATAAAAGACACCTGGGAGCCAGAAATCTTTCTGATTGAGAGGGGGTCAAATACTTATTTCCCTCATTAAAATGCAAATCAATTTATAACCTTTCTGACATGCGTTTTTCTGGATATTTTTGTTGTTATTCAATCTCTCACTGTTCAAATAAACCTACCATTAAAATTATAGACTGATCCTTTCTTTGTCAGTGGCAAATGTACAAAATCAGCAGGGGATCAAATACTTTTTCCCCCCACTGTAGGAAAGATAGAAATGCAAATTGAGGAGGTGTTGCCATGTATGTCCAGAGTCATATTCCTGTTAGGCTGAAATAGTATCTTATGTCAGATGATATGGAAGTAATATGGCTACAGATTCATCTGCATCACCTAAAGCCTATTCTCGCAGGAAATTGATATTGTCCACCATGTGCTAAAAGTCAGCATTTAGACAATATATGTAAAATGTTGGATAATATGTGCTATCAACAGAGAGGTATATTTTCTGGGTGACCAAAATATTGACTGGTTGGCATTAAGCTTCCCACTCAAAAATAAGCTCCAAGCTGTAACCAGTGTCTGCAATCTGGTTCAAGTCATCAGGTATTTACAAACAGAACACTTCTTTACTAATGTTGCAAAAATCTGCTCTAAAACCAGTATCCACACCCATCGGATGTAGTGATCATAATATACTGTGATAGCCATATCTAGAAAAAAAGAATTGTGTATAAATGATCATACAAGAGGTTTTGCAATGATTCCTATGTCTAATTTGTGAAAAATATTTGTTTGTCTGATGTGTGTAATGAGGAACATCTGGACGCTGCACTTGAAGCATTATGAAACTGCCTCTTCCGGTTATTGATAGGCATGTGCCCAGTAATTGAAGAACTGTATGGCTGAGAGGGATGAGGCAAAAGGAATAGGTCTGACAACACAGCAGACTGTCAAACATATAGTAAATTTAGAAATCAAACAACTAAACTAAACAAAAAGAATAAGAAACTATACTATGGAACATCCTTTATTGAAGCAGAAGATGGCTTGTTCTTAACAAAACCCTTTGATATTGCCAACCACACTCAAATATGTTTTTGTTGAAAAGATTAGAAAACGTAGGTATGACATGCAAACAACAAATGCTGAGCCTTCATATTAATGCATAATGGACCAAATAATGAAAGACAAGCACTGTAGTTTTGAGTTCCACCAAGTGGGTGTGGAAGAGGTAAGAAAATCGTTGCTATCTATATATGAGGACAAACCAGCTGGTACCAACAACCTGAATGGTAAATTGCTGAGGTTGGTAGCGGAATACAATGCGACTCCTGTTTGCCACCACTTTAAGCCTAGAAGATGGTGTGTGTGCCCACAAACCTGGAGGGCGGCAAAGGTCATTCCGCTACCCAAGAATACTTAGCAAGTACTTAGTAATCTATGGGAAACAATTATGTTTGATCAAATACAAAGTTAATTTACAGAATACAAATTTAACTAGACTTTCAGCATGCTTAAAGGGAATGGCACTCAACATCCTCGGCATTGACACAAATGACTGATGATTGGCTGATATAAATTGATAGTAATAAGATTGTGGAAGCTGTTTTTATGTTATTGATCATAACCTTTTGCTGAAAAAATGTAGGTGCTAATGATTTGCATCATCTGCCTTATTATGGATTGAGTGTTACCTATCTAATATAACATAGAGGGTTTTCGTTGATGGAAGCCTCTCTCATGCAAATTCAGTTAAGTGGGGTGTACTGCAGGGCAGCCAGCAAATTCAGTTAAGTGGGGTGTACTGCAGGGCAGCTGGCTAGGGACAGTATTGTTTTCTGTTTTTACAAATGACCTTCCACTGACCTTGAATAAAGCCTGTGTGTCTATGTATGTATGCTGATGACTCAACAATATACATGTCGGCTATAAATAAATAACTAAGACACTGAAGATAGAGTTCCAGTCAGTTTTTGAATGGGTAACTAGCAATAGGCTGGTGCTAAATATCTCAAAAACAAAAAAGCATAATTTTTGTGACAAATCACTCACTCAACGAGTGAAAAAACCCCAGATAAAAGAGCACAATGTGGACTATGAAGAGACAATGCCTTTCTATATAAACACAGCAAAAAAATAAATGCCCTCTCACTGTCAACTGCATTTATTTTCAGCAAACTTAAGATGTGTGTCGTAAATGTTGAAGCCGTGTTGAATGGACCAAACTGCAGGCAATGTGGATACTCATCTTTTAATGTAAATAATAATAAATTAAAGCAAAGTATACACAGGAAAACAATAAACACGAAACTCACGACAGGCTAACAGGCTTAGTACAAATAAAAAGACTAGCAGTGTTAGCACAACCACCCACAAACCCAAGTGACAAACATACTCCTAAATATATGACTCCCAATCAGGAACAACGATCACCAGCTGTCCCTGATCGGGAGCCACACAGACCCACATAGAAATACAACACCCAGAACACACATACACAGACATACTCTGCCACGTCATGACCAAAACTACACAAAAACACCCTCTGCTGGTCAGGACGTGACAATGTGAAAATATTTGTATGAACATAACAAGATTCAACAACTGAGACATAAACTGATCAAGTTCCACAGACATGTGACTAACAGAAATTGAATAATGTGTCCCCTGAAAAAGGGGTGGGGGGGTCAAAATCAAAAGTAACAGTCAGTATCTGGTGTGGCCACTAGCTGCATTAAGTACTACAGTGCATCTCCTCCTCATGGACTGCAACAGATTTGACAGTTCTTGCTGTGAGATGTTACCCCACTCTTCCACCAAGGCACCTGCAAGTTCCCGGACATTTCTGGGGGGAAATCACCCTCCGATCCAACAGGTCCCAGACGTGCTCAATGGGATTGAGATCCGGGATCTTTGCTGGCCATGGCAGAACACTGACATTCCTGTCTTGCAGGAAATCATTCACAGAATGAGCAGTATGGCTGGTGGCATTGTCATGCTAGAGGGTCATGTCAGGATGAGCCTGCATGAAGGGTACCAGATGAGGGAGGAGGGTGTCTTCCCTGTAACGCACAGCGTTGAGATTGCCTGCAATGACAACAAGCTCAGTCCGATGATGCTGTGACACACCGCCCCAGACCATGACGGACCCTCCACCTCCAAATCGATCCCGCTCCAGAGTACAGGCCTCGGTGTAACACTCATTCCTTCAATGAAAACGCAAATCCGACCATCACCCCTGGTGAGACAAAACTGCGACTCGTCAGTCCTGTCTGGTCCAGCGACGGTGGGTTTGTGTGCATAGGCGACATTGTTGCCGGTGATGTCTGGTGAGGACCTCCCTTACAACAGGCCTACAAACCCTCAGTCCAGCCTCTCTCAGCCTATTGCAGATAGTCTGAGCACTGATGGAGGGATTGTGCGTTCCTGGTGTAACTCGGGCAGTTGTTATTGCCATCCTGTACTTGTCCCGCAGGTGTGATGTTCGGATGTACCGATCCTGTGCAGGTGTTGTTACACGTGGTCTGTCACTGCGAGGACGATCAGCTGTCCGTCCTGTCTCCCTGTAGAGTTGCCTTAGGCTTGTCGCAGTACAGACATTGCAATTTATTGCCCTGGCCACCTCTGCAGTCCTCATACCTCCTTGCAGCATGCCTAAGGCATGTTCACGCTGATGAGCAGGGACTCTGGGCATCTTTTTTTTAGTGTTTTTCAGAGTCAGTAGAAAGGCCTCTTTAGTGTCCTACGTTTTCATAACTGTGACCTTAATTGCCTACCATCTGCAAGCTGTTAGTGTCTGAACGACCGTTCCACAGGTGCATGTTCATTCACTGTTTATGGTTTATTGAACAAGCATGGGAAACAGTGTTTAAACCCTTTACAATGAAGATTTGTGAAGTTATTTGGATTTTTACGCATTATCTTTGAAAGACAGGGTCCTGAAAAATGGACGTTTCTTTTTTTGCTGAGTTTATGTATTGTATTGTAATTTGCACTGTACTATGTATTAGACCTAGATAGTATGTGTATGTACTTATATGTAGGCTATGTGTGACGTTTTAAATTGATGTATTTCAGTCCTTGACTAATGACATTCTGTACTATGTATTATGTCATCTTTCATGTGGACCCCAAGAAGATTAGCTGATGCTCTTGGAGAGGCTAATGGGGATCCTAAATACCAAAACTACCGAAATTGTATATTAGAGACTAGCTTAAAAATGTTAACTGGAACAACCATTTCAGTAACGGGTGTAATAAATTCAAGTAACAGATTGGAATAGTTTAGAAAAATGTATGTTATTTATATTTGAGTAGCATAAGATAAATTAATCTATCAATGTGCATGCAAAAACATAGCTATTGAAACAAACAATTCAAAAAATCTTCCGGCAAAAGAGCATGCTGGGAAATATAATAATGATGAGCATGGTTCCAGGTCAACTCTGGTTATTAACACCAACACTGGGATTCTTTTAAACCACTGAGTGTTAATTTAATTCTTTACAGTGTTCATTTAACTACTCTTGAATGAATATTAGAACTTTTATACTGAAATATCAACACTAGTTAACACTGGCCAATTTGCTGTGTGCTATGAAAGTAACACATCTGCAGGCTTCCATACATTTCAAGAACCTTTCAGAATTCTGAAGAATGCCAAGAATCCCACACTTAACTCAAATGTTCTTCATCGGCAAGAGTTCTCCAAGGAACCTTAAGAGCTGAGGAAGAACCATTTCAGAACCTTTATTTTTTTCTGTGTATATGAGAGAAGTTCTTACTTCTAGTCTTTAGCTTGTCAATACCAAGGAAGGAAATGAGGCTGAGGTGTTAGGCACTCATCAACTTCACTAACTATGACACCTGGGAATAGAAATGTACATATAATTCATCATCTATTTAACAGTATCTTGTACTATACTAAATTATTGCCTCAGTTTGTCAAAACCATCACGGGTAGAGAGAGACTGACTGTTGATTGTTCATCCAGGCTATTGCACTTGTATGACTCCCTGTGACCTCCACATGATAACTGTTTGGCAGCTATTTCACTTGAGTACTGTGTATCTGAAATAGGCCAACTTTAATACCTAGCAGAGTGATTCAAGTTACCATGTTAGAGGTGCTAATATGAAGAATGAAGTGCTTGATTACTATGCTAAGAGACCTTCAGTGAGTGGCAAAAAGTTATTTATTTAATAAACGCCAGCCAATTAATTAACTGAAACAGCTTGAAATACTTCTAATACCCAAACTCCCTCTAAATATTTGGCCCTGGCCTGACTTTGTATAATGGATGTTTGTTGAATGCTAATAAACTCTGTGGACAGCAGCACTACATCATACATTAATACCCAGCCATAGTGGCAGCTGCCTATTAGCAATTTAGCAATCACCTTCTGTCATTAATCTAACCTTACAGTAATAATACATCTATTGACTCTCAGTATAGTCAGCCTCCTTAATGTGGACAACAGCATAACTGGACCAGCCACACTGTCAAGAGGAGGATTCTTACCCTTTCAAGTCAAGACTACTTTCATTAAATGCTCAGAAAGTACTGCCCGTGTCACTCCAGTTCAGTGTTAAGAGCGCAAGTATTTAAGTAGCTTTATAAATGCCTTTGAGGGCCCAGACCACTCCAGAGTAATGGTGGGGACTAGCAGAGTGTTCATTAGATTATCTTGGGATTTGAGACTGAGGCCTCGGAAGAGTAAAACGGATATTCAGAAAAGGGAAGGAGAGCCATGGGATGTATCCCAAGTGCACTACATAAGGAATAGGGTGCTATTTTGGACACATATATGGTATAGAGTGTTAGCAACAGGAACCAGGGAGGCTCTTTAGAGACTGGTTATCAGATAAACAAATGAAAGGGGCTGGGGTAGCCCGGTAGCCAGGCCCCTCATACTTATGGAATCCTTATTCAATTCAAACAGAACACAAGGGTTTTCTAGAGAGAGGAAGACTTTAATGCAGGGGAATATAAAGAGGGACTTCCCCATTAATTGAAAACACATCACCCTCTGCAGCCCTAATGGTCCCTGTCACCTCTGTTGCCAGGCATTGTTTTCAGTATTCAGGACCAGATGACAAAAACATTTTAACATTTTTACATTTTAGTTATTTAGCAGACGCTCTTATCCAGAGCGACTTACAGTAGTGAATGCATACATTTCATACATTTTTTTCCTGTACTGGTCCCCCGTGGGAATCGAACCCACAACCCTGGCGTTGTAAACGCCATGCTCTACCAACTGAGCCACACGGGACCAAAACACAGCAGCACCACCACATTCACCACCACCGCATCGAATTAATGCTCGAAAGATTTACAATAAAAGTTCATACCATTTCACCCCCCACACACACACTTTATAACAGCGTAATTTTGCATTTGGAGGTCAATAAGGATGCTGCTTGTTTACATGTTGTTATCAATTGCAGACCCATGATAACATTTGAACATAAACCACAGTACATTTGAACATACAGATTTAGGATCTTAATTTGATTACACTGTTGTTGCTTACAATTTACGTGCATCACAGGAAATGCAGATAAGCTTCGTGATTTACATAAATTCACTGATAACAAGTATTCCACTTCTCATGCAGCCTAATTTGACCAGCTAATAGCCTATCGACAGATCAAGCAACACTCAAATCCTTTTGCTGCAGGATTATTTTCAAATCAAATCGTATTTGTCAAGTCCGTCGAATACAATGGGTTAGATGCCATTAGTACAGCCTTATTCTGAAATGGATGAAATAGTTTTTTTTTCACAATACCCCATAATGACAAAGCAAAAACAGGTTTTAAACTGAAAATATCACATTTACATAAGTATTCAGACCCTTTACTCAGTACTATGTTGAAGCGCCTTTGACAGTGATTACAGCCTCGAGTCTTCTTGAGTATGAAGCTACAAGATTGGCACACCTGTGTTTGGGGAGTTTCTCCCATTCTTCTCTGTAGATCCTCTGGGGAGCATCAATGCACAGCTATTTTCAGATCTCTCCAGAGATGTTAGATCGGGTTCAATTCCGGGCTCTGGCTGGGCCACTCAAGGCCATTCAGAGACTTGTCCCGAAGCATTTCCTGCATTGTTGTCACGGGTGTCGTAGGGTGTAGACCAAAACGCAGCGGGAAAATGTATACTCATCTTCTTTTTATTTAGTGAAGAAAGAAAACACAAACAACGTATACAAAAACCAAACGAACTGGACAGTCTCATCAGGCACACAGCTAAACAAGAAACAATCTCCCACAATTCCCAAAACAAACACACTCCTAAATATAGGACCTTCAATCAGAGGCAAGATAGACAGCTGCCTCCAATTGAAGGCCCCAATCCCCATTACCAAAATAGAAATACAAATGCCTAGACAGAACATAGAAATAAACTAACATAGAACAATAACCAAAACCCTGGACTAATAAATCAAATACCCCTCTACATACACAACCACCCCGAACCATATAAACCAAATACCCCCTCTACATGGACACATACACAAACACACCCTGAACCACTAAAACAAATACCCCCTGGCACGTCCTGACCAAACTATAAGAACAAATAACCCCTTTACTGGTCAGGACGTGACAGTACCCCCCCAAAGGTGCAGACCCCGGATGCACCTGACAACAAAAATACCCCCAAAATAAACCCCTAAACTAAAGGGAGGGAAGGGAGGGTGGCTGCCGTCACTGACGTCTCCTGTGCTACACCCCCCCCTCCCCAAACCTCCTACAGTGGAGGTGGCTTAGGCTCAGGCCTTAATCCCCTACCTGACCAAACCACCCCCACTGCATACCTCTGCCTGAGGCCAGTCACTGAAGACCCTGGACTATACTCTGGAAGCTCCGGACTGTAGGGCGACTCTGGGAGCTCCGGACCGTA
The DNA here is from genome assembly GCF_965601325.2 of Salmo salar. Classification (NCBI taxonomy): domain Eukaryota; kingdom Metazoa; phylum Chordata; class Actinopteri; order Salmoniformes; family Salmonidae; genus Salmo; species Salmo salar. The sequence goes on along the minus strand of NC_138309.1, from coordinate 21,983,122 downwards.
GGAAGACTCTGGGAGCTCCGGACCGTGGGAAGACTCTGGGAGCTCCGGACCGTGGGAAGACTCTGGGAGCTCCGGACCGTGGGACGACTCTGGGAACTCCGGACCATGGGACGACTCTGGGAGCTCCGGACCGTGGGACGACTCTGGGAGCTCCGGACTGTGGGCTGTCTCTCTTGGTTCCGGACAGTGGGCCGTCTCTCCTGGTTCCGGACAGTGGGCCGTCTCTCCTGGTTCCGGACAGAGGGCCGTCTCTCCTGGTTCCGGACAGTGGGCCGTCTCTCCTGGTTCCGGACAGTCTGGACGAGGCACTGTTACCGGACACTCTGGACGAGGCACTGTTGCCGGAAGTTCTGGACGAGGCACTGTTGCCGGAAGTTCTGGACGAGGCACTGTTGCCGGAAGTTCTGGCCGAGGCACTGTCGTCGGAAGCTCGGGACTGGGCTGACGCACTGGAAGCCTGATGCGTGGGGCTGGTAGTGGAGGTACCAGACTGGGCACACGCATCCCAAGGCTAGTGCGAGGAGCGGGAACAGGACGTACTGGACTGGGCTGACGCACTGGAAGCTTAGTGTGTGGGGCTGGTACTGGAGGTATCAGACTAGGGACACGCATCCCAAGGCTAGTGCGAGGAGCGGGAACAGGACGTACTGGACTGGGCTGACGCACTGGAAGCTTAGTGCGTGGTGCTGGCTTAGGAGACGCCAGACTAGGGACACGCACCCCAAGGCTAGTGCGAGGAGCGGGAACAGGACGTACTGGACTGGGCTGACGCACTGGAAGCCTAGTGCGTGGTGCTGGTACTGGAGGTATCAGACTGGAGACATGCACTTCAAGGCTAGTGCGAGGAGCAGGAACAGGACATACTGGACTGGGCTAATGCACTGGAAGACTGGTGCGTGGTGCTGGATGTGCCAGACTGGAAACACGCACCTTAGGGCTAGTGCGAGGAGCAGGAACAGGACGAGTTGGACTGGGCTGACGCACTGGAAGCCTGGTGCGTGGTGCTGGTACTGATGTGCCAGACTGAAGACACGCACCTCAGGGCTAGTGCGAGGAGCAGGATACACTGGACCGTAGAGGCGCACTGGCGGGCTCGAGCACAGGACTGGCATTGCCCGTACTGGCTGGGTGCCCAATTCCCCCTGGCAAATGCGGGGCGCTGGCACTGCGCACACCAGCCTGAAGATACTTGGCCTTGCCACAGTACGCATTAACACGAAGCACGGGACCTATCCAGTCAAAGGTTGCTTAAAACTTGTTGGGGATAGGGGGCAGTATTTTCACGTCCGGATAAAAAACGTACCCGATTTAAACTGGTTACTACTCTTACCCAGAAACGAGAATATGCATATAATTAAACCCTGAGACAAATCCTAACAGGAAGTGGAAATCTGATTTGTGGAATCACTTTCAACACTTTGCCTATGAAACACACGGTGAGTTAGGATTCATTTAGCACTGCCTAAGGCTTCCACTAGATGTCAACCGTCTTTACAAAGTGGTTTGAGTCTTCTCCGGTAGAAACTGACCGAACGAGAGGCCTGGAAAGTTTGTCATAAAGGGAGGGCCATTACTACTATGATGCACGTGCCCGTGGGTACTCTTTCGTTCCAAAACGTTTAGTAAGACAATGCAATCGTCCGCCTTGAATATTATTGAAGTTATGATTGAAAAAGGCCCTAAAGATTTATGTTATACAACGTTTGACATGTTTGAACAAACGTAAATACATTTTTTTTGCACATTCGCGAGGACAAGTCCAGCGCGTTTCGTACATTATGAGTAGCCTTCGGAACGCGCTAACAAGAAGGAGCAATTGGGACATAAATTTGTAACTTTTTCGAAAAAAACTACATTTGTTGTGGACCTGGTATGCCTGGAAGTGCCTTCTGATGAAGATAATCAAAGGTAAGTGAATATTTACAATAGTATGTTTGAATTTAGATGACTCCAAGATGGCGCTAACCTGTATCACCTAGCCTATTTTTCTGAGCATAACACCTCGTTTATTGCAAAGTGTGATTTCCCAGTAAAGTTATTTTTAAATCTGGCAATGCGGTTGCATTCACGAGATGTTAACCTATAATTCTTTGAATGACAATATTATATTTTACCAATGTTTTTGAATAGTAATTTTGTAAATTGTAGCGCTAATTCACCGGAAGCATTTGAGGGAAAATATTTTCTGAACGTCAGGCGCCGATGTAAAAGGCTGTTTTTATATATAAATATGAACTTTATCGAACAAAAAATGCATGTATTGTGTAACATGATGTCCTAGGAGTGTCATCTGATGAAGATTGTCAAAGGTTAGTGCTGCATTTAGCTGTGTTTTGGGTATTTGTGTGGATGCTAGTTGCTTTGAAAATGGCAGTGTGATTATTTTTGGCAGGGTACTCTCCTAACATAATCTAATGTTTTGCTTTTGCTGTAAAGCCTTTTTGAAATCGGACAATGTGGTTCGATTCAGGAGAGGTGTATCTATAAAATGGTGTAAAATAGTCATATGTTTGAGAAATTGAAGTTATAGCATTTATGAGGTATTTGTATTTCGCGCGACGTGATTCCACTGGCTGTTGACTAGGGTGGGACGCAAACGTCCCACCGTTCCCAGACAGGTTAACAAAAGCACGGGGATTTGGCTTGGGGCTTAATCCTCACCCGGCCAAACTACCCGTGTGCCCCCCCAATTTTTTTTATTGGGGCTGCCTCTCCGGTTTGAACGCCAACCGTGTTCCCCTGTAACATTTCCGGTCCTCTTTCGCCTTCCTCCATGGGCCCACTCCGGCTTTAATCTCCTCCCAGGTCCATGACTCCCGACAGTCCATATGTTGCTGCTCCCTCCTCCGCTGCTTGGTCCGTGTTTGGTGGGAGATTCTGTCACGAGTGTCGTAGGGTGTAGACCAAAACGCAGCGGGACTATGTACACTCATCTTCTTTTATTTAGGACAAAGAAGAAAAACCAAAATAAACACGTATACAAAAACACAACGATGATTAACCTCTATGGGCAAGGCGGGACGAATTTGTCCCACCTACGTAACAGCCACCTGAATTCAGTGGCGCGATTTTTGAATCGTTTGAAATACTATTACTTCAATTTCTCAAACATATGACTATTTTACAGCTATTTAAAGACAAGACTCTCCTTAATCTAACCACACTGTCCGATTTCAAAAAGGCTTTACAACGAAAGCAAAATATTAGATTATGTCAGGAGAGTGCCCAGCCAGAAATAATCAGACACCCATTTTTCAAGCTAGCATATAATGTCACAAAAACCCAAACCACAGCTAAATGCAGCACTAACCTTTTATGATCTTCATCAGATGACACACCTAGGACATTATGTTATACAATACATGCATGTCTGTTCAATCAAGTTCATATTTATATCAAAAAACAGCTTTTTACATTAGCATGTGACGTTCAGAAAAAGCATACCCCCCGCAAACTTCCGGGGAATTTACTAACAGTTTGCTAAATTACTCACGATAAACGTTCACAAAAAGCATAACAATTATTTTAAGAATTATAGATACATTACTCCTCTATGCACTCGATATGTCCGATTTTAAAATAGCTTTTCGGATGAAGCACATTTTGCAATATTCTAAGTACATAGCCCAGCCATCACGGCTAGCTATTTAGACACCCGGCAAGATTAGCCTTCACCAAAATCCTATTTCCTATAAGAAAAATGTTCTTACCTTTCCTGTTCTTCATCAGAATGCACTCCCAGGACTTCTACTTCAATAACAAATGTAGGGTTGGTCCCAAATAATCCATCGTTATATCCAAATATCCTCTGTTTTGTTCGTGCGTTCTAGACACTATACGAATGGTAAATAACGGTCGCACGCATGGCGCATGGCGTGACAAAAAATGTCTAAATATTCCATTACCGTACTTCGAAGCATGTCAACCGCTGTTTAAAACCAATTTTTATGCCATTTATCTCGTAGAAAAGCGATAATATTCCGACCGGGAATCTGCAATAAGCTAAACAGCCGAATGAAATTTCTCCACGGGGGCGAATCGTGCACGCGCCTCATTCAATGGTCCTCTGATCGGCCACTTGGATAAGGCGATAATCTGTTTTAGCCAGAGGCTGCCTCGTCATCGTTCAGGTTTTTCCCGGGTTCTGAGAGCCTATTGGAGCCCTGGGAATTGTCACGTTACAGCTAAGATCCTTACTCTTCAATAAACAGATGCAAGACGCACGACTCCTTGTCAGACAGGCCACTTCCTGCATGAAACCTTGTCAGGTTTTTGCCTGCCATAGGAGTTCTGTTATACTCACAGACACCATTCAAACAGTTTTAGAAACTTTAGGGTGTTTTCTATCCAAACCTGAACAATAATATGCATATTCTAGCTTCTGATTTGGTGTAGGAGGCAGTTAAAAATGGGCACATATTTTTTCCAAAATTCTCAATACTGCCCCCTAGCCCAAACAGGTTAACAATCCTGTAAGGCATGAAGCTATACACAGAAACAATCTCCCACAAAATCCTATGCCAAACACATACCTATTTATAGGACCTTCAATCAGAGGCAACGATAGATAGCTGTCTCCAACTGAAGGCCCCAACACCAATTAACTAAACATAGAAATACAAATGACTAGACTGAACATAGAACTAAACTAACATAGAACAATAACCAAGACCCTGGACTAATAAATCAAATACCCCTCTACATACATAACCACCCCGAACCATATAAACCAAATACCCCCTCTACATGAACACATACACAAACACACCCTGAACCACATAAAACAAATACCCCTGCCACGTCCTGACCAAACTATAAGAACAAATAACCCCTTTACTGGTCAGGATGTGACAATTGTTTTGGCTGTGTGCTTAGGGTCTTTTTTTTATTTTTATGCATTTGCAAACATTTCTTTGCAAACACTTGTTTTTGCTTTGTCATTATGGGGTATTGTGTGTAGATTGATGAGGAAAATGTTTTATTTAATCAGTTTTAGTATTAGGCTGTAACGTAACAAAATGTGGAAAAAGTGAAAGGGTCTGAATACTATCCAAATGCACTGTATATAGTCTTGTGAGTGTTTAGTCAGTGCAAGGTAGGGTCAGTGCAGATTGTCTGGGTAACTATTTAGCAGTCCTATGGCTTGGGGATAGATGCTGTCTCGGAGCCTGATGGTCCAAAAGCTGATGCTCCAGTACCGTTTGCCGAACGGTAGCAGAGTGAACAGTCTAAGGGTTGGATGGCTGGAGTTTTTGGCAATTTTTTGGGCCTTTCTCTGACACCGCCTGATATAGAGGACCTGGGTAGCAGGGAGCTCAGCCCCAGTGATGTACTGGGCTGTCCGCACCACCCTCTGTAGTGCTTTGCTGTCGATTGTAGCGTATTTGCCATACCAAGCAGTAATGAAGCCAGTCAAGATGGTCTCTGGTGCTGCTGTAGAACTTTTTGAGGATCCGAGGGCCCATGCCAAATCTGTGACAATACTGGTCAAATTAAGATCCTACATCTGTAGGCTACATAATTGTATTGGAACTTTCAGTAGAACAGTACATTGTTCATTGAGCAGAGGATGGTCAGATGAAATCATACATGCTGTTAGAAAACATATTCATGGTCAGAAAGCTGCCCTATGGCAGAAATTCCAAACACATTATCTTCCGCTTGTATACCATACGTCTGCATGCATTTAATTCAATGCTATAATTATTGTAATCATTTCCAATATCTATTTTAAAAGCCACATTAGTTCAAGATGAGGAGATTAGACCACTGAATCCATCCCTAACTGAGTAGAGTCAATGAGGCTATGAGAAAAAAATTGAAGCTGAAATTAGGATTTTATTTTAGGAATAAGGCTTGTTTTTCTTTTGAAGCCAGAAGGAGGCTAGTATCAGCTACATTTATGCCTTTACTAGACTATAGGGATATTTTATATATGAATGCTTCCGCTCAGTGTTTGAGATCAATTGACACCCTTTACCATGGCACTTTGAGATTTATTTTAAACTGCAAAACCCTTACGCACCACTGCACTTTGTATACCAGGGTTGGCTGGCCTTCTCTAGTCACTCGTAGGCTCAGTCACTGGTATACTTTTATTTACAAAGCCATTTTGAGTTTACTACCTTTTTATTTGGGCATTTTTATTGTTCAGAAATGTGGTGGGTACTCTCTTCGTTCGCAGGACATTATCCTACTAACTGTTCCAAATGTCCGAACTGAATTTGGTAAAAGGGCTTTTATGTACTCTGCGCCATCGTCTTGGAACACCTTACAAAATACTTTTAAACTGGAAGAACTTGTCCCGATTGGTATTTTTAAATCACTGATGAATGATCTTGAGACTGATTCCCTGACATGTCAATGTTTTGAATTTGCTGTTTTTGATTTTGTTATATTCTTGTGAATTATATGGTTTTTACTAGATTACCGTAAATTCCGGACTATAAGCCACAACTTTTTTCCCACGCTTTGAACCTCGCGGCTTAAACAATGACGCGGCTAATATATGGATTTTTCCCGCTTAATTTTTTTTTTTCTCAAAAAAACACATTCTGTGACATGCTCAGTTTTTTGGCGGCATGAAGGTTTCATTAGACCAATGAAATTGCCGAACGGGTTAAGGTCAAACAGTGACGAGAGCGACAATGAAAACGATCCAATATCGGATGAAGCAATTCTGAGGCTATTCAACTCCGACACCGAAGGAGATGACTTCAGTGGTTTTAGTGCACAGGAGGAGGAAGATAGTGACCAATGACTTTCTTGGTAGGCTACTGTTTACTGCTAATTTTGTATTTTTTGTTACAAGCCGTGTTTCATTAAAGCCTATTTATTTTTGTTACAAGCCGTGCTTCGTTAAAGCCTATTTATTTTTGTTACAAGCCGTGTTTTGTTAAAGCCTATTTATTTTTGTTACAAGCAGTGCTTCGTTAAAGCCTATTTATTTTTGTTACAAGCCGTGTTTCGTTAAAGCCTATTTATTTTTGTTACAAGCCGTGTTTCGTTAAAGCCTATTTATTTTTGTTACAAGCCGTGTTTCGTTAAAGAGTATTTATTTTTGTTACAAGCCGTGTTTCGTTAAAGCCTGTGTAAAGTTCATTTGTTTCAATGTACCGGTAGGCACCTGCGGCTTATAGACATGTGCAGCTTATTTATGTTCAAAATAATATATATTTTTATATTCAGGTGCGCTCAATAGTCCGGAAATTACGGTACTTGTAGTTTTTCATGTTGTTTGTCTGTAATTTTTGTAATGACTTGGCACTGCCTATCTTGGCCAGGACGCTCTTGAAAAAGAGATTTTAAATCTCAATGAGCCCTTCCTGGTTAAATAAAGGTTAAATAAAATAAAATTTAAAAAAGTGTTGACTCCCCCGCCTCAGTCTGCCAATCTGCTTCCATCAACACCCTGCGATGTTAGAACCATGGACCCCCTCTGAATGAGTCATGACTGTATGCACGCACGCACACATACACCCACACACACACACACACACACACACACACACACACACACACACACACACACACACACACACACACACACACACACACACACACACACACACACACACACACACACACACACACACACACACACACACACACTAGGAATCATTAGCATAAGCAGTATGATCATAGCGGTAGGCCTGGTTTCTGCATTTGTTTTTAACTCTATCTATCATCTCATAATAAGGCTCTGTTTGAATAATAATCCACAGCCTGTTGGAACAAATATCATTTTTTCACATTGAACTGCAGTTGAGCAGAAAATGAGATGAACAAGGAGAAAAGTGTGGTGAGGGCTGGGGATGAATGAAGGAGTTGAAGTGAGCAAGTGGGGCAAGCAGTCTCTTAGCAAGCTCAGTTTGCTCGCCACGGCTGGTTTCAAAGCGAGGCCCTGTGCATTTTTTTGTAGCCAGCTCAAAAGGTCTGATTCACCATTTACCCCTTCCTAGCCCCCTGCTGAGACCAAGGTCAAATGCATCATTTTCGGTTCGCTGAGTTGGCAAAATCTAGTGTTTAATGAAATTATGTGCAGAGGTGCTACCTCTGGTGAATTACATTCAAGGACAGGTCTATAAAATGAAGGAGAAATCCCATTACACAGATAGCATTGTACCATTTACAAAACATATAGCACTATTAAAATAGTTTGGAGAACATATCATTATTTGGTGCAACTGAAGTATGTTAATGTATTACATCTAATATTTTTTGAGTGCATTCATATTAGGCACGCTCACATCAGCAAACAGATCAATAAATAAATAATTGGCAAAATTACCTGTGTCTGCTAGATTACGGATATCACTCCTAACAGATGAATAAGGTAAATGAGGTAGATTTCATTACTTAAGCAGATCCTTTGTTCTCATTAGAATTGTAGAATAGATGTTTAAGAAAGACAAGATAAATTGCAGAGCGAAAGAAAACAAACCAAGTAACAGGTAACATTCATCTTCCTCCTGTTTTACTCAGTTACCACAGACTTTTTCACACACAAAGCCTGTCGACCAACCACTCTTCCACAAGTTTTGCTGCATCATGCAAGTATAATGAAAATAATTATTGCTATCAAAATTCATTAGTTTGATATATACAAATTGTTATACTTGCATTTCTTACCAATAATAAACTTCTGGATAAAGCTATTCTGAAATTAGAGTAAAAACACAGTCCTTATGGAAAAAACACATGCATTTCACGTGTTCACATGTTTCCCATGTGATCTCAAATGATCACGTGAGTTTGTGATAACATGTGACAACATGTAAAGCAACACTGATAACATTAAACTACAAAAGCACATGTGAAAACATGATCTCAAGTCAAATAAATGTGAAATAACAACATTGGGATGCAACATTTTTATATATTTGATATCATGAACCTAGACATTTGACAAAAGCACTTGTGAGAACATGATCTGGTGAAATGTTTTACATGTGAAATTTCACGTGTGAAGTGCTCCAAAAAATATGCTTCACATTATTTCACGTTGCATTTCAAGTGCGAAATGACGTGAATTTCCACATGTGAAATCATGTGATTTTTGCTTAAGGAAGTGTCTGAATGGAGTATATATGGTATGGAAGTTTGCATGGTAATTTACTCAGAAAACTGCTGCAATAAAATAGAATTGGTAAAATCAAAACTGTAATACAACACATAAAACACCCTTTACTATCTCTACAACTTCTAGAGATACCGCAACTCAACATGCCAATATAAGGTTGTAATGACATTTGGACTCAAGATCTACTGCTCTATCAAGCCTACATTTTAGAGTCATTTGTTTACAGTAACTACACGCCGTGTGCCCTCAAGACATACCCTAAAGTCTATGTAAATATTCAATAAGCATTAGCAATATGTAGGTCATGAACACCAATATCTGGACTTGGGACACATACTGTACAGTGCTATTGGAAAGTATACAGACCCCTTGACTTTTTCAACATTTTGTTCCATTAGACCCTTATTCTAAAATGGATTTGTTTTTTTTTCCTTCTCACACACAATATCCCACAATGACAAAGCAAAAACAGGTTTTAAGAAATATTTGCACATTTATATAATTTTTAATTTTTTTTAAATATCACATTTACATAAGTATTCAGACCCTTACTCAGTACTTTGGAAACCTTTGGCAGCACCTTTGGCAGCGATTACAGCCTCGCGTCTTCTTGGGTATGACTCTACAGGCTTGGCAAACCTGTGTTTGGGGAATTTCACCCATTCTTCTCTGCAGATCCTCTCAAGCTCTGTCAGGTTGGATGGGGAGCGTAGCTGCACAGCTATTTTCAGGTCTCTCCAGAGATGTTCGATCGGGTTCAGGTCCGGGCTCTGGCTGTGCCACTCAAGGACATTCAGAGACTTGTCCCGAAGCCACTCTTGTGTTGTCTTGGCTGTGTGTTTAGGGTTGTTGTCCTGTTGGAAGGTTAACCTTGCCCAAATCTGAGGTCCTGAGCGCTCTGGAGCAGGTTTTCATCAAAGACATCTCTGTACTATGCTGCTTTCATCTTTCCTTCGATCCTGACTAGTCTACCAGTCCCTGCTGCTGAAAAACATGCCCACAGCATGATGCTGCCACCACCATGCTTCATGGTGCCAGGTTTCCTCTAGATGTGACATTTGGCATTCAAACCAAAGAGTTCAATCTTGGTTTCATAAGACCAGATAATCTTGTTTCTCATGGTCTAAGAGTCCTTTAGGGGCCTTTTGGCAAACTGCAAGCAGGCTGTTATGTGCCTCTTACTGGGGAGTGGCTTCCTTCTGGCCACTCTACCATAAAGGCCCGATTGGTGGAGTGCTGCAGAGATGGTTGTCCTTCTGGAAGGTTCTCCCATCTCAACAGAGGAACTTGGGATCTCTGTCAGAGTGACCATCTGGTTCTTGGTCACCTCTCTGACCAAGGACCTCGTCCCCCGATTGCTCAGTTTGGCTGGGTGGCCAGCTCTGGGAAGAGTCTTGGTGATTCCAAACTTCTTCCATTTAAGAATGATGGAGGCCACTGTATTCTTGGGGACCTTCAATGCTGCAGACATTTTTTGGTACCCTTCCCAGATCTGTGCCTCGACACAATCCTGTCTCAGAGCTCTACGGACAATTCCTTCGACCGCATGGCTTGGATTTTGCTATGACATGCACTGCCAACTGTGGGACCATATATAGACAGGTGTGTGCCTTTCTAAATCATGTCCAATCAATTGAAAATTTACCACAGGTGGACTTCAATCAAGTTGTAGAAACATCTCAAGGATGATCAATGGAAATAGGATGCACCTGAGCTCAATTCCGAGGCTCATAGCAAAGGGTCTGAATAATTATGTAAATATGTTTTTTCTGTTTTGATTTTTAATACATTTGCAAAAAAAATACAAAAAACTGTTTTCACTTTGTTATTATGGGGTATGGTATGTAGATTGATGAGGTAAAACAAATATTTAATCATTTTTAGAATAAGGCTGTTGCGTAACATATTGTGGGAAAAATGAAGGGGTCTGAATACTTTCCCAATGCACTGTATATATCTATAGATATACACTGAACAAAATGTCTAAATCATGTCCAATCAATTGAATTTACCACAGGTGGACTTCAATCAAGTTGTAAAAACTTCTCAAGGATGATCAATGGAAACTCGATGCACCTGAGCTCAATAGCAACGTGTCTGAATTTCTTATGTAATTTAGGCATTACTGTTTTTTAATTGTAAAACATTTGCAAAAAATTCAAAAAACCTGTTTTCACTTTGTCATTATGGGGTGTTGTGTGTAGATTGATGAGGGGAAATAATAAATGTATCCATCTTAGAATAAGGCTGTAACGTAACAAAATGTTGAAAAAGGGAATGGGTCTGAATACTTTCCAAATGCACTGTATTGGTGTCATAACGAGGGTTAAAGTTTCTTAATTACAAATCAATCATATGATGTCTTATACCAGTGGTTCTCAACTGGGACCCAACATTGACAATGGGGTCGCAACCCAATATTATGGACTTTTGAGGATTGCATTTTGTAATGTTGTATTGCAGCTGCCTTCTTGGTCAGGCTTCACTTGCAAAAGAGACTCTGTCTCAATGGGCTACTATTACGGCATTAAAGAATGTCATTACACAGCCATATTAACTGGGAAAACATTTATTATCAATTCGGGGGAGTAAGCCATTTAATTAGGGAAACAGTTCAGGAGTGGGGTGTAATAAATTATCAGATTGAGAACATCACATCAAAACCAGTCCAATAATGTTAATGAACAGTAACACATACAGTACCAGTGTTTAAAATATAAAAAAACAACAAACATTAGGATATCGTAATCAGCAATTACCATGTGAATAGTTTCACAACCTTGAAACGTTTTTTTAAAGGTGTAAGTTTTTAACCAATTCAATAAATGTAATATGAATGTCAGAATTAATGAACAATACGAATTAACATACTGAACAACAACTCATTTGTTTATTTATTGTGAGTGAGTGAGTGAGTGAGTGAGTGAGTGAGTGAGTGAGTGAGTGAGTGAGTGAGTGAGTGAGTGAGTGAGTGAGTGGTGAGTGAGTGACTGAGTGAGTGAGTGATGAGTGAGTGAGTGAGTGAGTGAGTGAGTGAGTGAGTGAGTGAGTGAGTGAGTGAGTGAGTGAGTGAGTGAGTGAGTGAGTGAGTGTGTTTGGCCTATCAGTGGGAAAAGTGGGGGTGTTTCTTCAGTTTGACAAGTTTATTGATGTCTGGGGTGCTGGTTGACAGAGCAACTCGGAGGTCATGCTGGCTGTCCAGTTTGTTTCTGCTTTTAGTTTTCAGCAACGGCCATAGCAAAGAAGCCACTTTCACACAGATAGGTAGTGCTGAACAGTAGCATGATTCTGATTGCATGACAGGCGAGAGCAGGACACTCTCCCACTACACTGTGCCAGAATTGTAGCAGTGTCATTTCCGGGAAGCGCATGTTCAGTTTGCGATCATATGACAGCTGAACCAGCTGATCCTCTTCATTGCTTGGCAATGTGACACTTGTCATCTCCACTCGAAAGGGATCCTGTATCCAGTCGTCTTGTCTCCTGTTTTCCTCCGGTAAGTAGTTGCAAAACTTTCCCTGCAGCCTTACCAAGATGCTGTTTAACAGTTTTTTTCAGTGCCGCTGTGCACTTTGTTGATCAGATTCTGAATCTCGAAATCAGCTTTGGGAATCATCCCAATCCTCCCGTTAGAAACATGATTTGCCCAAACGGTAAGCTTCGTCTTCAAGGCATCCACTTTGTCCCTCTGTTCAAATCGATTGTGCCCCCGTCCCGTACTTTGACACATTGAGCGAATTCAGATGATCAAAAATATCCGCCAGGTAGGCAACCTTTGCGAGCCATTCCTCACAATCGAAATGTTCAGCCAGAGGTGCCTTGTTTTACGAAAGAAATGCAGTAATCTCCGCTTGAAGCTCAAAAAGGCGACCCAACACTTTACCCCTGGAGAGCCAGCAGACTTCTGCATGATATAGCACCTGCGGGTGCTCGCTCCCCATATCCCTCCAGAAGGCCTGGAAACAACTGCTTTTCATGGACATTTTTTGATAGAGTTGACCCACTTCATCACATCCTGGAGAAAGTCGTAGAGCTCAGGCACCATGTTCTTCGCTGCCAATGCCTCCCTGTGTAGGAAGCAGTGGTTCCACGTCGCACTTGGTGCACTCTCCAGGATCTGCTTTACTACTCCGGATTGCTTTCCCATCATAGCAGCTGCCCCATCTGTGGTCACACCGACACACCCTGGCCAGTCCCACTGAGCACAGGTACATATCCAGTGTGTTAAAGACAGCCTCTATAGTGGTGGTGGTAGGCAAATCAGCACTAAAAAGGAACTGTTCCTCAAAGTTATTATCCCAGACATGTCTGACATAGACCATTAGAATTGCATGGTCAAACTGCAGTGCGTAATTGACATTTGAACTGAAGCTTTCTGATGTCTGCCACATTATGTCCTCAGACATGTCCTGGATTATTTTTCTTGTGGTGTCATTGGATAGGGGTATGGTTTTAAGTTTGTTGGCGGCTGGCTGACTCTCCCAAGATTTCAGTGCACATATAATTTGCACCAGGGAGCATGATATCCTCTGCGCTGTTGTGGGCATTTTTGCACTTGGCAAAGGCACTGGGCCAAAGCACTGGGTATGATGCGCAAAGTGACTTTTCTTGTACCTTGCAGACTTTCTTCAATGAATCTTGTGAGGCATCCAGATATTTACATTTACTTTCAAAAAAGGTCAGCTGTCTTACCTTTGTGGCTTGGATGCTTGGTGTCCAGATGCCTTTTCATTTTGCAGGGTTTCATGCTCTCATTAGCTAACAGCTCGTAGCATAGGACGCACAGCTGTCTACACTCATCCTACCTGTCTTCTATAATAGTGAAACCAAAGAGCTCTCCAAGGATGTCAGGGACAAGATTGTAGACCTACACAAGGCTGGAATAAGCTACAAGACCATCGCCGAAGCAGCTTGGTGAGAAGGTGACAACATTTAGTGGGATTATTCGTAAATGGAAGAAACACAAAAGAACTGTCAATCTCCCTCGGCCTGGGGCTCCATGCAAGATCTCACCTCGTGGAGTTGCAATGATCATGAGAACGGTGAGGAATCAGCCCAGAACTACACGGGTGGATCTTGTCAATGATCTCAAGGCAGCTGGGACCATAGTCACCAAGAAAACAATTGGTAACACACTACGCCATGAAGGACTGAAATCCTGCAGTGCCTGCAAGGTCCCCCTGCTCAAGAATACATATACATACCCGTCTAAAGTTTGCCAATGAACATCTGAATGATTCAGAGGACAACTGGTGAAAGTGTTCTGGTCAGATGAGACCAAAATGGAGCTCTTTGGCATCAACTCAACTCGCCATGTTTGGAGGAGGAGGAATGCTGCCTATGACCCCAAGAACACCATCCCCACTGTCAAACATGGAGGTGGAAACATTATGCTTTGGGGGTGTTTTTCTGCTAAGGGGACAGGACAACTGCACCGCATCATTTGACGGGGCCATGTACTGTCAAATCTTGGGTGAGAACCTCCTTCCCTCAGCCAGGGCATTGAAAATGGGTCATGGATGGGTATTCCAGCATGACAATGACCCAAAACACAGTGTATGGATGTATGCAACATACCACCCACACATTGTGAACACAGCATTATCATCTCCCACGCTGGTCAAAATCTGTTTAAAGTTTCAAGTTGTATTAGTTGTATGTACGGGATACACATGACATACACTGTCCAACGAAATGCTTACTTGCAGGTTCCTTCCTGACAATGAAACAACAATAAGAAATAATAAAATATAAGAATAAGAGCATAAAGTAAATGGCTCAGTAGAATAGAATAAATACTTTAGCATAATTATAATTCTCTGTATAAAGTACAGAGTCAAAAGTTTGAACACAACTACTCATTCAAAGTTGTTGTTTTCTTTACTATTTTCTACATTGTAGAATAACAATGAAGACATCAAAACTGAAATAACACATATGGAATCATGTAGTAACCAAAAAAGTGTTAAACACTCGATTCTTCAAAGTAGCCACCATTTGCCTTGATGACACATTTGCACACTTTTGGCATTCTCTCAACCAGTTTCATGAGGTAGTCACCTGGAATGTATTTCAATTAACAGGTTTGCGTTGTTCAAATGAAATGTGGAATATATTTAATTCTTAATGCATTTGAGCTAATCAGTTGTGTTGTGACAAGGTAGGGGTGGTATACAGGAGATAGCCCTATTTGGTAAAAGACCAAGTCCATACTTTGGCAATAACAGCTCAAATAAGCAAAGAGAAACGACAGTCCATCATAACTTTAAGACATGAAGGTCAGTCAATCAGGAAAATGTCAATTACTTTGGAAGTTTCTTCAAGTGCAGTCGCAAAAACCATCAAGCACTATGAAGAAACTGGCTCTCATGAGGACCGCCACAGGAAAGGAAAAGCAATAGTTTCCTCTTCACAGAGTTCAAGTAACAGACACATCTCAACATCAACTGTTCAGAGGAGACTGTGTGAATCAGGCCTTCATGGTCGAATTGCTGCGAAGAAACCACTACTAAAGGACACCAATAATAAGAAGAGACTTGCTTGGACAAAGAAACACAAGCAATGGATATTAGACCAGTGGAAATTTGTCCTTTGGTCTGATTAGTCCAAATGTGAGATTTTTGGTTCCAACCTCCATGTCTATGTGAGATGCAGAGTTGGTGAACGGATGATCTCCGCATGTGTGGTTCCCACTGTGAAGCATGGAGGAGGAGGTGTGATGGTATGGGAGTGCTTTGCTGGTGACACTGTCAGTGATTTAATTAGAATTCAAGGCACACTTAATCAGCATGGCCACAACAGCATTCTGCAGCAATACGCCAACCCATCTGGTTTGCGCTTAGTGGGACTATCTTTTGTTTTTCAACAGGACAATTGCCAACACACCTCCAGGCGCCTCCACAATTACCTGACATCAACCCAATTGAGATGGTCTGGAATGAGTTGGACCACAGAGAGTGAAGGAAAAACAGCCAACAAGTGCTCAGCATATTTGGGAATTCCTTCAAGATTGTTGGAAAAGCATTCCAGGTGAAACTGGTTGGGAGATTGTCAAGAGTGTGTAAACTACTTGTCATTAAGGCATAGGGTGGCTACTTTGAAGAATCTAAAATCTAAAATATATTTTGACTTATCCAACACTTTTTTGGTTAATACATGATTCCATATGTGTTATTTCATAGTTTTGATGTCTTCACTATTATTCTACAATGTAGAAAATAATAAAAATAAAGAAAAACCTTTGAATGAGTAGGTGGCTCCATACTTTTGACTGGTACTGTGTAGTGTTATTGCCAATACTCACAGCCTGTGGTCCGCCCGTCAGGAAGTCCAGGATCCAGTTGCAGAGGAATGTGTCAAGACCCAGGCTCTGAGCTGGGTGTCGAGCTTGGAGGGGACAATAGTGTTGAATGCTGAACTGTAGTCAATGAACAGCATTCTAACATACTGTAGGTTTTCCTCTTGTCCAGATGTGTGAATTACGATAGAAATGGCATCTTCTGTGGATCTGTTGGAGTTGTAGGCAAATTGGAGTGGGTCCGGTGTGTCTGGCATGCTGTCCTTGATGTGGGCCATGATCAGCCTCTTGAAGCACTTCATGATGACCAGGGTGAGTGTGACGGGGTGATAGTAATTTGGCAATGTCACCTTGTTTTTCTTCGGCACTGGGACGATGGTGGTCTCCTTGAAGCAGATGGGGAGGCTGGGCACTACACAGCTGGATTTGCCTTTGTAGTCAGTGATAGAATGTAGTCCTTGCCACATGAGTCTGAGTTGTCAAACATAAATTCAAGTTTGAGACTGTATTGTCTTTTTGCATCCCTAATGGATTTGCAGAGCTCATACCTGCTTGCCTTGTACTCCTTAATCTTTGAACATACACCAATCAGTATTCTCAAAAGTCCTTCTCTGTGTTGGTGGCTCCATCTTTGTTGCTGCTTGTAATCTGGTAGTAGGAACAGAGAGATGTGATCTGATTGGAAGAAGTGGGGGCGGGGGAGGGCTTTGTATGCATCATGGATGTTTGTATATACTGTGCATGGTCCAACACACATAATTATTTTCTTCTGGGGCAGGATGCATGCTGGTGATATTTAGGAGAATTTTTTTTTAAACGTGCTGTGTTAAAATCACCCGCAACCATTAAGACTGCTTCCGGGCTGCTTCCGGGTGAGAGGATTCTTGCTGGCAAATGATCTTGTACAGTTCGTGGAGTGCCGCCTTGGTGTTTGCTTGTGTCGGTATGTACACAGTTGAGATAATAACAGTGGGGTTGGCATTTTAGCATCAGAAACTCCAGGTCGTGTAATCAAGCCATATGGGAAATGAAAAAGCTGTCTGGGTGAACAACAGAGTAAAGTATATTGTTCGAAAGCTATGTCTCTGCAAATTGAAGCCTTGCTCTGAGTTCACAAAGTTTATTTTCCAGCAATTGGACAATAGCCATCAGGATGACACTAGGAAGAAGAGGCTGTGCTTGGAGTCCCCTTCCCTTCCTCTTCTTCATTGACAGCTTTGCATTCGTTCATCTTTGTCAGCAGCAACAGGTAAGCCTGCTGTGTGGGGAGCAAATGTAGTATTTGAGATCTGGGAGACTGAGAGATAAGTGTGTAGCTTCTGATTCATGATCCAGAAGTGTGTTTTGGTCGTAAGAAATTATTGAACAAACATTCTGAACAATCAAGAACAATCAAAGTAATAATTAACACCAAAATAGCCATAAAGCAAAGTCGAGTAGGATCCAGCAAGACGCGCGCCCTCCTCAGCCCCGCCATCTTATCTAAGCTTTTCACAGAGTGTGTCACATGACCCTGAAAGTCAAAAAGTGA
Organism: Salmo salar; assembly: GCF_965601325.2. Lineage (NCBI taxonomy): Eukaryota > Metazoa > Chordata > Actinopteri > Salmoniformes > Salmonidae > Salmo > Salmo salar. Next base: position 21,965,212 of record NC_138309.1, on the reverse strand, counting down.
ACAACATTCCAACACAAAGCTTGTGTGTCTCATTAACTGCATCAGAGTGAAGTGTGAATTAGGCAGATTGACAACGGCTTTGTCCCAAATGGCACCCTATTCCCGATATAGTGTCCAAACAGTCTGAGTGCAATGTTTGGCCTTGCCTTGCAATATTTACAGCAAGTTTGATAATACTCCATTCATGTTGTTTTTCATAGTACTGAATGCAAGGTGTTGTTTACTATCAGTTTACCTGTACTAGTAAGATGGTATGTTTTGATGCGGTTTACATGTAAGGTTTTTTCATACTCACACAGTATGATACAAAGTGTTACTATGTGAAAGATAATGATATTACTTAATGTGTTAAGTTGTCCAATCTATTATTCTCTTGTTCTCTTGTTGAACTTAGCCCATTGAAAGTGACATTCTTATAATTTAACAAGTTGTTCCTCACATATGAGTCAGGCATAGAAAGACAAGGGGTAAGTAATCAGCAGAGCAGTTGAGGTATGATTTAATTACTTGATCAGGGTAAGCAAGGGAGCAAGTAGCGTTTCTACATCCAGTCACTACTTATCAAATGGGCAATTAGGCTACGGTCACCAGAAAACAAATAAAGAAGATAGATAAGAGACACTGGCAGTGTAGGTACCACATAAACCTCAGAGCACCTCAGTTGAATTACTTCAGTTGAAACAGCTTCTACCCCCAAGCCAAAAGACTCCTGAACAGTTCTTGAAATGGCTACCCAGACTATGTGCACCCCCCACCCCCCTCTTCTATGCTGCCGCTACTCTCTGTTATTATCTATAATAATAACTCTACCCACATGTACATATTACCTCAATTACCTCGACACCGGTGCCCCCGCACGTTGACTCTGTACCAGTACCCCCTGTATATAGCCCCGTTATTCGTTATTGTTATTTACTGCTGCTCTTTAATTATTACTTTTCTGACTTTTTTTAGGTATTTTCTTAAAACTGCATTGTTGGTTAAGGGCTTGTTAGTAAGCATTTCACAGTAAGGTCTACACCTGTTGTATTCGGCGCATGTGACAAGTACAATTTGATTTGATTATTTCGCTCTACATATTTATCTTACACAGGGAAGAAAGTTTAGAACAATTGAATAAGGGATGAGGACACAGGTATTTTGCAGCCCTCCCAGTCTCAAACCAATGGGAGGTGACATGGCGACCATGGCGGATGCCCCTGAATGGTTTTATACTCCTGTAATAATTCACTGCTCCGATACAGAGTGAAATAGAGTGACAAAGCAGAAGGGACAACGTGCAGGGGTGAGATTATTGGTATCAGACCACCAGCACGTGTTAAAGTTACACCTAACGGACAGGCAGGTTCACCTGGAGTTATGGATGTTTTTACAGAGGAACAGGAAGGGGAGATAAGGGAGAGCAACTCAGCTCTGTGTCATGTGTCACTCAGGACTACACCCATGCAAGGCAAGATTGATGGCGGGGGCAGAAGGGAAGGCAGGAATGATGAAGCCTTTCACTTCCACCAATCCATATCAGTGCATCCAGGAAGGCTGGAGACATAACTGTATGGGAACACAGTGGTTTTCTCCTCCGCAGAGCAAAGCTAAGCGAGCTGACCACTCAAAGGGGAAGGGGAATGGAAAGGAAGGGCCAAAACCGCTTTGTATGTCTATCCAGGTGACAACTGCAGTATATCCACAGCAGATTATTTACACAAATGTTATATCACAAAGGAATAGATCTAGGCTGGATTTTTATTACTTAACAAAAATTTTATAAACCATAGACCTACCACACACTGCACAGTGAGCTACGTGAGCCATGACTCCACAATTGATTTTCCTTTGCATTAGTAGTAACTGCTTTAGGTTTTGTCTATAAAACATCATCCAACACAAACCACCAACTACCAGTATCCCAGTGGAACATATGATTGATTCTCTGCCTTAAAACACAAACACCTAGCGTCTTTGAAAGTGGCTTAATTTAGTTTGGTAACTCCAGCCTAAGTGTTTCTAAGGCTGGGGGACCTGCAGGGAGGTGTATGAGACCTGATTAGAAACCCTGACGTTTCAGAGCATCTTCTTACATCATGTTAGCTAACTCAATCAGCCTTGTCGTCCTCATTCTTATTTAATTCCGCACAAAACACAGAGAGAACAGGGAGGGAGGAAAACACATCTTAATTCTAGTGCAGCATATCCTGTGCCAGATGCATGATCCTGGTGGAAAAAAGGACACTTGTGAATTTGCATTTAGATTACTGTGGTAATAGAAACCGTGGCGATGAATCTCGTTGTGAAAAAGAGACTGATGTGTTGAATTCCGAAATAAAGCACACAACTTAAACAAAACATTGGTATGAATTGCTGTGAAAACGGAATCATCATAATCAATCTATCATACTCAGTTCATAATAGATGCAGTTTATAAGAAACCTTATTAAGGTTTTATAGCCAACATTGTTGCAACCCCTAAACCCCTATACCTAGTCTGTTCAACCTCTCGTATCGTCTGAGATTCCTAAAGATTGGAAAGCGGCCGCGATCATCCCCCTATTCAAAGGGGGAGACACTCTAGACCCAAACTGTTACAAACCTACAGTGGGGGAAAAAAGTATTTGATCCCCTGCTGATTTTGTACGTTTGCCCACTGACAAAGAAATGATCAGTCTATCATTTTAATGGTAGATTTATTTGAACAGTGAGAGACAGAATAACAACAAAAAAATCCATACAAATGCATGTAAATAATGTTATAAATTGATTTGCATTTTAATGAGGGAAATAAGTATTTGACCCCCTCTCAATCAGAAAGATTTCCCAGGTGTCTTTTATACAGGTAACGAGCTGAGATTACCTGTATAAAAGACACCTGTCCACAGAAGCAATCAATCAATCAGATTCCAAACTCTCCACCATGGCCAAGACCAAAGAGCTCTCCAAGGATGTCAGGGACAAGATTGTAGACCTACACAAGGCTGGAATGGGCTACAAGATACAAGACCATCGCCAAGCAGCTTGGTGAGAAGGTGACAACAAGTTGGTGCGATTACTCGCAAATGGAAGAAACACAAAAGAACTGTCAATCTCCCTCGGCCTGGGCTCCATGCAAGATCTCACCTCGTGGAATTGCAATGATCATGAGAACGGTGAGGAATCAGCCCAGAACTACACGGGAGGATCTGGTCAATGCTCTCAAGGCAGCTGGGACCATATTCACCAAGAAAACAATTGGTAACACACTACACCATGAAGGACTGAAATCCTGCAGTGCCCGCAAGGTCCCCCTGCTCCAGAAAGCACATATACATGCCTGTCTGAAGTTTGCCAATGAACATCTGAATTATTCAGAGGACAACTGGGTGAAAGTGTTGTGGTCAGATGAGACCAAAATTGAGCTCTTTGGCATCAACTCAACTCGCCGTGTTTGGAGGAGGAGGAATGCTGCCTATGACCTCAAGAACACCATCCCCACCGTCAAACATGTAGGTGGAAAAAATTATGCTTTCGGGGTGTGGTGTTTTTCTGCTAAGGGGACAGGACAACTTAACCGCATCAAAGGGATGATGGACGGGGCCATGTACCGTCAAATCTTGGGTGAGAACCTCCTTCCGTCAGGCAGGGCATTGAAAATGGGTCGTGGATGGGTATTCCAGCATGACAATGACCCAAAACACACGGCCAAGGCAACAAAGGAGTGGCTCAAGAATTAGCACACCTCTTCAGCGTCTCACCCCGTCAGCGGGATCAAAATCCAGCGAAAAATCATATCGCCAATTAGCATTAAAAAAATATAATAATTAAAAAAATATATATATATATATATATATATTTTTTTTATAGATACACCTCTCCTGAATCGACCCACGTCATCCGATTTCAAAAAGGTTTTACAGGAAAAGCAAATCATTAGATTATGTTAGATGAGTCCATCGTAAAAAGCAGCAACAGAGCCATTTTCCGACCAACCACTTGCATCACATATAACCAAAAAACAGCTAAATGCAGCACTAACCTTTTACAAACTTCATCAGTCAGATGACACACCTAGGACATCATGTTATACAATGCATGTATTCTTTTGTTCAATAAAGGTCATATTTATATATAAAAACAGCATTTTACATCGGCGTCTGACGTTGACTAAATAATTTCCCCTCAAATGCGTCCCGGTAAACAATGCTACAATTCCCTAAATTACTATCCGATAACGATTTTTTAAATTTATATTGTCAATCTAACATTTATAGATGAATATCTCTTGAGAACACCTGTCATACCAGATTTTAAATTAACTTTACTGGGTAATCACACTTTGCGATAAAAGGAGATGCGATACTCAGAAAATGAGCTAATATACAGAGCTCGGCGCCATCTTGGAACAATCGCATGTCACATCTCATCTTGTATAATATTGTCAATAATCGCCTACCTTTAGTTGTCTTCATCAGAAAGCATCCCAGGTCCACAACAGATGTATTTTCGGTCGAAAAAGTCCATACTTCACGTTCCATTAGCCTGCTGTTGGTAGCGCGTCCTAGGGCTCTCTCCATCCAAGCGCAGGGCTGAAGTTCCGGATAAAATGAAATTCTCCCGCCTGTAGGTTTGTTCAAACATGTCAAACGTTGTAAAACATTAATCTTCAGGGCCTGTAACACCAAGAGAGCCAATAAGATTCGAGGGGGATGATTTCATTGCCTTTAAAACCGTTTCCAAAGGTGGGGGTAGACATGGCCGCCGGCGTCATAATGGTGATGGCCCATCCCCTGTGACCAATTTCCAATGACTCTCATTCACTGAGTTTCGACTGTATAAGGCTCAAACCACTGTGAAAAGACTGGCGACATCTAGTGGAAGCAATAGGAAGTGCTCACTGAACCATGGTTAACGGTGTGATTTATAGGGAAAGATGAGAAGTCGAGTCCACAATTCTGAATTGCACTTCCTGTTTCAATCGGTCTCGGGGTTTTGACTGCCATTTGAGTTCTGTTATACTCACAGACACCATTCAAACAGTTTTAGAAACTTTAGGGTGTTTTCTATCCATATATAATAAGTATATGCATGCCGCCCTAGCCTCTGAGTTTTATTAGTAGGCCGTTGAAAATGGGAACGATTTTTTTTCAAAATGCGCTGTGGCGCCCCCTATCCTAGGGTATCCTCAAGATTAAGGTCCTGGAGTAGCCTAGCCAGTCTCCAGACCTTAATCCCATTGAAAATCTGTGGAGGGAGCTGAAGGTTCAAGTTGCCAAACGTCAGCCTCGAAACCTTAATGACTTGGAGAAGATCTGCAAAGAGGAGTGGGACAAAATCCCTCCTGAGATGTGTGCAAACCTGGTGGCCAACTACAAGAAACCGTCTGATCTCTGTGATTGCCAACAAGGGTTTTGCCACCAAGTACTAAGTCATATTTTGCAGAGGGGTCAAATACTTATTTCCTTCATTAAAATGCAAATCATTTTATAACATTTTTGACATGCGTTTTTCTGGATTTTTTGGTTGTTATTCTGTCTGTCATTGTTCAAATAAACCTACCATTAAAATTATAGACTGATCATTTCTTTGTCAGTGGGCAAACGTACAACCATCAGCAGGGGATCAAATACTTTTTTCCCTCACTGTATATACAGGGGGTACTAGTACCGAGTAAATGTGCGCAGGTAAAGGTTAGTCGAGGTGATTTGTACATGTAGGTACGGGTAAAGTGACTATGCATAGATAATAAACAGCGAGTAGCAGCAGTGTAAAAACAAAGGGGGTGGCCATTTGATTAATTGTTCAGCAGCGGTATGGCTTGGGGGAGAAGTTGTTTAGGAACCTTTTGGACCTAGACTTGGTGCTACGGTACCACTTGCCGTGCGGTAGCAGAGAGAACAGTCTATGACTAGGGTGGCTGGAGTCTTTGACAGTTTTTAGGGCCTTCCTCTGACACCACCTGGTTTAGAGGTCCTAGATGGCAGGAAGCTTGGTCCCAGTGATGTACTGGGCCGTACGCACTACCCTCTGACTTTCTACCTACATGTATCCAATTGCATACAGCTCAGCGTTCAACACCATAGTACCCTCAAAGCTCATCACTAAGCTATGGAACCTGGGGCTAAAAACACCTCCCTCTGCAACTGGATCCTGGACTTCCTGACGGGCCGCCCCCAGGTGGTGAGGGTAGGTAGCAACACATCTGCCACACTGATCCTCATCACTTGAGCTCCCCAGGTGTGCGTGCTCAGTCCCCTCCTGTATTCCCTGTTCACCCATGACTGCATGGCCAGGCACGACTCCAACACCATCATTAAGTTTACAGACGACACAACAGTGGTAGGCCTGATCACCGACAACGATGAGACAGCCTTTAGGGAGGAGATCAGAGACCTGGCCGGGTGGTGCCAGAATAACAACCTATCCCTCAACGTAACCAAGACTAAGGAGATGATTGTGGACTACAGGAAAAGGAGCACAGAGCACACCCCATTCCCATCCACGGGGCTGTAGTGGAGCAGGTTGAGAGCTTCAAGTTCCTTGGTGTCCACAACAACAAACTAGAATGGTCCAAACACACCAAGACAGTCGTGAAGAGGGCACGACAAAGCCTATTCCCCCTTAGGAAACTAAAAAGATTTTGGCATGGGTCCTGAGATCCTTAAAAGGTTCTACAGCTGCAACATCGAGAGCATCCTGACCAGTTGCTTCACTGCCTGGTATGGCAATTGCTCGGCCTCCGACCGCAAGGCACTTCAGAGGGTAGTGCGTATGGCCCAGTACATCACTGTGGCAAAGCTGCCTGCCATCCAGGACCTCTACACCAGGCGGTGTCAGAGGAAGGCCCTAAAAATTGTCAAAGACCCTAGCCACCCTTGTTATAGACTGTTCTCTCTACTACCGCATGGCAAGCGATACTGGAGTGCCAAGCCTAGGACAAATAGGCTTCTCAACCATTTTTACCCCCAAGCCATAAGACTCCTGAACAGGTAACCAAATGGTTACCCGGACTATTTCCATTGTGTGCCCCCCCCCCTCCAACCCCTCTTTTACGCTGCTGCTGCTACTCTCTGTTTATCTTATATGCATAGTCACTTTAACTATACATTCATGTACATACTACCTCAATTGGCCCGACCAACCAGTGCTCCCGCACATTGGCTAACCGGGCTATCTGCATAGTGTCCCAACACCCGCCAACCCCTCTTTTTACTCTTCTGCTACTCTCTGTTCATCATATATGCATAGTCACTTTAACCATACCTACATGTACATACTACCTCAATAAGCCTGACTAACCGGTGTCTGTATATAGGCTTGCTACTGTTATTTTCAAATGTCTTTTTACTGTTATTTTATTTCTTTACTCACCTACACACACACCTACACACACACACACACACCTACACACACACACACACACACACACACACACACACACACATTTTTTTTTCGCACTATTGGTTATAGCCTGTAAGTAAGCATTTCACTGTAAGTTCTGCACCTGTTGTGTTTGGCGCACGTGACAAATAAACTTTGATTTGGAGAAGAAAACCTACAGTACCTCAAGAGGCAACATTGCTCTGAACAAGTGTTGATTTTTGTATTTATGAATGCTGTATTGTTTGTCAATATTCCTGCACATACTGAGAGGGTCTTTACGTGTTTCCAGCCTTCCCTCTTCCCTAATCACACAAATGATAGCAAGCTCCTCAGTATCTGATGTACTTAATTAAGATTCCACCATCTTCTACAAACACACACAGAATTTAGAGATGTCACAAAATGAAATTCTGATCCACCCATTGGTAACCCCTGTGTTTCTCCCTAGTTTTAGGTGATTTTGCGTAGTACAGGAAAACAAATAAAAGGGACATTAATGAGCATAAACAATGAACAACATATAAAGGGGACATTAATGGGCATAAAGTTGGGATCCATCCACCCCCTTCAGTGTTTACTTTTTTCATGCTGTAAAGAAAGTCAGAATAGATTCCCCACCTGCTGGCATGGCCTTGAGTAATCCACTAGGCCCTAAGCAAAGGAGTGAAGGCTCTGTATGTGTCCCAAATGGCAACCTACTGCCTTTATAGTGCACTACTTATGATCAGGGACCATAGAGCTCTGGTCAAAATATGTGCTCTATAGGGAATAGGCTACCATTTGGGGCGCAGTCTCTGTCTGTTGCATGGGGGCGCGGTGGAGTGAATCTGGGTGAAGGACTGATTAATTTCTCGGCAGAATGTGGAGGCAGACCTGTTGCTCAACAGAAAGCCTGTAAATGGCAATCATTGAACTGTCAGACACCATCAGCATTCAGTCGACTGTAGAGCTGAAGACGTTGCCCCTACTTAAGCTTCAGAGGATAACAACACTGAGACGATCGAGACACTAGCTCACTATTCATATTTTAGAATCTCTAAACGCAGACAGAGTAAGATCTCACTGTGGGGAGAGATTTGTTAATTAACTGATTACAGCATAAACAAGATAAGTGCAATGGAGCAGTTTATGTTGAATGATTTGAGGTTGCGATTGTGACTCCGCTTCCCACTCACAGAGAAATCTCTTTGCCAACAATGGAAAACATAGAGGTCTAAATATTTGTATAATTATTGTTAGACCTGTGCATGCGTGCTTGATATACATTTAGCTAGTGAATCAATAGAAAGGGAGTGGACTTCACTACATATTAATTATTATTTCCCTCATCCTGATTCTACGTTGTTGATTTGAAAACAGAGTGGCATCTTTAAAAACACAACCAAAAGCAAACATGTCAGGGGCCCTTTGTGGCCATCAATACAGCAGGAATTGTGTTTGGACCAGTGACTCCACTCATTTTGTTGTATCTCCCTCTCTCTCTCTCTCTCCCTCTGTTCTAAAATTCATTGCCATCTGCCTTGGCGAGGTGTAAATATGAACTCAGACTGACTTGCTCACCCAAGCTTTATGTGTTAACATTTGACAATGTCTAATTTTGTGAAAACCAGGATGTATTGGCTAGAAAATGGTTACCGCCTGATAATGGCAGTCATAATAGTTTGGGATATGTGTCTGTCACACAATGTAAATTAACTTATTAGATGAGGGTAATTAGTGCAAGACAACAGCTGCATTGGACAGAGCTGCTCAGCCATGATTGAAGAGGATCCATCTGATCTCAAGACAAATCTCTATGGATAGTCATGCAATTTAATGAGTAAGGACACCAAGGCAACACATCCACATTTTTTGGTGAATATGAAAGCTTGTTTAGACCTGGTTAAGCAGTCATACTGTAATCTACACTCTTGGAAGTAAACGTGCCTGGAAGAACCTTTTGGGTTCCCACACCGGTGGAACCTTTCCAGTTGAAAAAGGTACCTCGAGGAACCCCTCTGAAAAGTGTCTTCGAGGAACTCCTGTGTAAAGGTTCAAATTGGAACCTTTGTGTGAAGGGAGGGGCTAAATGTTGAACCTTTTTAATAATACAGTATATTGTAGAGGTGGTAGCCTATCAGATTGGAGGTGTGGATAGTTATTTTTGGTCACGCGTCAGTGTAAATATAATTTCGGTTAATCATGTTAAGTTTGTACACAGCAAATTGAAATGAGCCTTGAATATTTCTGAATATTATAAATTCTAACATAATATCAATAATATTAACATTGCTGATTACATACAGTTATAAAGTTGTAAATATTCCAACTTTTGGATTTGCGTAGAGTCAAAAGTGATGGGAAGTTCAACTCTTTTTACTGACTCTGATCTTTTTGACTCTTTCAGTCAAAAGAACATTTGAGTTAGTAATGCCCAGAGCACGCAGGACCCCCTCCTGGCAAATGATGAACTGAAAACTCAAGAGTCATGATTCTAAAAGCCTCTCGTTCACCATAAGTATAGAGGTAGAGGCGAAGTGAGAGGTTCCACTCGCGCCAAAATCTGTCCAAAATAAGCCCAATGCTTTTCTATGGGCTTATTTTGGACCTAAGCTTGTCGCCTACCTTCCTGCCTTTGGGACAACAACTCCCATTGTTAGGGCGGAGACATGAGCATCTTATCATATATAGAGATCTCTGCCATAAGGGGCTTATTGGAGGTGTCATTTGTGACAGACTTGTAAAAGTGTGCTTTAAACAATGTGCATTTGTTGATTGCTAGGCATACAAATAAAATTAAGTATCCAGCCTACTTAACTGTTCAGTTAAGAAATAGCTCCAGGAATGGACATAATATTTCCAGACTAGATGACTCACCACATTTTTATGAATAAGATGCTTCTGTCATCTTTTGAGCACGTGCCCTTACCTCTATAAAAAGTACATACGCCGCATAATTGTAACGGCCGTCGTATGAAGTAGACCAAGGCGCAGCGGGTTGAGTGCTCATTTTAACGCTTTATTTTAATAAACTTGAACACTTAACAAACATAACGACAGCTAAACAGTTTTGCAGGCTAACCCTAGCAATGCAAAAACAACTTCCCACAAAACCCATAACAAAAACACCCCTCTATATAGGATCTTCAATCAGAGGCAACGAAGAACAGCTGCCTCCAATTGAAGGTCAAACCAATAACCCTAAACATAGAACTAGAAAGACTAGACCAGAACATAGAAATATACTAACATAGAACATAACCAAAAACCCCGGAACACTCTAAACAAATACCCCCTGCCACGTCCTGACCAAACTACAATAACAAATAACCCCTTTACTGGTCAGGACGTGACAATAATACACCATATCAGCTGTGTATGTAAAGTTTGTTGATAAAAAAAAAATCCTTATTATTTCCTTACCTAAGATATGTAATGAAAATCATACATTTTCATTCAGTGTTAATAACTACCTTTGGGGATAAGTGCATTTTCAGTACAGAATTTGTGCTCACAGAGTTAAGAAATATCAGTTGTGTCCTAGACTGTGCCCTTATTAAACAAACTGTTACAAATTAAAACAATTATCATTAACTATGTGGAAGCTCTTCTAGGAAAGCACATGGGAGCCATTACACAGTTTAATGAAGCATTTTAAATCACATGGAGCAAATGTTGCCATTGGAAAGAATATGCCACTGGCATATTAAAATAGTAGAGTTAATTTCATTCACACTGATTAACAGTTCCATTCACTGACATTCACATGCCAGGGTTCCCAACTGAATTCTCCCTGAAACACATGCATACATGTAGCCTGAAATCCAGAACCTGTTTTGTGCTAACATTCCACTGCTTGTACTCCGTTTCATTGCCCTGACAAGGAGTGTAATGATAGCACTAACAGACTCGATTTCTCCAGGCTAGCATGCATGCACACATACACACCGACTCCTGTATGTGTAATATTAAGAGTTGTACACTCTCAGAAAAAGGTTCAAGGTAGTACCAAAAAAGGGTTCTTCCTTTGTCACTGTTGGAGAACCAATTTATTTTCTTCATTACACTGAGGATTCTTCATTAAAACAGTGGGTTCTTCATTACACTGTAGATCAATTCCTGTCTACTGGTTGCTGTGAAAATATGCTAAATATGCAAAAAGTTGCTGTATTTTTAGAGCTGGATTAAGGTAATATTGCTGTAAGGTATAGTATGCTGCTGTATTCTGATTACTTATGAGTCAACCACACTTGGGATTTGAGCTCACAGCCTCTCGGTTGCTAGGGACCTGACTTTCCTGCTAAGCTACCGTTTCTGTGGGTATGATAGAGATTGGTTCTAATATTTTAACAATAGCCACATAGGACCCTTACATTTTTTAGAGCCCTCTCACAAGGAACTCCGTTTATCTGTCCCTGTAGGCAAACCCAATTGGGTTCTACGTAGAAACCTCTCATTCAGAACCCTCTGGCTGCAGGATTCTGTCATACTGTATGTGCTACGGACTACAGGAAAAGGAAGACCAAGCACGCCCCCATTCTCATCGACGGTGCTGCAATGGAGCAGGTTGAGAGCTTCAAGTTTCTTGGTGTCCACATCACCAACAAACTAAAATGGTCCAAACACACAAAGACAGTCATGAAGAGGGCACGACAAAGTCTTTCCCTCTCAGGAGACTGAAAAGATTTGGCATGGGCCCTCAGATCCTCATCAGTTTCTACAGTTGCACCATCGAGCGCATCCTGACTGGTTGCGTCACTGCCTGGTATGGCAACAGTTCGGGCTCCCACCGCAAGGCACTAGAGAGGGTAGTACGCATGGCCCAGTACATTACCGGTGCCAAGCTTCCTGCCATCCAGGACCTCTATACCATGCGATGTCAGAGGAAGGCCCTAATAATTGTCAAAGACTCCAGCCACCCTAGTCAGAGACTGTTCTTTCTGCTACCGCACGGCAAGCGGTACCGGAGTGCCAAGTCTAGGTCCAAGAGGTTTCAAAACAGCTTCTACCCCCAAGCCATAAGACTCCTGAACATCTAATCAAATGGCTACCCCAGACTATTTGCATTGTCCCCCTGCTTTACACTGCTGCTACTCTCTGTTATTATCTTTGCATAGTCACTTTAAAAAGTCTACCAACATGTACATATTACCTCAATTACCTCGACTAGCCGGTGCCCCCGCACATTGCCTCTGTACCGGTACCCCCTGCATATATCCTCGCCATTGTTATTTTACTGCTGATCTTTAATTATTTGTTACTTTTATTTCTTACTTTTTTAGTTATTTTTCTTAAAACTACATTGTTGGGGACAGACGTTCCGCTAGCATTTTGAAAGCAAGCATATATGTCACAAAAACCAAAACCATAGCTAAATGCAGCACTAACCATTGATGATCTTCATCAGATGACACTCCTAGGACATTATGTTATACAAAATATGCATGTTTTGTTCAATCAAGTTCATATTTATATCAAAAAACAGCTTTTTACATTAGCATGTGATGTTCAGAACTAGCATACCCACCGCAAACTTCCGGGGAATTTACTAAATTACTCACGATAAACTTTGACAAAAAACATAACAATTATTTTAACAATTATAGATACAGAACTCCTTTATGCAATCGCGGTGTCAGATTTTAAAATAGCTTTTCGGCGAAAGCACATTTTGCAATATTCTGAGTACATACTTCAACAACAAATGTTGTTTTGGTTCCAAATAATCCATAGTTATATTCAAATACCTCCGTTTTGTTCGTGCGTTCAGGTCACAATCTGAAGGGTGACGCGCAAGCGTATTTCGTGATAAAAAATTCTAAATATTCCATTACCGTACGCTGTTTAAAATAAATTTTTATGCTATTTGTCTCGTAAAATAGCGATAATATTCCAACCGGGCGACGTTGTATTCATTCAAAGGCTGAACAAAAAAAATGGAGTCGTCTCGTGGACACGCATCTCCAGTGTCACTGTTCCCAGCCTGACCACTCACAAAAACTCCTGCTGTTTTTCACCCAGAGACTGCAGACACCCCATTACACTTTCTGTCGCCTTCTGAGAGCCAATGGAAGCCTTAGAAAATGTCACGTTACAGCACAGATACTGTATTTTTGATAGAGATGCCACAGAAGGAGAACAAATTGTCAGACAGGGCACTTCCTGTCTGGAATCTTCTCAGGTTTTGGCCTGCCATATGAGTTCTGTTATACTCACAGACACCATTCAAACAGTTTTAGAAACTTTAGAGTGTTTTCTATCCAAATCTACTAATTATATGCATATTCTAGTTTCTGGGCAGGAGTAGTAACCAGATTAAATTGGGTACGTTTTTTATCCGGCCGTGAAAATACTGCCCCCTATCCCAAACAGGTTAAGGGCTTGTAAATAACATTTCACTGTTGTATTCGGCAGATGTGACAAATAGTATTTAAAAAAATTAAAAACGTTTTTGGGGAATCCCCGAACATTTTCCAGTCTGTGCTAGCAAAACAGTCCTGTAGCTTAGCATCTGCTTCATCTGACAAATTTCTAATTGACCTAGTCACTGGGTCTTCCTGCTTTCATTTTAGCTTGTAAGCAGGAATCAGGAGGATATAATTATGGTCAGATTTGTCAAATGGAGGGCGAGGGAGAGCTTTCTACGCATCTCTGTGTTTGGAGTAAAGGTAGTCTAGAGTTTTATTTCCCTCTGGTTGCACATTTAATCTGTAGGTAGAAATGAGGTAAAACGGATTTGAGTGCCCTGCATTAACGTCCCCAGCCAATAGGAGAGCCACCTCTGGATGAGCGTTTTCCTGTTTGCTCATGGCCTTATACAATCGCATTGAGTGCGGTCTTAGTGCCAGCATCGGTTTGTGGTGGTATATAGACAGCTACGAATAATACAGATGAAAACTCTCTTGGTAAATAGTGTGGTCTACAGCATATCATGAGATACTCTACCTCAGGCGAGCAAAACCTTGAGACTTCCTCAGATTTCATGCACCAGCTTTTGTTTACAAATATACATAACCCGCCACCCCTTGTCTTACCAGAGGCCGCTGTTCTATCCTGCCGAAAAAGCTTAAAACCCGCCAGCTGTATGTTATTCATGTCCTCGTTCAGCCACGACTCGGTGAAACATAAGATATTATATTTTTTAATATCCCGTTGGTAGGATATACGTGATCGTAGTTTGTCTATTTTATTATCGATTTATTGTACGTTGGCTAAGAGGACCAATGGTAAAGGTCGATAACCCTCTCGGCGTCGGATCCTTACAAGGCACCAGGACCTTCGTGCCCAATACCTTTGTCTCTTTCTCCTGCAAATGATGGGGGCCTTGTCGGGCATCTGAAGAAAATCCTTCCCTTCTGACTCCTTTGAAGAAAAAGTATTCCTCCAGTACGGGGTGAGTAATCGCTGTCCTGATATCTAGAAGTTCTTCTCGGTCATAAGACACGGCGGCAGAAACATTATGTACAAAATAAGTTACAAAAAACGCAAAAAAATATAAACAATAGCACCATTGGTTACGGGATCATAAAATGGCAGCCATCTCCTTCGGCGCCATTCTTGACAAATAATGTTAAGCTATCTCGTAATAAAGTTCAGTGAAAGTACAGTAACTTACTGACAGCTATTAATAACAGAACATTCACAGCAACGTCCAGGAAACTAACTGCCATTAAGTTACTGTGAAATGCACAGTAACCTCTTAAATGTGCAGCTCTTTATTGTCAAATGCTCTTACAAAGATTGGAGAACTGATCGTGTTTAAGTAGGTTCTTAACACTCAGAGCACAGAAATTCCACAACTGCTAGAATGGCCATGACGGTCATTCTGACTGTTGATTTTTCAATTGTATAAATATTCCATAATAAATAATATACTTTTTTATTTATTTAGACAAGTCTATGGAGAACAAATTCTTATTTTACAATGATGGCCTATCCCGGCCAAACCCTCCCCTAACCTGGACAATTGTGCGCCGCCATATGGGAGTCCCGATCACAGCCGGTTGTGATACAGCCCAGGATCGAACCAGGGTCTGTAGTGACACCTCTAGCACTGAGATGCAGTGCCCTAGGCCCCTGCACCACTCAAGAGCCCAATAAATTGCTATATGAATGCATTATTATGTTAAAATAGCTCATAAGAAACCTCAGGACACGAAATGCAAATTGTAATCAGTCAGAAAATGTATTGATTGATCGAGAAGTGCATACATTGACTGTAAATACTAAAATAAGATGACAGTGTATTTTTTGATTGTAGGACAGCAGTTGCCAGTCCAGCTTGCCCTTCCAAACTACACCTAAACTATACTGAACAAAAATATAAACACAACATGCTAAAATTTCTATGATTTTACTGAGTTATAGTTCATATAAGAAAATCTGTCAGTTGAAATAAATTCATTTGGCCCTAATCTATGGATTTCACATGCTTGAGAATACAGATTTGAATCTGTTGGTCACAGATACCTTTAAAAATAAGGTAGGGGCATGGATCAGAAAACCAGTCAGCATCTGGTGTGACCACCATTTGCCTCATACTCTGCTACACATCTCCTTCACATAGAGTTGATCAGGCTGTTGATTGTGGCCTGTGAAATGTTGTCCCACTCCCTTTCAATGTCTGTGCGAAGTTGCTGGATATTGGCGGGAACTGAAACACACTGTCGTACATGTCGAACCACAGCATCCCCAACATGCTTAATGGGTGACATGCAGGCCATGGGTGTATGCAGGCCATGGAAGAACAGACATTTTCAGCTTTTAGGAATTGTGTACAAATCCTTGCGACATGGGACCGTGCATTAACATGCTGAAACATGAGGTGATTGTGGCGGATCAATGTCACGACAATAGGCCTCAGGATCTCTTCACGGTATCTCTGTGCTTTCAAATTGCCATCGATAAAATGCAATTGTGTTCGTTGTCCCTAGTTTATGCCTGCCCACACTTTAACCCCACCACCGCCATGGGGCACTCTGTTCACAACGTTAACATCAGCAAACTACTCGTCCACACAACGCCATACACGTGGTCTGCAGTTGAGGCCGGTTGGATGTACTGGCAAATTATCTAAAACAACATTGGTAGAGAAATGAACATTCAATTCTCTAGCCTGTTAGGGCTAGGGGGCAGTATTGACACGGCTGGATAAAACACATACCCGATTTAATCTGGTTACTACTCCTGCCCAGTAACTAGAATATGCATATAATTATTGGCTTTGGATAGAAAACACCCTAAAGTTTCTAAAACTGTTTGAATGGTGTCTGTGAGTATAACAGAACTCAAATGGCAGGCCAAAACCTCAGGAGATTCCATGCAGGAAGTGGCCTGTCTGACAAGTTGTGTTTCATCTTGGCTCTTTTTATTGAAGACTGAGGATCTTTGCTCTAACGTGACACTTCCTACGGCTCCCATAGGCTCTCAGAGCCTGGGAAAAAGCTGAACGATATCGAGGCAGCCTCTGGCTGAAACACATTATCGCTTTTGGCAAGTGGCTGATCAGAGTACTGTGGGCTTAGGCGCGTGCCCGAGTCGACCGAATGCTTTATTTTCTTTCGTCTGTTTACCTAAACGCAGATTCCCGGTCGAAATATTATCGCTTTTTTATGAGAAAAATGGCATAAAAATTGATTTTAAACAGCGGTTGACATGCTTCGAAGTACGGTAATGGAATATTTAGACATTTTTTGTCACGAATTGCGCCATGCTCGTCACCCTTATTTACCCTTTCGGATAGTGTCTTGAACGCACGAACAAAACGCCGCTGTTTGGATATAACTATGGATTATTTTGAACCAAACCAACATTTGTTATTGAAGTAGAAGTCCTGGGAGTGCATCCTGATGAAGACAGCAAAGGTAATAAAAATTTTCTTATAGTAAATCTGACTTTGGTGAGTGCTAAACTTGCTGGGTGTCTAAATAGCTAGCCCTGTGATGCCGGGCTATCTACTGAGAATATTGCAAAATGTGCTTTCACGGAAAAGCTATTTTAAAATCGGACATATCGAGTGCATAGAGGAGTTCTGTATCTATAATTCTTAAAATAATTGTTATGCTTTTTGTGAACGTTTATCGTGAGTAATTTAGTAAATTCACCGGCAGTGTTCGGTGGGAATGCTAGTCACATGCTAGTCACATGCTAATGTAAAAAGCTGTTTTTTGATATAAATATGAACTTGATTGAACAAAACATGCATGTATTGTATAACATAATGTCCTAGGGTTGTCATCTGATGAAGATCATCAAAGGTTAGTGCTGCATTTAGCTGTGGTTTGGGTTTTTGTGACATTATATGCTAGCTTGAAAAATGGGTGTCTGATTATTTCTGGCTGGGTACTCTGCTGACATAATCTAATGTTTTGCTTTCATTGTAAAGCCTTTTTGAAATCGGACAGTGTGGTTAGATTAACGAGAGTCTTGTCTTTAAAATGGTGTAAAATAGTCATATGTTTGAAAAATTGAAGTTTTTGCATTTTTGAGGTTTTTGAAAATCGCGCCACGGGATTACTCTGGCTGTTACGTAGGTGGGACGATTTGGTGCCACCTACCCTAGAGAGGCTAGCAACAGTTCTGGTGGACATTCCTGGAGTCAGCATGCCAATTGCACACTCCCTCAAAACTTGAGACATCTGTGGCATTGTGTTGTGTGACAAAACTGCACATTTTAGAGTGGCCTTTTATTGTCCCCAGCACAAGGTGAACCTGTGTAATGATAATGCTGTTTAATCAACTTCTTGATATGCCACACTTGTCAGGTGGATGGATTATTTTAGCAAAGGAAAAATGCTCACTGTAACGGCTGTCTTCTGTAAAAATGGACCAAGGCGCAGCAGGTATGTGAATACTCATCTTTAATTAAAATAAAGGAGTAGAGCATCCACTTAACAATTCAAACAATATATAAGACAGGAACAGTTTTGCAGGCACACAACACGCAGTGCAAAAACAACTACCCACAAAACCAAGTGACAAACATACTCCTACATATATGACTCCCAATCAGGAACAACGATCCCCAGCTGTTCCTGATCAGGAGTCACAAGACCAACACAGAACAATCACACACACAAGACTGCCACGTCCTGACCCCAAAACTAAAACAACAGCTCCATCTGCTGGTCAGGACGTGACAGTACCCCCCCCCTCAAGGTGCAGACCCCGGAATGCACCTAACAACGAAAAAACACCAACAAACAAAATCCCAAACAAAACCCATAAACAATAACCCCTAAACAATAAGGGAGGGAAGGGAGGGTGGCTGCCGTCAACGACGGCACTGTGCTACACCCTCCCTCCCCAACCCACCTATCCTGGAGGTGGCTCCGGTGCAGGACGTGGACCCTGCTCCACCCTCGGCCTCGCCCACTTCGGTGGAGCCGATAGCTGCGCCAGGCAGACGGACCCCTCGAGCCGGGCCAGAGGACAGGAGGGCCCCTCGGGCTGGGCCGGGGCACAGGAGGGCCCCTCGGGCTGGGCCGGGGGACAGGAGGGCCCCTCGGGCTGGGCCGGGGGACAGGAGGGCCCCTCGGGCTGGGCCGGGGGACAGGAGGGCCCCTCGGGCTGGGCCGGGGGACAGGAGGGCCCCTCGGGCTGGGCCGGGGGACAGGAGGGCCCCTCGGGCTGGGCCGGAGAGCAGGAGGGCCCCTCGGGCTGGGCCGGAGAGCAGGAGGGCCACTCGGGCTGGGCCGGAGAGCAGGAGGGCCACTCGGGCTGGGCCGGAAGGCATGCGGGCCACTCGGGCTGGGCCGGAAGGCATGCGGGCCACTCGGGCTGGGCCGGAAGGCATGCGGGCCACTCGGGCTGGGCCGGAAGGCATGCGGGCCACTCGGGCTGGGCCGGAGGGCAGGAGGACCACTCGGGCTGGACCGGAGGGCAGGAGGACCACTCGGGCTGGACCGGAGGGCAGGAGGACCACTCGGGCTGGACCGGAGGGCAGGAGGACCACTCGGGCTGGACCGGAGGGCAGGAGGACCACTCGGGCTGGACCGGAGGGCAGGAGGACCACTCGGGCTGATCCTGACAGGCCGGGCACCCTGGCAGATCAGGGCAGGCGGGCACCTCTGGCAGAACCGGGCAGTCCGGCCACTCTGGCAGAACAGGGCAGTCCGGCCACTCTGGCAGAACAGGGCAGTCCGGCCACTCCGGCAGAACAGGGCAGTCCGGCCACTCCGGCAGAACAGGGCAGTCCGGCCACTCCGGCAGTTCAGGGCAGTCCGGCCACTCCGGCAGTTCAGGGCAGTCCGGCCACTCCGGCAGTTCAGGGCAGTCCGGCCACTCCGGCAGTTCAGCGCAGTCCGGCCACTCCGGCAGTTCAGCGCAGTCCGGCCACTCCGGCAGTTCAGCGCAGTCCGGCCACTCCGGCAGTTCAGCGCAGTCCGGCCACTCCGGCAGTTCAGCGCAGTCCGGCCACTCCGGCAGTTCAGCGCAGTCCGGCCACTCCGGCAGTTCAGCGCAGTCCGGCCACTCCGGCAGTTCAGCGCAGTCCGGCCACTCCGGCGACTGTTGACTGGCGGGCAGCTCCGACGACTGTTGACTGGCGGGCAGCTCCGACGACTGTTGACTGGCGGGCAGCCCCGACGACTGTTGACTGGCGGGCAGCTCTGACGACTGTTGACTGGCGGGCAGCTCTGACGACTGTTGACTGGCGGGCAGCTCTGACGACTGTTGACTGGCGGGCAGCTCTGACGACTGTTGACTGGCGGGCAGCTCTGACGACTGTTGACTGGCGGGCAGCTCTGACGACTGTTGACTGGCGGGCAGCTCTGGTGACTGTTGACTGGCGAGGCTGGGTTGACACACTAGACTCCTGATGCATGGGGCTGGTATAGGACGTGCCAGCCTGGAGACACGCACCTCCATGCTAGTGCGTCTGGCGGGAAACACCGGACCGAAAGGGCGCACTGGCGGTCTTGAGCGCAGGGTTGGCATCACCCGTTCCGGCTCGATGCCTACTTCGCCCTGGCACATGCAGGGCGCTGGTACCTTGCCTACCGGCCTGAAAATCCCAGGCCTCACCACAGCCCCAACCCCAAAGCACGGGACCTGTCCAGTCTGCCCTACAAGGGTACGGGGAGCTGGCCTGGGGCTGTAATCTCGCCCCGCCAAATAGCCCTTGTGCCCCCCCCTAAAAAATTCTTGGGGCTGCCTCCAACATTCCTCCCTCACTTGCCTCTGTCCTCTTCTCCGCTGCTTGGTCCTTTGGTGGTGGGTAGTTCTGTAACGGCTGTCTTCTGTAAAAATGGACCAAGGCGCAGCAGGTATGTGAATACTCATCTTTAATTAAAATAAAGGAGTAGAGCATCCACTTAACAATTCAAACAATATATAAGACAGGAACAGTTTTGCAGGCACACAACACGCAGTGCAAAAACAACTACCCACAAAACCAAGTGACAAACATACTCCTACATATATGAGTCCCAATCAGGAACAACGATCCCCAGCTGTTCCTGATCAGGAGTCACAAGACCAACACAGAACAATCACACACACAAGACTGCCACGTCCTGACCCCAAAACTAAAACAACAGCTCCATCTGCTGGTCAGGACGTGACACTCACTAACAGGAATGTTAACAAATGTGTGCACACAATTTGAGAGAAATATGCTTTTTGTGTAAATGTGCAAAATCTGGGATATTTTATTTTAGCTCACGAAACATAGGACCAACACTTTACATGTTGCATTTATATTTTTGTTCAGTGTATGTTGAATGCTCAATATTTTTTGGTGTGTAGTTACAGTGTGGATAGACATTGCTACATTGCACTTATGACTGATATACCTGTTTGCAGCTTGCACATTTTAAAATATGCTCACAAAAGGGATGTTGGCAAGAAATCAGGGAACTGCTTCAGGTGATGCAATGATCTGGCATGTTATGAATTCTTCTTAGGATATCCCTGGTTTTTCCACTCAGCATTTTGCTATTATCTTGTTCCGTCCAGCACAGGGTCACAAATATCTACTCTCAATGTTAGCTGTCATATTATAACAAATCTCATCTACCTTATCTTCTACTCTCTGTGCCTAGCTCTCTGTGCCACCAGCTCAATGTTATGATGCATATCATGCTGTATAATACAGCAACAGAAAACCAGAGACAAAGAAGATTTAGGGTCTAACTTCCTCTTTGTTAGCTAACTTAAAAGAACTAAACAAAAAAAATGAACTGTCAGCGCCTCTAGTGTGAGAACTCAAACTTTAAAGGGGTGTATAATCAAGTTTCCTTTCCTGTCCATTTGGCCTGTGCTTTACAGTAAATCATGTTCTGACAGCTTTCTCCAACCAAGGACTTTTGTGTCCAGATCTACTTTGTGAAGATTGGAGTATCTAACAGTGCCTCTGACCCAACGGCTCTGACCCAAACATGCACAACATGTCACTTTTGAAGGATTCAGGAAGCCCCATTATGTGATCAAGTACTCTGTTTCATTTTCTATGTACTGTGTGTCACAGTAGCTTTTACATCAAAGAGGATGGGAGAAGATACTGTACATAATTCAGACCCTGTGAGCGTTTTGGGCTGTCATAATTTTCACTTTTAATTGTAGAAGATCTTCCATTGGAGCTATATCTGTTGCATCATAACGAGACCTTGATGGCAGTGAGTGTATCGAGATACGTTCACACACGGGGGAACGCTACATCAGTGTGTTGCTTCTTTTCGCCTCTGGCCATTTCTGTCTGCACAGTATAAAGCTTTCCACATCTTCAGGAGGAAGAGTTCATTCTCACTGAGAGGCAACATTCGTTCAGTAGGACATGCATCTAATTTTTTTTCTTCTTCTGATGATAACGTTTTAGGTAATATGCCAGCACTGGGAGTTTGCATACTCAAATTCATGAAGGGGGGGGGGGGGGGGGGGGGGGTCTAAGCTAATTCTACAAATGTTACTACATTATTTTCCTGTAGTGTTTGAGAGGCTGAAAAACACATCACTTGTCACTTGATTGGGATTGAGTCCTCAGGAAAGCACAGAGATTAAGCAGGCCCAAGCAATAACTGACATGATTGGCATTTAATCCAGTCAACCCCAATGTCCCTAGCAGCTTAAGACCCATCCATGGGCTCAGGCCCAAGCCACCAGCCTGCACTCCCCCTCTTCCCCCAGCCCTCTTAGCCCTTTCCACAGGCCTGGGAGTGCCAGAGCCCTGAACGCTTTGGGTAGTGGACTGGTACGCTCACATCTAGAAAAGTGTCCGCTAGCGGAGTGTTTCAGGCAGTGGTCCCATATGGCACAGGGTTTGGGATAAGGGTCAAAATAGTGTCGCAGCTCCATGTGGTCCTGAATCTGCCCATCTGCTAGCTAGGACACCAATTGCATGCTCAGTTTCTCACTCACTGACGACTTTCAACTGTGGGAGCTTCAGACTGACTCAGAAATACAGTATATCTGTATGTATCTGTCTGCTGTCAGTTTCTGACTGCTGTACAATGAAATCACTTGTGTCTAACACGATCATAGAATAATATCTGTATCTGTCACTAGACAGATGTCAGAATAAAACATTGGTGAACAAGATAGCATGGCAGAAAAATGATACCTCAGGTCAAAGCTATTCTGTGTTTCCACATTTCTTCTGATTGTTGTTTTGTTACTGAGTCAACACAATAGGTTGATTACTATTTGCTCTGGTAGCGTACTGTACAAATCAATACCCAACAGACTCTTTTCCCCAGTTGCTTACTCCCTGTACTGCAGATGGTGCATTTCTCTGAACATCAAAGAGCAATTATTACTGTAATAATTATAGCATTGAGAATAATTGGCCTTATGCACTATTAATAGCTTCCCACTGGCCACACACTGGTTGAATCAACAGTGTTTCAACATAATGTGTCAATGTATTGTGATGTGGAATCTACGTGGAAAATACTTTGATTACTTTTTTCAAATCCAATGTATGTTGTTTTGAGGGTGAATTTCCACCACAGGATTATGTCATAGGCAATCCTTATATAACGCATGTTTAACTTGTACCTTTGAAACAATGTCAGATGTTCAACATTACAGCCACTATCTGAAGAAGAACAAAATAGTCTGGGCAGCACCTCTTACTGGAAAGTTTGATCTATCTACAGCTATCCTTTCGGTCTCCCGTCCAATGTTTTAACCAAGCTCAGCCATGCTTAGTGTCACTGGCTACTACTAATGTGCTATAATGAGAATGACTATTGAGAGATCTCTTAACTATATACTGTAGATTAACTGTTGCTATCAAAGCCATTCCAATGGGCATTGGAAATTGTCCCAATTGTCATACTTGAGTAAAAGTATAGATAACTTAATAGAAAGTTACTCAAGTAAAAGTGAGTCAGCCAGTAAAATACTACTTGACTAAAAGTCTAAAAGTATATGGTTTCAAATATACTTAAGTATCAAACGTAAATGTATAAATCATTAAAATTCCTAAATTAAGCAGAAGCCACCATTGTTCTTGTTACAAAATAACTTATTTGGCAGGCGAAACCCTGAGGACAAAACATCCAGGATTTTTTGTTGTTGTTGAGGTCACTCTCTTTTCAATGGGATTTCAATGGGAATCTAGAATTCTAAGGCAGTTGCTTGCAGTTTCTATCGCTTCCACTGGATGTCAACAGTCTAGAAATTGGTTGATGTTTTTCCTTTATGTAATGAAGAAGTAGCCCTGTTCAGAACGAGGGTCGAGTGAAGTGTACTGTTGTGGTTGAGGCGCGTGTCCTGACAGCACGCTCCACTTTGTTTTCCTCCGGTATTGCACACAGTTTATCCTGTCTTAAATTTTATGGATTATTTACGTTTAAAACTACCTAAAGTTGGATTAGGAAAGTTGTTTAAAATGTTTGGATCAAGTTTACAGGTAACTAATTAGATAATGTGTAGTCATGTTGCACGAGTTGGAACCGGTGTATTTTCTGAATCATACGCGCCAAAGAAATGGACATTTTGGATATATAAAGACAGAATGTATAGAACAAAAGGACGATTTGTGATGTTTAGTGGACATATTGGAGTGCCAACAGAAGAAGATCTTCAAAGGTAAGGCATGCATTATATGTTATTTCTGACTTTTGTGTTGTGCCTGGCGGGTTGAATTATGATTTTCATGTGTGTTTGCTGGGGTTCTGTCCTCAGATAATAGCATGGTTTGCTTTCGCCGTAAAGCCTTTTTGAGATCTGACACTGTGGCTGGATTAACAATAAGTTAATCTTTAAACCCATGTATAACACTTGTATGATTTATGAATTATGAGTATTTCTGTTTTTGAATTTGGCGCGCTGTTATTTCGCTGGGTGTTGTCAAATTAATCCCATTAACAGGATTGGCGTGAAGGGATCACTAATTAAGAGAGCAAATTAAATGTAACCATACTTTATAAGTCACATATCAATCATACAGTATACACTACCGTTCAAGAGTTTGGGGTCACAGAAATGTCCTTATTTTTTAAAAAGCCATTTTTTTGTCCACTAAAATAACATCAAATTGGTCAGAAATATAGTGTAGACATTGTTAATGTTGTAAATGACTATTGTCGCTGGAAACGGCTGATTTTTTTTTTAATGGAATATCTACATAGGCATACAGAGGTCCATTATCAGCATCCATCACTCCTGTGTTCCAATTGCACGTTGTGTTAGCTAATCCAAGTTTATCATTTTAAAAGGCTAATTGATCATTAGAAAACCCTTTTGCAATTATGTTAGCACAGACTTGTGAGGCGTCTGTTTCTCAAAACTAGACACTAATGTACTTGTCCTCTTGCTCAGTTGTGCACCGAGGCCTCCCACTACTCTTTCTATTCTGGTTAGAGACAGTTTGCACCGTTCAGTGAAGGGAGTAGTACACAGCGTTGTACGAGAGCTTCAGTTTCTTGGCAACTTCTTGCATGGAATAGCCTTCATTTCTCAGAACAAGAATAGACTGACGAGTTTCAGAAGAAAGGTCTTTGTTTCTTGTAATGCTGAGCCTGTAATCGAACCCACAAATGCTGATGCCATCATGACACAAGGCGAGACCCAGATGCAGATGGTTGGAGTCTTACAATGTTTATTAATCCAAAAGGAGGAGTAGGCAAGAGTGGTCATGGACAGGCAAAAGGTAAAAACCAGATCAGTGTCCAGGGGTTACAGAGTGGCAGACAGGCTTGTGGTCAAGGCAGACAGAAAGGTCAGGCAGGTGGGTACAGAGTCCAGAAACAGGCAAGGGTCAAAACCCGGGAGGACTAGAAAAAGGAGAATAGCAAAAAGCAGGAGGATGGGAAAACAGCTGGTTGACATACAAGACGAACTGGCACAAAGACAAGAAACACAGGGATAAATACACTGGGAAAAATAAGCGACACCTGGAGGAGGTGGAGACAATCACAGGTGAAACAGATGACGGCGTGACAGTACACCCCCCCCCCCCCCAGGGATGCCACCTGGTGTCCTAACTGGGCACGTACCTGGCTGACCGAATCAGCCTCCACTCTTCCAGGACAGGTCAGCCTGGAGGAGTGAACCCATTCCAGGACCCGGGACCGGACTGGGTAAGGGACAAACAGCCGGTTAGTCGAACCCCCTTCAGGTCCAGGCTGGGAGCGTTGCGCCTCATGAACCAGGTTCTCAAAACCCCAATCCACAGTGGCAGCAAGGCATGAGGTAGGTATAATGGTTTCAGAGGTCGAGGATGTGACAGAGGAATTGTATCGGCGGGAGAGAGCGCCAGGCTTCACTTTTTTTTTTACCCTGGGCGGTAGGAAATGGTGAAGTTGAATCTGGTAAACAAGAAGGCCCAATGGGCCTGCCTGGAGTTGGGGCGCTTGGCTGTACGGAGATATTCCAAGTTTTTATGGTCAGTCCAGACCAAGAATGGCTGTTCTGCTCCTTCCAGCCAGTGCCGCCACTCTTCCAACGCCATCTTAACCGCCAGGAGTTCTCGGTTGCCTACATCATAGTTCCTCTGCAGGATAGAGATGATGGGACAGGAAGGCACAGCGATGAAGCTTTTGGGCCTGGGCAGATCGCTGGGACAGGATGGCCCCACTCCAACATCCGAAGCATCAACTTACACCACAAATTGACGTGAGGGGTCCGGATGGATGCTGTTGTGAGCCAATGCTTCAGGTCCACAAAGGCTTTGTCGACAGCTGGACGGTACCTTGGGAGAGATGAGTGCCGAGAGGGGGGCCGGCAGGGTGCTGTAATCCCAAATGAATCTGCGGTAGAAGTTAGCAAAACCAAGAAACCGTTGCAACTGCACCCTGGACGTTGGTTGAGGCCAATTCACCACTGCTTTCACCTTCCCAAGATCCATCTGAACATTGCCCTCAGCAATGACATATACCAGAAAGGTGATAGTGGAGCAGTGGAACTCACTTCTCGGCTTTCATTAACAATTGGTTCTCCAGGAGGCGCTGAAGGACCTGTCTGACACAAGAACATGTCGTCAAGGTAAACGAACACAAAATGGTTAGCATGTCCACTGGCTGTGTTGAAGGCTGTCTTCCACTCATCCCCCTCACGTATCTGAACTACGTGGTAGGCATTCCGATGGTCCAACTTGGAAAACATGGTGGCCCCCTGGAGAGGTTCAAACACAGCACAGAGGAGAGGTAGGGGGGGTAACGATTTTTAACCGTAATGTTGTTATGTCCCCGGTAGTCAATGCATGGACACAGGGTCTTGTCCTTCTCCAAAGAAAAACCCTGCGCTGGCAGGAGATGCAGACGGACGGCCCCAGTGGCCAGAGACTCCTCTATGTACTCCTCCATAGCTTAGGTCTCTGGTCAGGACAGAGAATACAACCGACCCCTAGGTGGTGTAGTGCCTGAGAGAAGATCAATGGCACAGTCATAAGGATGGTGCGGGGGAAGGAAAGTAGCACATGCCTTACTGAACACTTCCAGGAGGTCATGGTATTCAGTGGGAATAGCAGAGACATCAACAGTCTTGCTAACATCCTGAGGAAGACGACTTGGGGAAGGCTGTGCTGCTTGAAGGCAGCGGGAATGGCAAATGGGCTCCAATCTAGGATGGAGCTTGTGACCCAGTCAATCACAGGATTGTGCTTTTGTAGACAGGAAAATCCCAAAACAACCGGAACATGGGGAGATGCAATGAGGAGGAACTCTATGGTCTCACTGTGGTTATCAGAAACCCGTAATTGAATGGGCACAGTACTATGGGTGACTTCCCCTATAGAGCGGCCATCCAATGCCCTAGCATCCATGGGAGAGGCTGAGTGGGAATACTAAGCTCCGAAGCTATCGTAGAATCCGTAAGACATTCATCAGCCCCAGAGCCAATAGCACTCGGAGAGACTTAGATTGGTCTCCCAACAGCACAAGCACAAAAAAGGGTGTGCGGGTGATGGGAATTAGGAAACTCCCAGTCTGACTCACCATAGTGCTGGTACCCACTAGAGACAAGGGTTTCCTAATAGGGCAGGTAGCTATAAAATGTCTTGTCCTGCCACAGTACAGACAACAGTTACTGTTCATCCTCCGTGAGCGTCCCCCAACTGATAACCTAGCTCTTCCCAACTAAATAGGCTCAGGAGTATCCAACTCACCCATCCTGACATTAGCGTAATAATATACGCTATCTTCGATTGGTCTGAAGGAAACGAAGATGGCTGTAGCTCAAAAATAAGCGAGCACTGAGAAAGAAAACCTTGGCAGGTACCAGGATTCCCCGAATATCACTCCGGAGGTGGTAAGCGGGGTTCTCGTGAAACCGGGATAGGTTGTACAAACTCCCTACAGATAAGGAAAAAAATTACTGGCCAATTAGGGTTTTTCAGAGGTGACAGGTAGCCTCTGAGCTTACTCCCTGATTTGCGCCATAATAGCCTTTAACCCATGGTCGTTACAATCCGTCAAGGAACTGAGCCCTTCCAAAAGGCCCTGTAACAACTCCTCATGTCTCCCAATGGTGGCTCCCTGCAGGGAGACAGCATGGCGGAGCAGGTCCAAGTCTGCTGGGTCTGTCATGGCCAGTTCGTACTATCATGACACAAGGCGAGACCCAGATGTAGACACAGGAGGCAGATGGTTGGAGTCTTACAATGTTTATTAATCCAAAAGGTGTAGGCAAGAGAATGGTCGTGGACAGGCAAAAGGTCAAAACCAGATCAGAGACCAGAAGGTACAGAGTGGCAGACAGGCTCGTGGTCAAGGCAGGCAGAAAAGTCAGGAAGGCAGGTACAGAGTCCAGAAACAGGCAAGGGTCAAAACCAGGAGGAATAGAAAAAGGAGAATTGCAAAAAAAACAGGCAAATGGGAAAACCGCTGGTTGACTTGGAAAACATACAAGACTGGCACATAGAGACAGGAAACATAGGGATAAATACACTGGAGAAAATAAGCGACACCTGGAGAGGGTGGAGACAATCACAGGGACAGGTGAAACAGATCAGGGAGTGACAGATGCTCCAGATACTCAACTAGCTTAAAGAAGGACAGTTTTATGGCTTCTTTAATCAGACAGCAGTTTTCAGCTATGCTAGCATAATTGAAAAAGGGTTTTCTAATGATCAATTAGCCTTTTAAAATGATAAACGTGGATTAGCTAAGACAACATGCCATTGGAACACAGGAGTGATGATTGCTCATAATGGGCCTCTGTACGCCTATGTAGATATTCCATTAATAATCAGCCGTTTCCAGCTACAATAGTCATTTACAACATTAACAATGTCTACACTGTATTTCTGATCAATTTAATGTTATTTTAATGGACAAAAATGTGCTTTTCTTAAAAAAAATGATATTTCTAAGTGACCCCAAACTTCTGAACGGTAGTGTATAGCATATATAGCATTTGCAAAGTCATTGAAGCAAGCGAAGTGAATCCGGGATTCAACTAAAAATAGACAATACATATAAGACTAGAGTTTCAAGGTTTGGATAACTGAAATGTTATCTTCAAGTTGATAATTAATATGTTGGATTTACATCTCCATCTCAACCAAAAATGAAAGTTTGAATTGATTTGATTTAGTCCTATTCTTCAACTTAGATTTTTGGTTGAGATGGAGACGTGAATCCAACATATCAATTATTCATTTCTAGACAAACTGGAATTAAAGCCAGACTGTCAGTGGTAAGTGGTACAAAATATACATCTCCTTCAAATTGTGATATTAGGTTGCGTTGACAACCATGTACAATGCAATATTACTTTGTAATACGGTAAATAGCCTACAGTTATACCAGACATACCTTACAAACTATTGTAACAGTATTTTTTCAACCTTAAAAAGAGTAACACATCCATGGCCATATTTTGAGGTCACTTTAACTATAAATGTCTTCTTATGTAATCATAGAAAGTGTGCATGTTCAAAATAGCATGCAAAGGTTACAGGTCTGTGGAGATCTTCACAATTGCTATAATAATCTGCACAGAATCTCGAACCTCATTGATCACTTGCACGATGTACTTTTAATGTAATCTCAACTGCAATCCAGGTCATTTGATTGTGCTTTTAGATTAAACACAATGAGAACACATAAAGGACTCTATTCAAACAGATCCACCTTAGCTGACATCCACATAGCGGCTGTTTTGGCAGTGTTAGACGTAGAACTGCAGAGGTGGAACTGCGTTAGGAGCTCCACAAGCAGCTCCCTGGCATTATACCTAAAGTGGACATTGCCAATGGCTGCAAGGAGTCTCATTACAAGAAACAAGACATTGACTGTAAGTTAGCCGCAGTTTGCTAGCTAGCAAGCAAGGGATAAGAACGTTGCATGCCAGTATGGCAATGGAAAATTTAGAACAAACAACTGGGTCGCGTCTCTGGCAATGGAATCAATAGAACCAGCGACCAGCCGGCTTGGGTAGCAAGCCTAGATTTGTGTCAGGACTATATTTTGTGGAAGGATGAAATAGTATGAATAAATTAATCAAAATAACGTTTTTAATGAAAATATGTCAATCATTATTTAAATATCTTGTTAACCCGTTGTATAAAGTGATAATGCCCTCGAAGCCGGTGTTTAGAGGATAATGTATATTGGCACAGTTAACAACATCCGTGCCAATATATCCTCCCAACACCAGCTTCTCGGGCATTATCACTTAAATAGAGCACTACTTTTGACCACAGCCCTTTGGGCCCTTTACTCCCTGATTATTTATGTAGCCTGATTGGACATTTGTTAGTCCATTTTTATTACCTTCCCCCTCCTCTCACCCTCCAGGTAGTTTGTCCTCCTCTGACACGTTTTCTCTCTTTGACTACCTTTCCTTTCCGTCTTCTTTACCTTTCCACCAATGTTATGTTCTCCTCCTCCTCTAGTCCCTGAGGCTCCCAGGCATATTAAGACCTGCTTTGGTCTGGCCGATGTAAACACGACTGCACTGGCTACACTCTCCACTGATGTTGGAGGTGTTTTTTTCCTTATTTGGGTTGTGTCTCTGAATGCCTGTTCATATTTATTCAGTATGGATTGTGCCAGCCCACCAGCCACAGCTTCCCTCCAGTTTCTCGCTCTGTGCCTTAAGCATTATGCTGAGTTTGTCGAACCCTGAAAAATCTGCTGTCATTACCAGATGAGTTTTCAGTGCAGAGAAAGCCCCTTAATCAGCTGTTATGCAGCATTGTGTTCTGCACCAAGATGAGTATGCGGCACTGACATGAACAAGCTCAGGTTGACACAAAGCAAATCGGTATACACATTCATGCAGAGCATCATAGAGAGAGAGAGAGACTTAACTAAGTAAAAATGCATTTGTGACATATGATTGGCATATGAATTCTTCAGAGAGTGAAACATGCAGATGTTTGAATCACAGCATCTAGAAAATAAATTACTGTTGAATTTTTAAATGAATGTTTATCTTTATCTCCCCAATTATATTTGCTCATGGGTTTATCCTTTTTATTACTTACAGTTGCACACACTGATCCACTACCATATTTGAGATCCATCACCTGGATTCGGTCTTACGTAGCAAAATTTGAAATTGTGTTTTTTACATTGGATAAAAGTAGAGAGTCAGCGCTAAAACATGGTATATCATACACTGCATTTGAGGAACAATGGGAAAGTAATTCTGCTTTGAAAGTTAATCAACTTGTAAACTCACTTTTGAGAAAATCACCTTTGAATGTTTTGGTATCTAGTGAAGAGCTCTTCCTTGTCTACACCCATTCACCATCGTTCACACCCTCATAAGCTTTAGCCCCACCAATCTCGGGGGGGGCGCTCTCTGAGCGCACACTTGACGCTCTGGCCGATCATTTGTTTACCTCTGGATAACATGAAAACAGCCTAACCAGCTCTGCTGGTAATAATTTAATTATACCTTTTTTTACAGACGTTTACTGACACCGGCCATATTCAACGGGTGTTGTACACATGTCACGTAACGCCAGCTAACGAGCCAGCTAGCTAACGTTAGCTAGTTAAACAACAACGAACAAAGTGGCAAAAATGCCACAGCGCTGGGAGCTAATCAACCATGTTCAATGTTAGCTAGCTAACATTAGGCTCTAACTAGGGAGCAAACTGCTCTGGGAAATGAATAATAACATCAGCTAGGGAGCCAGCCAACTAACGTTAGCGAGCTAGCTAACAGTACACTTTAGCTAAAGACATATAGTTATCTAGCTAGCTAGGTAAACAATGAACCTAGCTAGGTAAACAATGTTTAAGATCACACACGTCACGTAACATTAGCTAATGAGCCAGCCAGCTAACGTTAGCTATTTAAACAACAATGAACAAAGTGCCAACAATGCCACAGTCCTGGGAGCTCACCAACCACGTTCAATGTTAGCTAGCTAACATTAGGCTCTAACTAGAAAAGCAAACGAATAATAACTTCAGCTAGGGAGCCAGCCAGCTAACTTTATCTAGCTAGCTAAC
The DNA here is from genome assembly GCF_965601325.2 of Salmo salar. Lineage (NCBI taxonomy): Eukaryota > Metazoa > Chordata > Actinopteri > Salmoniformes > Salmonidae > Salmo > Salmo salar. Next base: position 21,933,032 of record NC_138309.1, on the reverse strand, counting down.
AGTACACTTTAGCTTGAAATGAAACCACTTTCTGTCAAAATTATAAACGTGTAATATCTGAAAATTGTGCTAGCTAATGCTAGACTATCTTACTTGTATACATTATCATGCACGATGGACCCGTCTCCCTGTCAGGAATGCCATACCACGGTTGCCCTGAGTTTGAAGATGTAATCCGGATACTGGTGTTTTCTCCATCTCTTTAACCTGTTAGGGCTAGGGGGCAGTATTGACACGGCTGGATAAAAAACATACCCGATTTAATCTGGTTACCACTCCTACCCAGTAACTAGAATATGCATATACTTATTACATATGGATAGAAAACACCCTAAATTTTCTAAAACTGTTTGAATGGTGTCTGTGAGTATAACAGAACTCAAATGGCAGGTCAAAACCTGAGAGATTCCTTTACAGGAAGTGGCCTGTCTGACCATTTCTTGAACTTGTTTTCCATCTCTATCATTTACTAAGGATCTCTGCTCTAACGTGACACTTCCCACGTCTTCCATAGGCTCTCAGAGCCCGGGAAAAAACAGAATGTCGTCATTCCAGCCCCAGGCTGAAACACATTATCGCCTTTCTCAAGTGGCCGATCAAAGGACACTGGCTTATGCGCGTGACCCCGACCGCCCCCGCCTTTGGGATTTTTTCCTCTGTTTGCCGAAAAGGAGATTCCCTGTCGGAATATTATCGCTTTTCTACGAGAAAAATGTCGTAAAAATTGATTTTAAACAGCGGTTGACATGCTTCGAAGTACGGTAATGGAATACTTAGAATTTTATTGTCACGAATTGCGCCATGCGCGCGACACTTCTTTACTATTTCGGATAGTGTCTGGAACGCACGAACAAAACACCGCTATTCGGATATAACGATGGATTATTTTGGACCAAACCAACATTTGTTATTGAAGTAGCAGTCCTGGGTGTGTATTCTGACGAAGACAACAAAAGGTAATCAAACTTTTATAATAGTAAATATGATTATGGTGAGTGCTAAACTTGCCGGGTGTCTAAATAGCGAGCCCGTGATGCCTGGGCTATGTACTTAGAATATTGCAAAATGTGCTTTCACCAAAAAGCTATTTTAAAATCGGACATATCGAGTGCATAGAGGAGGTCTGTATCTATAATTCTTAAAATAATTGTTATGCTTTTTGTGAACGTTTATCGTGAGTAATTTAGTAAAATGTTAGCGAATTCCCCGGAAGTTTGCGGGGGGTATGCTAGTTCTGGACGTCACATGCTAATGTAAAAAGCTGGTTTTTTATATAAATATGAACTTGATTGAACAAAACATGCATGTATTGTATAACATAATGTCCTAGGGTTGTCATCTGATGAAGATCATCAAAGGTGAGTGCTGCATTTAGCTGTCTTCTGGGTTTTGGTGACATTATATGCTGGCTTGAAAAATGGGTGTCTGATTATTTCTGGCTTGGTACTCTGCTGACATAATCTAATGTTTTGCTTTCGTTGTAAAGCCTTTTTGAAATCGGACAGTGTGGTTAGATTAACGAGAGTCTTGTCTTTAAATGGCTGTAAAATAGTCATATGTTTGAGAAATTGAAGTAATAGGATTTTTAAGGTTTTGAAAATCGCGCCACAGGATAGCAGTGGCTGTTACGTAGGTGGGACGAATTCGTCCCGCCTAGCCTAGAGAGGTTAACTATCATACTCTAATTCCACTGATTTCAAAACTTGATCCTCCAGAAAGAGGAGAGCAACACTTATGCAGCTCTACTACACAATACGTTTTTAAACAAGCGGCATCGTCAGAATTACCAACACAGACTGACAAGTTCAAATAGACAGAAGACTTCTATATGGCAGACCAATCCGAACTCCTGTCTCGGCATGTCCAGCCCAATTATGGCTAGTGGGAAGGTTGCTTACTTTTTCTGTGGCTTAACCAACAAGGCTCGTAATTTAACCATTTTATTAATATTTACAGATAGCATACAAATTTGTTATTAAGGCACATTAAATTTGACATGTTCGAGAAGGCATTTCTACCAAAAAACACACTTTGATAAAAAAATATTCAAAAGGATCTCCTGTGAAGTTGTGGCTTGCAATATACACCTAGTTTCCCGAATCGGGTCACATTTGTTATACAGAAATGACAGTGTGTATTGAGCTACAGGAGGCAGAACCACCATGGTATGTCTAAATTTCATATTCTGAAAAGTCTTTGACACCTGTCCCCTTAGAACCATGGCCAAACTTTGTAATATAAACAAAATTACAAGACATCTGAGAGTCATGTCTTGTTTTAAAACTCTTGAATCTAGTCCAGACGTGTCCTTAACCTTATTAAAACAACTTTGACTTCTCTGCACCTGAGGATGACACTCATGTCACCCAGCAACGCACCTGTGGTGGTGACACAATTAAAATATCACCCTCCACATCATAAAAAATAAAATATATGCAGAAGGAGAACTTCAACCCGATAACAGTTCTCTTTTTTTCACTCTGCCAGAGTCAATACCGTTTATCTGTTTGTCATGTTTACGACGGTCTTGACAACTAGTAACTTTCCGAGGGAGTCTCTTATGGTTCCCAATCTGCACCACCAGCTCGGTGAGCCATATGTTCTTTGATTATGGGTGGTGATGTGTGAGAATGCTGTCAGCCGGCTGCGTGGTGTTATCTGAGGCAGACACGGTGGGTCAGGGCTTGGCACCGAGGGCCGACACATGCTAATGAACTTCTCATTAAATATGCATCAAGCGCCCTCCAGGAACGCACAGCGGAGCGTAGGCAAAATTCTCAGGAATTATGGGAACAGTCATTTCCCATTATGTCTCTGTTAAATAAGGAGTGACCTGTCTGATCAATGGGCTGACCTCGTCGAGATAGTTCCTCCTGATTCTGCAAGGGAACTTTGCAGATTACTTTAGACTTTTAAGATACTGCAGTGACAGTATCAACTTAAATGTCCGGGTGTATGGGGGTGTAACCTTGGTATAATTTGCTCCCTCTGACGCCAATGTTAGAAGTCTATGAAATTAATCAAAGACAATGATGTCAATGAGGGTTGTGGTTATGCAATTAAAGTCTTGGTGCTCACGTTATTATATCACTCATAACTACATTAGGAAGGAACAAAAGAGAGAGTGTGTGACAGGTGTTGAATCATCCTAAACTAAGTTGTCTCCTTTGTTGATGGACAATTCAGAGTATATTTCCCATGGCTTTTACTCCTACTCCCACTCTTAATACGGGTGTATTATTGACTTCTAGTTTATTATTTTGGCATCCAATGGCTTAAATGCTACTACAAGAAAGTATTACAATTTATAATCGGCACCATTGCATTTCATCACATTGTAACAAGACCATAGCTCAATTGAAGCATAAAGTACTTAAGCAACTTACAGTTGAACGCTTGAGTGTTTTAAATGGTTTGCCCATGGTATAAATAATGTTAATGGTTGCTCAATTTATGATTGGCATTGAACACATCCGGTTGATTCTCATTTATACGGCTCTATGACCAAATCAATTGTTCACTCATTTATATATTGCCAAAGTTTGGTTAAAATGATTTGTCCCACTTGCCCAGAACAACAGTATCTTGTTTGTATTTTCTAGGTTTTGTGAAATCCAATCTTTTAATTGCTTAACTGGATTCATGATTGGGCCTAATTAGTTCAAATGTTATTTTATTCACGTGCTGTCCTTCTGGATTCAATTGGATAATGTACAGCACATATACTGAAGATTGTCAAGTTCAACGTAAATGTACTGTTTGTGGGTAAAGGGTTCTGAGAGCTTCAGCAATGAGTACATAATTATACCTCAAAACTCCTGTCTGAAGGATTTCAGATTCCCTGCTTTTTTTGAGGAAAAACTACTACAACCAGGAAAGATGATAATGATGGGTGTAGTTTTGTGTATGAGTTTCAGGCCCATGTATTAGCGAACAACTAGGCCCTCAAAATAAGGCTTTATGAACTACGTATAGTTTGTGTAAATATACAGTATATTATATATACATTCTTTTGTGATAACAAATTCGCTTAGGATAGAGGGTATTTCAATTCATTATTGTACTTTGTATACATTTTTTAAGTTACCACAATGCAATTAAACTACACTACTAGCGCATGGCCATGTTGAATGGATAATCATTGTAAAGCATGTTTTAGCATGGGTGATATGAAAGCAGGATTAGGTAGTATTTATCATGTATTAGTTGATGTGAATACTGGACTGTGATAATTGGAGGAATGAGAGACACTGAAAAACAAACACAGTATTGGCTCTCTCTGTTGACACTGGTTTGATATGTTTTCTTTCTGTTATTGTTGACACTGGTCTGATATGTTGTTGTTTTTGTTTTGAATCGGGCATCGCCACAGTCTACTAAGCCCACATCCAATTGCACAGAGCCTGTTATTTAAGAGCACAGAACAGCAGATAGCTTATCTGATGGGTTTATTTAGTATTTTTTGGGGGAGAAGGCTCCAGATGTATTCCAAATGGTACCCTATTTCATATTTAGTGCCCATAGGGCTCTGGACAAACATAGTTCACTATGAAGGGAATAGGGTGCCATTTGGGACACACACGTTTCATTCCAGTGTGTAATTGGAATGATTGGGGAGGCAGTGGGACAAGTAATGGCCTCTATTCATCAAGTTGTTTTCATGTGGCACACTGCTTTGCCAAAAATAGGCATCCTCAATTAAATTGTGATCGCTCCCTTTTATAACAAAAGAAGGGAAATCTACTGTTCGTTTTATAAGTTAAGTCACAATCTTTATTCCTTACGGTTGGTGTGAATTTAGACCTTTGATAGATTATTTCACCATGAAGGTCTCTGATAAAAAAAATGCATAGTTTCTCTATTCCATCATAGGTAGTAGCCACCTTCTAACCTATGATGTGTTGCGTGCAAACCTGGAAACATGATAAGATTGTACCTTTGGCATGTGTTCACTTCAAAAGGCTATTATTAAGAGTTTTTGAAACTATCAGGAGGCAACATGTATCAAGTGATGCTTGCTGAAAAGGACACTCTACTATGCACTTTGTTACATTTTTTTACAAATATCCTGGATGGATAAAGCAGGAATGATAGCAAAATAGATACACATTCAAGCATGTATGGCACATTACCAGACAGGCACACACCCGCATTTGGAATTCTAAACCATCTCCAATAGCTCAAATGGCATTTGAATGAAAATACAGTGGAAACAGTAAAGTGAGTATGTAGATAATATTATATCGGGACAAATAAAATATTCAGTAGGACGGGAGCTGGGAGTTGAATTATTTGTTGTTAATCTCCAAAGTGTTCATTCACTCTGGCTCCAGAGTGGCGCAGCAGTCTAAAGCACTGCATCTCAGTGCAAGAGGCCTCACTACAGTCCCTGGTTTGAATCCAGGCTGTATCACATTCGGCTGTGATTGGGAGTCCCATAGGGCGACGCACAATTGGCCCAGCGTTGTCCGGGTTTGGCCTGGGTAGGCAGTCATTGTCTTATAAGAATTTGTTCTTAACTGACTTGCCTAGTTAATTAAAACATGTAAATAAATAAAAGGTGTGTATTGCTGTCAAATGACAGAATTGTAATTGTTATGGCATAATTATAAGATCATCCATAGTCATTTCTTTCCATACTCTGTTATACTCAAGGTGACATTTTGACCAAAAATTTAGAAAGTTCTTCTTCAGAAATAGTTGCCGTCTTTTTACACAAGCATTGTTTTCTGTGTGTTGTGTAATTGGGGCACATTAACATTACTCACAGGTGACTGAGATAAAGGATACAGGCGAAGGAGCTTAACATTTCTTTCTGATTTCTCTCCTCCAGGTGATGAGCTCCATTAATCGTTGAACGTGACAGGCAACCCACCCCGGCCAGCGACTCATAATCTTGGCTGTGTCCAGTCAACTCCTTCACCACGGATTCAGCATCCCTTCATCTTTCTGTTGTGATCTGGCTTTCCATTTGTTGGGACTTTAACTTGGAGACCTCAAACTCACAGACCGCCAATGCTTACAAGGAACTGCCTGATACTGTTCCTTTGGTTTGTCTTCGACAAAGGCTCCCTGTCTCCTGTACGCCCGCCAGGCGCACCGCTGAGCAGGAGCAGTCTGGGAAAGGAGCATCCCAGGAGCCTGGTGGGCCCGATGAGAAATGGGGCATCTGGGTTTCAGAGAGTCAAGAGGGGCTGGGTATGGAACCAGTTCTTCGTGCTGGAGGAGTACATGGGGTCAGACCCACAGTACGTGGGCAAGGTAAGGATGCTTTACGTTGTGTTATTTATTGCATGGGAGTGTGTCATAACTTATATAGCTAAGAGCTCGGGAGAAATTGATGAGGGTGAGAGTGGGATGGAGTTGAGAAGGAAGAGCTATGTTGGTAGTGGTACCAGGTGTAGAGCATGTTTGAATTATAGAGTTCTATGTCCCTTGACATAGCCCGCTACTACCAATTGTCACTTTTTTACTTAGCTTCGCTCCTGGAGCTACATCTGACCATTTTAATCTCATGATGGGTTGTGTTTGGAAAATGTCTCTTTTTATGAGTGTATTAGGATATGAATGAAAGAAAAATAAATGAAAAATGTCTTTCTTTTTGGGATTTATGCCAATGTTTCAATGTCGGACAGACATTTTTATTGCAGCTACACGCAGCATTCGTGTGGTGAGTGGATCAATGACCGGGCAGGAATACATTTAAATTATGGCTCTTGTAAATCTGTCAGAACATCCTAGTGACTAGGGAGGGAGGATTCTGACAGCAGTAAAAGACAGAGGACACGCACCTCATAGACTTAAGCCGGGTGGAGACTACACGACTTTCAAAATCCTAACATCAATGAGCCTCTCATATTAAACAACCGTCTATCCTGAAGTTTTTTGTGTTGCCAACGTAGTGGTGAGCACACTAAACGATGTGGCACAGACGGTGGTCACACACTAAAAGATTCTTTACTTGGTCGTGAGGATTCTCGATACCACGCTGTCTCGCAAAAAAAATGTGATTAGATTTAATGTAGCTACAAGTTGTGGCTCAAAGCAGCCTCATAAACATTCAGTCAGACATTCACACTTGCCATACAGAGTTGAAATATCTAGCCAACATTTTGAATTTAATAACATTGCTTGTGAACCTCAGATCTGTAACGATTTGATGCTTTGGTTAAAGGGAAGTACAAACGCATACTAGTAGTATTTGCTCCTGCTCGAGAGTCCGCACATTCTGGGTGATGTGAAACAACGTCATCATCTCACTGAGTTTTTCTCTGGCAAGCTATCGTTGGCTATTGCTGATCACCGTTCTAAAAACTTGTCGTTGCACATCTCACACTACAAGACCATTTGTGCCAATAAAATCAACATTTGAAAATTTCAGGACATCTGGGACTGCTCAAAGATAAGATCGGTAGCCCTCAGATTGCATCTCTGACCCGCTCACATTAAACAAGTGTCGGTGATCGCCACGTGCCCTGAGTAGGCAATGACATGGGGATTTTGTCTCCTATCTCAAAAACTTGTTTGGGACAGCTAAATTGGGGCCAAAATCGTGTAGTGTACACCCGGCCTTATTGAACTGAACTGCATGAAGTCTGCTATTCACAATATGTTTTTTTTCTCCTTGCTCTGGCTTAAGACATCCTTTACCTAAACTCAGAGGGGTTTTAAGGCTGAAGTTGTAATTTGGCACCCCTAGTTTAGGCAGGATAATAGTAAGACTGACTTATCTACCCCGGTGCCACTGCAATCAGTCCTGACGTGCTGCACTGTTTGTGGAAGTCTCACAGGCTAAAGCAGCCTGGGTACTGTCTATCTGCTGCACTCCTAAATCACTTAATCCCTGGCCGCTGCACCGTTTCAAAATAATTGACTGATTCTCTGCCATATCAAAGGCATTTGGAGATCAAGTCCCTCGACCTTCCGTGGGACAATCTTAAAGAGGGATAATCTGCTGCAACCAAATAAATACAGTGTCACGGGATGAGAGACCCAATGGAGCGTATGCTACCTAGACAATGGACACTTGATTAACTGGGTGTCAGACAGTGGCTTTTCTTGCAGGGATTTAGATCAAGCACAGTCTTCGTACAGATACTGTATCCATAATATATCCATAATTATGGTTTATTGTTTTACTGTTATTTTTCAGAGTGTAATTGACCAGAGTGGGCTGGAATGCGGCTGGAATTAATTTCTATAATACATCAAGACTAGACTTTGCAGCAATACATTCACATCAGAACACAAACATAATTACTATGCATTAAATTCTAGAATAGAGTTTACCAACATCCAACAACCAGCTTGTTTATGCACTTCGCCTAGCTACTTGTACTAACAGACACAGGATGAGCAGCAGAGAAGAGACCTGGGTTGTGTCCCAAATGGCATCCTATTCCTTATATAGTGCTCTAGTTTTAACCAGGGCCCACAGGGTGCACTAAATATGGAATAGGGTACAATTTGGTAAGCAGACCAGGTCTCCTCTCTGCTGCTCAAATCAAATCAAATTTTATTTGTCACATGCGCCGAATACAACAGGTATATTACCGTGAAATGCTAATTTACAAATCCTTAACCAACAATGCAGTTGAAGAAATAGAGTTAATGCAATATTTACTAAATAAAATTGAGTAAAAATATCTAAATAATCAAAAAGTAATACAATACATGTACATAACAATAACGATGCTATATACAGGGGGTACCGGTACCCAGTCAATGTGCAGGGGTACAGGTTAGTCGAGGTAATTGTAAAGTGACTATGCATAGATAATAAACACAGGGTGTTACTGCTGCTACTCACTGTTTTATTTTGTTTATTTTACGGTTTGGTCAGTGACTAGGAGTTTCTTGTTTATTTCTAAATCATATCTTAATGGGACTTTGATTATACCCCTGCTGAGATAGAGATGATTCCATCTTGTGAATGTTCTCCATGGGTTAGGTTGAGAAAGAACTCTTGTACATGTTCACTCCAAATTAAGTATGATGAATAGGTTTTGTGTCATCTTGCCCTGCTGATAATCTCAGATGACGTCATCAAGGCTTCATGGGAAAACGTTTTTGGGATGTCATGAATTCACAACTTGGGGAGGCCTTATAAGGAAAATTCAGAGCTGCTGTGATTTATTCCAAAGATCTGAATAAATTTACAGAATGGGTTCTGCTTTCCAATTTAGACGAGACATCGAAATTGATCCAAGAGAAGTGTGCCTGCCAAGAAAGTAATGACAGCACTCTCTTGCAGTGGCCAAAACACAAAAGGGCGATCTCTGACAACCAAAACAGAATAACAAAACAACAACATCCCTATGAGCATTATCCATCTTACTTAAAATAAAAAGTCTAATGAGATACCCCCTGTTTAAACCTCCATAACACTGCATCCCTCATGTTTGCATCTACTTGTATTGCAATCCAAATAAATGAAGGCTACAGTTCTGTGGTGAATAAAATGGTTATATTACTGGAGTAGGGAATGGCAGGGAAGAAATGGAATTCTGAAAGGAATTTTTTAAGACATCTTCACAAGAACTGCCTTCTCGTCTATTTCGGAATAATGAATGCAAGCAAAGCAACGTTTGTTTTCTTCTGTGACAAGCCAGAGGAGGAAAAATCTACGTTTGCATTTTCACTTGTCAATGTGTCAAAGGAATAAACGCAATAAAACAACAATGACTTGCATGCATTCGACTTTACTTATTCAAAAATAAATAGCATTTGTGGCATTGCATTGTTTTTACTTTGAGTACTAGCAAACCCCTAAAGCATAATTTCTGCAATGTTCCATATACAGAGATTTAAAACAGTAAAACAAAAATTGTATTCTATGCTGGTCTATAATGCCCTTCACACAGCACTTTATGAGGGCAATCCGTTATGCATTCACTTGATACATTAAATACAAACATAAATCTTCCTTCATTGATTACAAAATAACTTAGTTTGCTATCTATGGGATTACATTACTGTCTGTACAAGCTGCGAAAAACACCACTGCCTTAGTAACAAAAACAGCTATATGCAGCAGATCAACAATTTAACATTTTATTACAAGGAAATAAAGGCCTGGAGAGCCTTGGGGGATAATGTAACAAGACTGATACACTCAACAATTAGATCATGTCCTACAGTCCCAATGTTGAGCAATGGCTATCTGCAAGAAAAACTGCTATCAGTTGTTAGGCCATTAATCAAGTCCCACTCCTTCTTCTCAATCACTATTAAACTCTCCCCGCTGTACTCAGCAGCATGCACTCTCTCTCTATAACATTTATTTTTGCCATCTTGGCAGACATCACGATAATGGTTATGAATGACTGTGTCCCACAAAAGTTGTAGTTTTGGAGAGTAGCTGACATACCAGGCTGTTTTGGTCCACTTTAGGCAATGTGCTTGTCAGAAATGACATGCAAGCTAGCAATCATAAAGCCACTGTACTGTATATACAGTGCCCATATGGAAAGAAATATATTTAATGTCATGTAAAATGTATTTCAAGTAGATGTAGATACTTTTATGCTAAAAATGCATGTAATGCCTGACAATATTCTCTAGTCTACATGGTGGCCAAAGTGGTTTCTAATTTGGCTTCTTAAATAACTCGTTAGGTATTGATCAATGCGGAATTTTTTTGGGGCCACCAAACCAAAACTTTGGCAGGGATATAATTTAAATTGTGATGTGAGTAAAAAGAAATACACATTTTTACATCCTGTCATAAAGAGCACATGTTCAACTTCCTAAAAAACAATTTTTCCCATCTTAAGAGGTATGAAAAAAGTACTATAGTAAGTGCTTCTCTTGATTAAATAATGAAAAACAATCTAGTGAGACCAGGCACTAGGCTGTTTTTATTATTATTTTAATTTTGTTTCGATTTAAAAAATATCTATACATCATACAACACTCCACAATATGTCACATTGTAAGTCCAGGTCTTGTGCTTCCAATTAGTGGTATTATACAGGTCTACAGTGGATGGTTAGCGGTGTTATGCTGTGTTTATAACCAAGTGGGAAGTGGGAATTTACCAGAACATTAAGAACACCTTCCTAATATTGAGTTGGCATTGGGCATGGACTCTACAAGGTGGACTCTACAAGCTGTCAAAAGCATTCCACGGGATGTTGGCCCATGTTGACTCCAATGCTGGATGTCCTTTGGGTGGTGGACCATTCTTGATACGCATTGGTAAACTGTTGAGCATGAAACACCCAGTAGCTTTGCAGTTCTTGACACAAACCGGTGTGCCTGGCACTTACTACCATACCTCAAAGGCACTTAAATCTTTTGTCTTGCCCATTCACCCTCTGAATGGCACACATACACAATACACAATACTCAATTGTTTCAAGGCTCAAATCCTTCTTTAACCTGTCTCCTCCCCTTCATCTACACTGATTTGAAGTGGATTTAACAAGTGACATCAATAAGGTATCTGTCACAACGTCCACAGCTGGCGCCTCTCCCCGTTCGGGCGGCGCTCGGCGCTCGTCGTCGCTGGCCTACTAGCTGCCACTGATTTCCTTTTCTGTTTTTGTTTGGTAATGTCTGGTTAGGGTAGCACCTGTTTTGTGTTTATTAATTAGTGGGGTATTTAGTCTGTCTGTTTTGTGTTTGGGGTTGTGCGGGATTGTTTCGTGTCTGCTATTGTAGGTTGGGGGGGATATTCTTTTCTGTCCATTTATATTTTAGCGTTTGGGCGTAAGGGTTGCTGGGCTGCGTCCCGATGTATTCAGAAGACTGTGTTAGTCTTCCTTTATTGGAATACTTTTCCCTGCCTTTTCGGCTTGATATTTTTGGACTGGTTTTTCCTTCATTAAAATACTACGTGTTTCACGTACCTGAGTCTCCTGCGCCTGACTTCACCCCTCCTGCAGAACTATTATTTGACAGTATCATAGCTTTCACCTGGATTCACCTGGTCAGTCTATGTCATAGAAAGAGCAGTTATTCATAATGTTTTGTATACTCAGTGTATATTAGTTTCATTTTTCATTAATAATCTTTAAAAAAAATATATAATTTTTCTTCCACTTTGACATTAGAGTATTTTGTGTAGATCACTAACAATTAAATCCAATTGAATCAAACCTTTTGACACCATAAAATGTGAAGAAATCCAAGGCGGGTGAATACTTATAATTCATACAGTTTCTTGACTGTGTCCAGCTCGCTAATAATCACTGAATTAAAGCTAGACAGTAAGGGAGCATAAAGAATCCCCCCAAAACAATGATAGAAGACAGTTTTTTTGCAAAGTTTTACACAGAGGAAATATAACACATTTTCAGTGTGGCCCTTCGAAGCTTGATGAAGACCGAATGTGTTCCCCAGGGCAACATTAGTTTGACACCCCTGCTTTATACTGTACATTGTGGCCACCTTAAAGTAATTTCTAAACCTTACACTTGCCATGGTTAAGGTTTTTAATGATTTGATCTAGTATACTGCACTGTATGATTCTTTAAAAAGCCTTAGCAACTGCCCACCTATCATGCCATTCATATTCCTATGAAAAGGACATGGGTCTGCAGTGTGGTTCTTTCAGGGAAACCAACACAGGGGTGTCCCACTGAGCCACAGCCTTTGTAAATACACCATGAGCCCAGAGACCAGGACAGCTTTATGTGTGCCCAGTGAAAACCATATCAAACTGATTGGGGTGTTTGTGATCTTGAAAAGACTCTATGTGATCACTTGTATACAGAAGTCACAACACACACACACACTGTACACACAGGCACATACACCAAGAACGAGAAAGAGAGAGGGGGAGAAAGATTGAGAGAAAGAGAGATGTACACTGCTCAAAAAATAAAGGGAACACTTAAACAACACAATGTAACTCCAAGTCAGTCACACTTCTGTGAAATCAAACTGTCCACTTAGGAAGCAACACTGATTGACAATAAATTCCACATGCTGTTGTGCAAATGGAATAGACAACAGGTGGAAATTATAGGCAATTAGCAAGACACCCACAATAAAGGAGTGGTTCTGCAGGTGGGGACCACAGACCACTTCTCAGTTCCTATGCTTCCTGGTTGATGTTTTGGTCACTTTTGAATGCTGGCGGTGCTTTCACTCTAGTGGTAGCATGAGACGGAGTCTACAACCCACACAAGTGGCTCAGGTAGTGCAGCTCATCCAGGATGGCACATCAATGCGAGCTGCGGCAAGAATGTTTGCTGTGTCTGTCAGCGAAGTGTGCAGAGCATGGAGGCTCTACCAGGAGACAGGCCAGTACATCAGGAGACGTGGAGGAGGCCGTAGGAGGGCAACAACCCAGCAGCAGGACTGCTACCTCCGCCTTTGTGCAAGGAGGAGCAGGAGAAGCACTGCCAGAGCCATGCAAAATGACCTTCAGCAGGCCACAAATGTGCATGTGTCTGCTCAAACGGTCAGAAACAGACTTCATGAGGGTGGTATGAGGGCCCGACGTCCACAGGTGGGGGTTGAGCTGACAGCCCAACACCGTGCAGGACGTTTGGCATTTGCCAGAGAACACCAAGAATGGCAAATTCGCCACTGGCGCCCTGTGCTCTTCACAGATGAAAGCAGGTTCACACTGAGCACGTGACAGACGTGACAGAGTCTGGAGACGCCGTGGAGAACGTTCTGCTGCCTGCAACATCCTCCAGCATGACCGGTTTGGCGGTGGGTCAGTCATGGTGTGGGGTGGCATTTCTTTGGGGGGCCGCACAGCCCTCCATGTGCTCGCCAGAGGTAGCCTGACTGCCATTAGGTACCGAGATGAGATCCTCAGACCCCTTGTGAGACCATATGCTGGTGCGGTTGGCCCTGGGTTCCTCCTAATGCAAGACAATGCTAGACCTCATGTGGCTGGAGTGTGTCAGCAGTTCCTGCAAGAGGAAGGCATTGATGCTATGGACTGGCCCGCCCGTTCCCCAGACCTGAATCCAATTGAGCACATCTGGGACATCATGTCTCGCTCCATCCACCAACGCCACGTTGCACCACAGACTGTCCAGGAGTTGGCGGATGCTTTAGTCCAGGTCTGGGAGGAGATCCCTCAGGAGATCATCCGCCACCTCATCAGGAGCATGCCCAGGCATTGTAGGGAGGTCATACAGGCACGTGGAGGCCACACACACTACTGAGCCTCATTTTTACTTGTTTTAAGGACATTGCATCAAAGTTGGATCAGCCTGTAGTGTGGTTTTCCACTTTAATTTTGAGTGTGACTCCAAATCCAGACCTCCATGGGTTGATAAATTGGATTTCTAGTGATTATTTTTGTGTGATTTTGTTGTCAGCACATTCAACTATGTAAAGAAAAAAGTATTTAATAAGATTATTTCTTTCATTCAGATCTAGGATGTGTTGTTTGTGTTTCCTTTATTTTTTTTAGCAGTATATATATATATATATATTTGAGATTCTTCACAGTAGCTACCAGCTTTGCAGACTCTTGGCATTCTCTCAACCAGGTGCATGAGATAGTCAACTGGAATGCATTTAAATTAACAGGTGTGCCTTGTTAAAAGTTAATTTGTAGAATGTCTTTCCTTCTTAATGCGTTTGAGCCAATACGTTGTGTTGTGACAAGGTAGGGGTGGTATACAGAAGAAAGCTCTATTTGGTAAAAGACCAAGTCCATATTATGGCAAGGACAGCTCAAATAAGGCAAGAGAAACAAAAGACCATCATTACTTTAACCTGTTAGGGCTAGGGGGCAGCATTTGCACGTCTGGATAAAAAAAATGTACCCGATTTAATCTGGTTACTAATCCTACCCAGTAACTAGAATATGCATATACTTATTATATATGGATAGAAAACACTCTAAAGTTTCTAAAACTGTTTGAATGGTGTCTGTGAGTATAACAGAACTCATTTGGCAGGCAAAACCCTGAGACATTTTCTGACAGGAAGTGGATACCTGATGTGTTGTATTGACTTTAAACCTATCCCATTGAAAAACACAGGGGTTTAGGAATATTTTGGCACTTCCTATTGCTTCCACTAGATGTCACCAGCCTTTACAAAGTGTTTTGAGTCTTCTGGAGGGAGATCTGACCGAACAAGAGCCATGGAACGATGATGTCCCATTAGACACCTGGCGCGCGAGTTCATGTTGGGTACCCTCGTTCCAATACGTTATAAAAGAGTATGCATTCGTCCACCTTGAATATTATTCATGTTCTGGTTAAAAAAGGCCCTAATGATTTATGCTATACAACGTTTGACATGTTTGAACGAACGGAAATATATTTTTTCCCCTCGTTCATGACGAGAAGTCCGGCTGGCTTAGATCATGTGCTAACAAGACGGAGATTTTTGGACATAAATGATGAGCTTTTTTGAACAAAACTACATTCGTTATGGACCTGTGATACCTGGAAGTGACATCTGATGAAGAGAATCAAAGGTAATGGATTATTTACATAGTATTTTCGATTTTAGATCTCCCCAACATGACGTCTAGTCTGTATCGCAACGCGTATTTTTCTGGGCGCAGTGCTCAGATTATTGCAAAGTGTGATTTCCCAGTAAGGTTATTTTTAAATCTGGCAAGTTGATTGCGTTCAAGAGATGTAAATCTATAATTCTTTAAATGACAATATAATATTTTACCAATGTTTTCTAATTTTAATTATTTAATTTGTGACGCTGACTTGACTGCCGGTTATTGGAGGGAAACGATTTCCTCAACATCAATGCCATAGTAAAACGCTGTTTTTGGATATAAATATGAACTTGATAGAACTAAAAATGCATGCATTGTCTAACATAATGTCCTAGGAGTGTCATCTGATGGAGATTGTAAAAGGTTAGTGCATCATTTTAGCTGGTTTTATGGTTTTGGTGACCCTGTCTTTGACTTGACAAAACATTACACACAACTCTTGTAAATGTACTGTCCTAACATACTCTAAATTTATGCTTTCGCCGTAAAACCTTTTTGAAATCGTAAAACGTGGTTAGATTAAGGAGATGTTTATCTTTCAAATGGTGTAAAATAGTTGTATTTTTGAAAAATTTGAATTTTGACATTTATTTGGATTCAAATTTGCCGCTCTTGAAATGCACCTGCTGTTGATGGAGTGCACCACGGGTGGCACGCTAGCGTCCCACCTAGCCCATAGAGGTTAAGACATGGTCAGTCAATCAGGAAAATGTAAAAAACGTCAACTTTCTGAAAGTGCAGTTTCTTCAAGTGCAGTCGCAAAAACCATCAAGAGTTACGATGAAACTGGCACTCATGAGGACCGCCACAGGAAAGGAAGTCCCTAGAGTTATCTCTGCTGCAGAGGATAAGTTCATAAAAGTTAACAACCTCAGAAATTGCAGCCCAAATAAATGATTCACAGTGTTCTAGTAACAGACACATCTCAACATCAACTGTTCAGATGAGACTGCGTGAATCAGGCCTTCATGGTCGAATTGCTGCAAGGAAACCACTACTGAAGGACACATAGCAATGGATATTAGACCTGTGGAAATCTGTCCTTTGGTCTGATGAGTCCAAATTTGAGATTTCTGGTTCCAACCACCGTCTTTATGAGATGCAGAGTAGGTGAACGGATGATCTCTGCATGTGTGGTTCCCACTGTGCAGCATGGAGGAGGAGATGTGATGGTGCTTAGCTGGTGACACTGTGATTTATTTTGAATTCAAGGCACACTTAACCAGCATTGCTACCACAGTATTTCTGCCTCAATAGGCCATCCCATCTGGATTGCGCTTAGTGGGACTATCATTTCTTTTTAAACAGGACAATGACCCAACACACCTCCAGGCTGTGCAAGGGCTATTTGACCAAGAAGGAGAGTGATCGAGTGCTTCATCAGATGACCTGGCCTCCACAATCACCCGACCTCAACCCAATTGAGATGGTTTGGGATGAGTTGGACCGCAGAGTGAAGGAAAAACATCCAACAAGTTCTCAGCATATGTGGGAACTCCTTTAAGACTGTTGGAAAACCATTCCAGGTGAAGCTGGTTGAGAGAATACCAAGAGTGTGCTAAGCTGTTGTCAAGGCAAAGGGTGGCTACTTTAAAGAATATAAAATCAAAATTATTTTTTGATTTGTTTAACACTTTTTTGGTTACTGCATTATTCAATATGTGTTATTTCATAGTTATGATGTCTTCACTATTATTCTACAATGTAGAAAATAGTAAAAATAAAGAAAAACCCTTGAATGAATAGGTGTGTCCAAACTTTTGACTAGTACTGTATGTAACAACTATATTATAGTTATTTTTATCATTTATAATTTTGACATTATAGAGTACTTTGTGTAGATCAATGACAAAATAAAAAAAGAAATCTCAACTAAATTTATTTCAATCACCCTTTGTAATGCAACAAAATGTGATATAATATAATTGTTTTGTTTTGCTGAAGTTTCACTTGATAATAAAGATGTGGAACTCTACGTACGCTGCACCTTGGTCCGCTCATTTCCAAGAACGTGACAGAATATCCCACCAACAAAGGACCAAGCAGCGTGAGAATGAGGTAAAGAAGTTTTGGACTTGGGAGGACATGAGAGGACACGAGACCCTTCCTTGGCGGGAGTCGCCAAGGAGCATAGGGGGACAGCGATGACGCCGGGGACCGCGGCCACAGAAACCCCAATATTTTTTTCGGGGGGGGGGCACATGGAGCTGCGGTGGAGCAGCGGAGAGTGCCAGAGCCTGTTTGTGAGTCGGAGGAGGAATTTGATGAAAGATTCCGGAGAGAGGTGGTAGCGAGGAAAATGCTGCAGCACAGGCGTGCTAAAGAGCGTGACGATGGCACTGGTTTCACGCATCAGGCCTCCAGTCCGGTACGTCCTGTGTCTCCTCCTCGCACTCCCCCTGAAGGGCCTGTCCCCAGTCCGGTACGTCATGTGCCTGCTCCTCGCACTCACCCTGAAGTGTGTGTCCCCAGTCCAGTACGTCCTGTGCCTGCTCCCCGCACTCGCCCTGATGAGCATGTCACCAGTCTGGTGCAACCTGTGCCGGCCCCACGCATCAGGCCTCCAGTGCGCCTCCCCAGTCCGGTATGTCCTGTGCCTGCTCCTCGTACTCGCCCTGAAGAGCGTGTCACCAGTCCGGTGCAACCTGTGCCAGCCCCACGCATAAGGCCACCTGTGCGCCACCCCAGTCCGGCACGTCCTGTGCATGCTCCTCGTACTCGCCCTGAAGTGCGTGTCACCAGTCCGGTGCCACCAGTACCGGCTCCACTCTCTAGGCCTCCAGTGCGCATTCACAGTCCGGAGCCTCAGTCCGGAACCTCCGGTGACGGTCCCCGGTCCGGAACCTCCGGCAACGGTCCCCGGTCCGGAACCTCCGACAACGGTCCACGGTCCGGAACCTCCAGTGACGGTCCACGGTCCGGAACCTCCGGCGACGGTCCACGGTCCAGAACCTCCAGTGACGGTCAACTGTCCGGAGCTTCCAGGCAAGGCATCCAGTCCAACTCCAGGGCAAGAGCCTTTCTCTGCGCCGGGGGCCAGTCCAGGCACGGTGTCCAGTCCAGCTCCAAGGCCGGAGCCTTTCTCTGCACCGGTGCCCAGTCCAGGCTCCGACCCTGGAGCTGGGTTGGATGCCGTGCCTAGACTGGGCATCGGCGCAGAGGAAGGCTCCGGCCATGGAGCTGGGTTGCACGGCGTCCAGTCCAGCTCCATGGCAGGAGCCTTCCTCTGCGCTGGTGCCCAGTCCAGGCGCTGCGTTCAACCCAGCTCCATGGCCGGATCCGGGGTCTGGGCGGGGGCTACGACCCGCACCGGAGCCGCCACCGACACTACTCACCCCCCTACCCTCCCCATCTAGTTTCAGGTTTTACGGCCGAAGTCTGCACCTTTGGGGGGGGGGTGGTACTGTCACGCCCTGACCATGGAGAGCCCTTGGTGCTCTATGGTATTGAGGTCAGAGCATGACTAGGGGGCGGTGTTCTAGTTTTCTAATTTCTATGTTGGTGTGCTTGGTATGGTTCCCAATTAGAGACAGCTGGTAATCGTTGCCTCTAATTGGGGATCCTATTTAGGTAGCCTTTTTCCCACCTGTGTTTGTGGGTTATTATTTTGTGTTTGTGCATGAGCACCATGTAGTCACGTTTCGGTGTTCGTTTATTGTTTTGTTTTGCTGAAGTTTCACTTGATAATAAAGATGTGGAACTCTACGTACGCTGCGCCTTGGTCCGCTCATTTCCAAGAACGTGACAGTATCATTCACACTGCAGGTCCATTATAATTTCTACATAGTTACGATTTGGTTTTAGCCATTTTAAAGTTTATTGAGTTTGACCCCCCCAAACAAGGGCTATATATATATAATTTTATTTTTGTTCATTTTTAACTCAAACCACCCGCGGTCCGTATGTTTGACTACCCTGGTATAGAGGATTGATTACATTGGAAAATCCCAATTAATCTGGGGACATTCTTCATACGAATATGCCATATATATATTTTTTTTAAATGCAATACATACAGTGGGGGAAAAAAGTATTTGATCCCCTGCTGATTTTGTACGTTTGCCCACTTACAAAGAAATGATCAGTCTATAATTTTAATAGTAGGTTTATTTGAACAGTGAGAGACAGAATAACAACAAAAAATCCAGAAAAACGCATGTCAAAAATGTTATAAAATGGTTTGCATTTTAATGAGGGAAATAAGTATTTGACCCCTCTGCAAAACATGACTTAGTACTTGGTGGCAAAACCCTTGTTGGCAATCACAGAGGTCAGACATTTCTTGTAGTTGGCAACCAGGTTTGCACACATCTCAGGAGGGATTTTGTCCCACTCCTCTTTTCAGATCTTCTCCAAGTCATTAAGGTTGAGGCTGACTTTTGGCAACTCAAACCTTCAGCTCCCTCCACAGATTTTCTATGGGATTAAGGTCTGGAGACTGGCTAGGCCACTCCAGAACCTTAATGTGCTTCTTCTTGAGCCACTCCTTTGTTGCCTTGGCCATGTGTTTTGGGTCATTGTCATGCTGGAATACCCATTCACGACCCATTTTCAATGCCCTGGCTGAGGGAAGGAGATTCTCACCCAAGATTTGACAGTACATGGCCCCGTCCATCGTCCCTTTGATGCGGTGAAGTTGTCCTGTCCCCTTAGCAGAAAAACACCCCCAAAGCATAATGTTTCCACCTCCATGTTTGACGGTGGAGACGGTGTTCTTGGGGTCATAGGCAGCATTCCTCCTCCTCCAAACACGGCGAGTTGAGTTGATGTCAAAGAGCTCCATTTTGGTCTCATCTCACCACAACACTTTCACCAGTTGTCCTCTGAGTCATTCAGATGTTCATTGGCAAACTTCAGACGAGCATGTATATGTATTCTTGAGCAGGGGGACCTTGCGGGCGCTGCAGGATTTCAGTCCTTCACGGTGTAGTGTGTTACCAATTGTTTTCTTGGTGACTATGGTCCCAGCTGTCTTGAGATCATTGACAAGATCCTCCCGTGTAGTTCTGGGCTAATTCCTCACCGTTCTCATGATCATTGCAATGCCACGAGGTGAGATCTTGCATGGAGCCCCAGGACGAGGGAGACTGACAGTTGTTTTGTGTTTCTTCCATTTGCGAATAATCGCACCAAATGTTGTCACCTTCTCACCAAGCTGCTTGGTGATGGTCTTGTAGCCCATTCCAGTCTTGTGTAGGTCTACAATCTTGTCCCTGACATCCTTGGAGAGCTCTTTGGTCTTTTCCATGGTGGAGAGTTTTGAATCTGATTGATTGATTGATTCTGTGGACAGGTGTCTTTTATACAGGTAACAAGCTGTGGTTAGGAGCACTCCCTTTAAGAGTGTGCTCCTAATCTCAGCTCGTTACCTGTATAAAAGACACCTTGGAGCCAGAAATCTTTCTGATTGAGAGGGGGTCAAATACTTATTTCCCTCATTATTAAAATGCAAATCAATAACATTTCTGACATGCGTTTTTCTGGATATTTTTGTTGTTATTCTGTCTCTCACTGTTCAAATAAACCTCCCATTAAAATTATAGACTGATCCTTTCTTTGTCAGTGGGCAAATGTACAAAATCAGCAGGGGATCAAATACTTTTCCCCCCACTGTACATGTGATAGTGTGCAATTGCATTGACAGTATGGTCCGATACCACATTTTCTTCTTCACCACTTATATTGTGAAGGTCTCTCATTTGAATATGAGTCAATAAAAATGTTTGTTGGAAAGGGCAGCCGTGTTTTCCCAACAACTTGTTTACCCGCGTGGTGCTGGGCTGACAGGAACTTGCGATTCTTAATTTTATTGATGGCTCTCCCCTTGCCAGTTTCTTCCAACATTTTGCCACAATTTATGACTGGCGTTGGTTCTGCAATTTAATCTTTAAGTGAAAACATATCATTAGGTTGTAAACTTTTTCAAGAAGACTTATGTGTGATTGATCACCACATCCCCCAACAACAAAGTGAGATTTTCAATGACGGACTGTTTGAGCTTTAGGCACTTCATTGTTATTATCCCACACACTGTGTTCCGTATTGCAATCAATGATAATGGTAAGCCTATAACAGTAGCATGGGTTTACCTGCTTTGCATAAGTGTGTAAAACAATGCATGGGTGAACAGCCTGTCCCCCTAACCACTAATATGGTGGCCAGTGGACACTATAGTAAAATAGCTCAATTGTATCAGTTAATGGTTGAGAGCAAAGGCTTAATTACTAGCCTACAATCACAGGGTCATTAGCTTGCATGTCTTGCACCATGCAATATCATGGAGAGGTCTGTTCAATGACCTTCAAGCTAATCAAGGTTGCCACACATAGAGACATAGCAAAGTAGTTGACAATTATCATGTTGATCTATCCATGAAGCATGCCTAAAGCAATAAATGGACGTCTGATATAATACAGTACTTTATGGAACCACAGAGGAGAGTGAATTGAGGACACAATTTTGGCTGTTCACTCTGCATGTCAGATTTTGTGTGTGGTGTACATGCAGAAATTAGATATTTACATTTCATGACTTGTGAAACAGTATATTCTGAATTAGGGAAATATGTTTGAATGCAGGGATGAAATGTCATCATGAATATGGAGTAGACTCCAAACTGTAATGACGTTCTTATACTCTTTAAACAAAACCACTTTAATCTCATTCCAGTGTTTTGCTCAAAGACTCAAAGCCAAAATAATTAATGGATGCAGATGTGAAGTAATTTGAACGGATTACTGTACCTATAATAATGCGTCAGGTCTGCCAGTAATTTCACTGCTCATTACAATGTGTTAAGTAGCTGATGGCATTTACAATTTAATGTATGTTGATGATGAATATAGCAAGGCTCTCTGAAAGGAGAGGAGCTAAAATGAAAGATAATGATGACATTCATCTAGCTCTGCAAATATATTAAATGTTCATTTATTTTTGTCCACTTTAATAATGGGTTCTGCTTGAATCGGCTTTGGAACATATTTCAAAATGGTTAATGTTACAATCAGTATCACTTACTGGGCCTGCTCAAGAAATTGGTACATGAACAAAGATGAATAATATCACAATGTCTTTATCCCAAATTCCTACCTATTTCCTGTAGTGTACTATATATGGAATATTGTGCCATTTTATATGCAACCAATGACTAAGCCTAGATGAGAAAATAAACTCAGCAAAAAAAAGAAATGTCCCTATTTCAGGACCCTGTCTATCAAAGATAATTCGTAAAAATCCAAATAACGTCATAGATCTTCATTGTAAAGAGTTAAAACACTGTTTCCCATGCTTGTTCAATGAACCATGAACAATTAATGAACATGCACCTGTGGAACGGTCATTAAGACACTAACAGCTTGCAGACGGTAGGCAATTAAGGTCACAGTTGTGAAAACTTAGGACACTAAAGAGGCCTTTCTACTGACTCAGTTACTGAAAAACAACAAAAGAAAGATGCCCAGGGTCCCTGCTCATCTCTGTGAATGTGCCTTAGGCATGCTGTAAGGAGGCAGGAGGACTGCAGATTTGGCCGGGGCAATAAATAGTAATGTCTATACTGTGAGACGCCTATGACAGTGCTACAGGGAGACAGGACGGATAGCTGATCATCCTCGCAGTGGCAGACCATGTGTAACAATACCTGCACAGGATCGGTACATCCGAATATCACACCTGAAAGACAGGTACAGGATGGCAGCAACAACTGTCCGAGTTACACCAGGAACGCACAATTCCTCCATCAGTGTTCAGACTGTCCGGAATAGGATGAGAGAGGCTGGACTGAGGGCTTGTAGGCCTGTTGTAAGGCAGGTCCTCACCAGACATCACCGGCAACAACGTCGCCTTTGGGCACAAACCCACCGTCGCTGGACCAGACAGGACTGGCAAAAATAGCACTTCACTGATGAGTCGTGGTTTTGTCTCACCAGGGGTGATGGTCAGATTCGCGTTTATCGTTGAAGGAATGAGCATTACACCGAGGCCTGTACTCTGGAGCGGGATCGATTTGGAGGTGGAGAGTCCGTCATGGTCTGGGGCGGTGTGTCATAGCATCATCGGACTGAGCTTGTTGTCATTGCAGGCAATCTCAATGCTGTGTGTTATAGAGAAGACATCCTCCTCCCTCATGTGGTACCCTTCCTGCACGCTCATCCTGACATGACCCTCCAGCATGACAATGCCACCAGCCATACTGCTCATTCTGTGAGTGATTTCCTGCAGGACAGGAATGTCAGTATTCTGCCATGGCCAGCGGAGAGCCCGGATCTCAATCCCATTGAGCACGTCTGGGACCTGTTGGATCGGGGGGCGAGGGCTAGGGCCATTCCCCCCAGAAATGTCCGGGAACTTGCAGGTGCCTTGGTGGAAGAGTGGGGTAACATCTCACAGCAAGAACTGGCAAATCCGGTGCAGTCCATGAGGAGGAGATGCACTGCAGTACTTAATGCAGCTGGTGGCCACACCAGATACTGACTGTTACTTTTGATTTTGACCCCCCCCCCCCCCCTTTGTTCAGGGACACATTATTCAATTTCTGTTAGTCACATGTCTGTGGAACTTGTTCAGTTTATGTCTCAGTTGTTGAATTTTGTTAAGTTTATACAAATATTTACACATGTTAAGTTTGATGAAAATAAACGCAGTTGACAGTGAGAGGACATTTCTTTTTTTGCTGAGTTTATATCATAAGATATAATTTTTCTTGTCTTTATTAGTGTTTAATCAACTGTGATATGAGAAAAGGTGTCATGTTTTGGCCTCTAAAACCAATAATCAATCATTTGCGACAAATGACAAACATTATACAAATGCCATGTCATATCATCAGAAATCCAAACACAGGAGATTAATTTAACCCCTATAACATCATTTCTGTCAAAACCCCACTATGGCCAAAGGATGTCAGATGGTAAGATTGCAAAAGAGTCTGCATAGACCTCAATTGCGATCCAGGAATATCCCATTTTGAATAGATAATAACCTTTTCTTCATAGGTGATAGGGCTACGATGTACTAGCTAGCTACCCTCTGGAGCCCCACCATGCGCACATATAAAGTCCCTAGGCCAACAGTGTAGGTAGATACCCTCTGAGCTCTTCTATTGCTGTATTTAAGCCTCGTTCTCATTGCTCTCAGCTGGAGCCATGCTACTTAAGATGTTGCATTCCCAACATGAAACTCTTATAATCCCGGGTTCGGGAATCCAATTATAGCGTTTTCTTCAGAGGTTGGTTACATTTACCAATTTAATCACTGGAATTAATCAATATGCGTCTCTACTGCATGACCAATGTGGGAGCAAAGCAGCCGCCGCTGAAAATCCTCCAGGACAGACCCAGGCAGGCTGCTCACCACGCATACTCCCCATGAACAGAACAGGCCCCACAGAATAGACTGTCTATGTCCCAAATGGCATCCAACTCCCTACAGTATATAGTGCACTAGTTTTGACCAGTACAGGGTGACATTTGGGATTACCTCCATGACAGCATCATCAGTAATATGATATGCATGTACTGTAGCACACTATTCACACAAGACATTATTAAAAAGGCCCTTCAAAATCTCTTGTGTGGTTTCTTAACTGTATCAGGTAATACTGTATTTTCATGTCTAAAACAGGACAGAAGGGTAAACGTTAATTAGATGTTCACAGTACATTTTGTCATGTTATACTGCAGGCATATTCTTGTATATACTTCTTCAATGCCCTCAGTACCTGACTGTCCATGGTGAGCAATCAGAAATGCTGTTAAAGTTTGATTTTTAACAAGCTAAAGTTGTATTATTCCCCTAACAGACACACATTAGACGATAATGAGACATGCATATAATTATTCTTCTGACAACTTGTTTCTTATTATCGATGAATAGTGTCAACAAGAGTGGAGGATCTCACTAATTGCACCTATTATGAAGAAGGAAGTGTCTAGCATTTAAGGGGCTAACACCTGTCTAACACCTGCAATGCACCAACTCAATAGATGGATCATCTCTAGGGAAATAATCTGTTCAAATTAAACAACAGCATTATTATCGTAGCTAAAGCTGTAAATTCAAAACATGTTTCTCAGGTATCTGGAGTATGTTTGATTTATGGCATTAAATTGTGGGGTAGTTCGTCAGGTTGCATCCCAAATGGCACCATATTGCTTTAATAGTGCACTACTTTGGACCAGGACCCCACTATTTGGGACGCTGTCTCATTGTCTGTCTAAGTCAGCCCTCCAGAACCCTTAAAATCCATGCTTCAGTCAAGAATGCATTGCATTGCTCAAACAGTGCCTTGGAAAAGTATTCACCCCCTTGGTGGTTTTCCTATTTTGTTGCATTACAACCTGTAATTTAGAATAATTTTTATTTGGATTTCATGTAATGGACATATACAAAATCATCCAAATTGGTGAAGTGAAGTGAAAAAAAACAAAAAAAAACTGAAAAGTTGTGAGTGCATACGTATGTATTCACCCCCTTTGCTATGAAGCCCCTAAACAAGATCTGGTGCAACCAATTACCTTCAGAAGTCACATAATTAGTTAAATAAACTCCACCTGTGTGCAATCTAAGTGTCACAATCTGTCACATGATCGCAGTATATATACACCTGTTCTTAAAGGCCCCAGAGTCTGCAACACCATTAAGCAAGGGGCACCACCAAGCAAGCAGCACTATGGAGACCAAGGAGCTCTCGAAACAGGTCAGGAACAAAGTTCTGGAGAAGTACAGATCAGGGATGGATTATAAAAAAATATCTGAAACTTTGAACATCCCACCAGCCATTAAACCCGTTACTAAAAAATGGAAAGAATATACAAACCTGCCAAGAGGTCCTCCCCCAGAAAACACACGGACCATGCAAGGAGGGCATTATTCAGAGAGGAAACAAAGAGACCAAAGATAACCCTGAAGGAGCTGCAAAGCTCCACAGCGGAGATTGGATTATCTGTCCATAGGACCACTTGAAGCCGTACACTCCGCAGAGCTGGGCTTTACGGAAGAGTGGCCAGAGAAAAGCCATTGCTTAACCTGTTATGGCTAGGGGGCAGTATTTTCACGGCTGGATAAAAAACGTACCCGATTTAATCTGGTTACTACTCCTGCCCAGTAACTAGAATATGCATATAATTATTGGCTTTGGATAGAAAACACTCAAGTTTCTAAAACTGTTTGAATGGTGTCTGTGAGTATTAACAGAACTCAAATGGCAGGTCAAAACCTGAGAGATTCCTTTACAGGAAGTGGCCTGTCTGACCATTTCTTGAACTTCTTTGCCATCTCCATCTTTTACAAAGGATCTCTGCTCTAACGTGACACTTCCTACGTCTTCCATGGGCGCTCAGAGCCCGGGAAAAACCTGAATGTCGTCATTCCAGCCCCAGGCTGAAACACATTATCGCCTTTCTCAAGTGGCCGATCAAGGGACTGTGGGCTTAGGCGCGTGCCCTGGCCGCCCCCGTCTTTGTGATTTTTTTCCTCTGTTTGCCGAAAAGGAGATTCCCGGTCGGAATATTATCGCTTTTTTACGAGATAAATTGCATAAAAATTGATTTTAAACAGCGGTTGACATGCTTCGAAGTACGGTAATGGAATATTTAGAATTTTTTTGTCACGAATTGCGACATGCGCGTGACCCTGATTTACCATTTCGGATAGTGTCTGGGATGCACGAACAAAACGCCGCTATTCGGATATAACGATGGATTATTTTGGACCAAACCAACATTTGTTATAGAAGTAGCAGTCCTGGGAGTGCATTCTGACGAAGACAACAAAAGGTAATCAAACTTTTATAATAGTAAATCTGATTTTGGTGAAGGCTAAACTTGTCGGGTGTCTAAATAGCTAGCCCGTGATGGCTGGGCTATGTACTTAGAATATTGCAAAATGTGCTTTCACCAAAAAGCTATTTTAAAATCGGACATATCGAGTGCATAGAGGAGTTCTGTATCTATAATTCTTAAAATAATTGTTATGCTTTTTGTGAACGTTTATCTTGAGTAATTTAGTAAAATGTTAGCAAATTCCCCGGAAGTTTGCGGGGGGTATGCTAGTTCTGAACGTCTCATGCTAATGTAAAAAGCTGTTTTTTGATATAAATATGAACTTCATTGAACAAAACATGCATGTATTGTATAACATAATGTCCTAGGTGTGTCATCTGATGAAGATCATCAAAGGTTAGTGCTGCATTTAGCTGTCTTCTGGGTTTTTGTGACATTATATGCTAGCTTGAAAAATGGGTGTCTGATTATTTCTGGCTTGGTACTCTGCTGACATAATCTAATGTTTTGCTTTCGCTGTAAAGCCTTTTTGAAATCGGACAGTGTGGTTAGATAAAGGAGAGTCTTGTCTTTAAAATGCTGTGAAATAGTCATATGTTTGAAAAATTGACGTTTTTGTATTTTTGAGGAATTTGTAATTCGCGCCACGCCTATCATTGGATATTGGAGCAGGTGTTCCGCTAGCGGAACGTCTAGATGTAAGAGGTTAAAGAAAAAATAAGCAAACACATTTGGTGTTTGCCAAAAGGCATGTGGGAGACTTCCCAAATATGTGGAAGAAGGTACTCTGGTCAAATGAGACGAAAGTGTAGCTTTTTGGCCATCAAGGAAAACGCTATGTCTGGCGCAAACCCAACACCTTTCATCACCCTGAGAACACACAGTGAAGCATTTTGGTGGCAGCATCATGCTGTGTGGATGTTTTTCATCGGCAGGGACC
This sequence comes from Salmo salar, assembly GCF_965601325.2. NCBI lineage: Eukaryota > Metazoa > Chordata > Actinopteri > Salmoniformes > Salmonidae > Salmo > Salmo salar. Next base: position 21,904,870 of record NC_138309.1, on the reverse strand, counting down.
GGGAAACTGGTCAGAATTGAAGGAATGATGGATGGCGCTAAATACAGGGACATTTTTGAGGGAAACCTGCTTCAGTCTTCCAGAAATTTGAGACTGGGACGGTGGTTCACCTTCCAGCAGGGCAATGACCCTAAGCATACTGCTAAAGCAACCCTCGAGTGGTTTAAGGGGAAACATTTAAATGTCTTGGAATGGCCTAGTCAAAGCCCAGACCTCAATCCAATTGAGATTTTTGTCGTAAAATAGCAATAATATTCCAACTGGGAGACGTTGTATCCGTTCAAACACTGAAATAAGAAAATGGAGTCATCACATGCACACAATGCCAGTGTCATTGTTCTCAGAAGTACCACTCTCCAAAACCCCTACTGTTTTTCGCCCAGAGACTGCAGAGCTATCATTCAACGTTCTGGCGCCTTCTGAGAGCCAATGAAAGCCTTAGAAAATGTCACATTACAGCAGAGAGCCTGTATTTTTGATAAAGAGGCTACAGAAGACCAAGAAATGGTCAGACAGGGCACTTCCCATATAGAATCTTCTCAGGTTTTGGCCTGCCATATGAGTTCTGTTATACTCAAAGACACCATTCAAACAGTTTTAGAAACTTTAGGGTGTTTTCTATCCAAATGTACTAATTATATGCATATTCTAGTTTCTGGGCAGGAGTAATAACCAGATTAATCGGGTATGTTTTTTTTATCCGGCCGTGAAAATACTGCCCCCTATCCCAAACAGGTTAACCAAATACCAGTATGACTTTTCATTCAAACCAAGATTTAGTAGCAGTCGGATGTGTCTTTTGTCTTGTCCCGTGTAAATATAATTTTTTCCTTGTTTTTTTGGTATATATTTTAATATCACTTTCCATCTACGGACTGAATATACTCTCCTGCAATCCGCCTCAACCAATGTGGTACGGATCCGCAATTTTTTATACTTAAGAACCGGAACCCCCATCAAAAGCTAGCCAGCTAACTGGCTACTAGCTAGCTGTAAGTTAGCCATTGCTAGGCCCATCTGCTAGACCCATCTCCCTGCTAGCCAAAGAGGCCCATCAGCCACTCCTTGGGCTACAATACCTTGACCCCCAACGACCCATCACGACTGGACTACCGACGTAATTCTGCCCGAGTGGGTTTTCAACTGACTCCTCCGTCGAGACTTTCCCCTGAGTGCCCACCCGCTAGCCCGCTAGCTGTCTAGAGCACATCGGACTGTTAGCTTAAGAGGCCCATCGGACAAATTCTTTGGCCACTATACCTATTTTGCCAAATGGCCTGGTTTACCACACGTAGCCCTGCTGATCCGTCCTCTGAACCGGAACTCCCCAGCTAGCCAGCTAACTAGCTAGTAGTCAGCTAGCCACTGCTAGCGGTCATCAGCTACCTTTAGCCCGGACAGCTCTCGCCAGTCTGCACAGCGCGACTCAAATCAGAGAAAATCGGACTTATTTCCCCATATCTCCGAATTCCTATCGCAAGCTCTGAACCTTTTTTTTTTCATTTTTTTTTTCCTCACCTAGATCATCGCAGCTAGCTGGCTGCTATCCGAGTGGCCACTCCTGGCTAATGTCTCTGTCCCGAAGCAAGAACCAATTAGCCTGGAGCTAGCCTTGCTAGGCCCATCTGCTAGCCTGCGTCACACGGAGCCCTACCACAACACGGAGCCCTGCTGATTCGTCTGCCGACGTCACAGCACGAGGGGGTCACAACAGACCTCCTCCGTCGCGACGTCCCTCAAAGGCCTTTCTGCTGGCTTGCTAGCCCCGGCTGCCTAAAGCCACTCACTGGACTCCTATGATCACTTGGCTATGCATGCCTCTCCCTAACGTCAATATGCCATGTCCATTGCTGTTTTGGTTAGTAATTATGCCTTATTTCACTGTAGAGACGCTAGCAGTGCTCAATACGCCTTAGTTAAATCAAATCAAATCAAATGTATTTTTATATAGCCCTTTGTACATCAGCTGATATCTCAAAGTGCTGTTCAGAAACCCAGCCTAAAACCCCAAACAGCAAGCAAAGCATGTGAAAGAAGCACGGTGGCTAGGAAAAACTCCCTAGGAAAAACTCCCTAGAAAGGCCAAAAACCTAGGAAGAAACCTAGAGAGGAACCAGGCTATGAGGGGTGGCCAGTCCTCTTCTGGCTGTGCAGGGTGGATATTATAACAGAACATGGTCAAGATGTTAAAATGTTAAAATGTTCATAAATGACCAGCATGGTCAAATTTAGTTCCACGTCCCACACATGTGGTGACATCACCTGGTTTAAATTATATTTCTAGAGACAATATCTCTTTCATCATCACTCTATGCACAGGCTTACCCCCACTGTATTCACATCCTACCATACCTTTGTCTGTACATTATGCCTTGAATCAATTCTACCGTGCCCAGAATTCTGCTCCTTTTACTCTCTGTTCAGAACGTACTAAACAGCCAGTTCTTTTAGCCTTTAGCCGTACCATTATCCTACTACTCCTCTGTTCCTCTGGTGATGTGGAGGTTAATCCAGGCCATGCAGTGCCTAGCTCCATTCCCATTCCCCAGGTGCTCTCATTTGTTGACATCTGTAACCGTAAAGCTTTGGTTTCATGCATGTTAACATTAGAAGTCTCCTCCCTAAGTTTGTTCTATTCACTGCCATAGCACACTCTGCCAACCCGGATGTCCTAGCCGTGTCTGAATCCTGGTTTAGGAAGACCACCAATAACATTGAAATTTCCATCCCTAACTATAACATTTTCCGACAAGATAGATCTGTCAAAGGGGGCGGAGTTGCAATCTACTGCAGGGATAGCCTGCAGAGTTCTGTCTTACTATCCAGGTCTGTGCCCAAACAATTTGAGCTTCTACTTTTAAAAATGTACCTCTCCAGAAACAAGTCTCTTAACGTTGCCGCTTGCTATAGACCACCTTCTGCCCCCAGCTGTGCCCTGGACACCATATGTGAATTGATTGCCCCCCATCTATCTTCTGAGCTCGTGCTGTTAGGTGACCTGAACTGGAACATGCTTAACACCCCGGCCAATATCACACAAATTGTCAAAGCGGTCATCAGCTAAACTTTAGCTCGGAAAGCTCTCGCCAGAAATAATCAGACACCCATTTTTCAAGCTAGCATATAATGTCACAAAAACCCAGAAGACAGCTAAATGCAGCACTAACCTTTGATGATCTTCATCAGATGACACACCTAGGACATTATGTTATACAATACATGCATGTTTTGTTCAATCAAGTTCATATTTATATCAAAAAACAGCTTTTTACATTAGCATGAGACGTTCAGAACTAGCAATTTGCTAACAATTTACTAAATTACTCACGATAAACGTTCACAAAAAGCATAACAATTATTTTAAGAATTATAGATACAGAACTCCTCTATGCACTCGATATGTCCGATTTTAAAATAGCTTTTTGGTGAAAGCACATTTTGCAATATTCTAAGTACATAGCCCAGCCATCACGGGCTAGCTATTTAGACACCCGGCAAGTTTAGCCTTCACCAAAATCAGATTTACTATTATAGAAGTTTGATTACCTTTTGTTGTCTTCGTCAGAATGCACTCCCAGGACTGCTACTTCAATAACAAATGTTGGTTTGGTCCAAAATAATCCATCGTTATATCCGAATAGCGGCGTTTTGTTTGTGCGTCCCAGACACTATCCGAAATGGTAAATCAGGGTCGTGCGCATGGCGCAATTCGTGACAAAGAAATTCTAAATATTCCATTACCGTACTTCGAAGCATGTCAACCGCTGTTTAAAATACATTTTTATGCAATTTATCTCGTAAAAAAGCGATAATATTCCGACCGGGAATCTCCTTTTCGGCAAACAGAGGAAAAATCACAAAGACGGGGGCGGCCAGAGCACGCGCCTAAGCCCACAGTCCCTTGATCGGCCACTTGAGAAAGGCGATAATGTGTTTCAGCCTGGGGCTGGGATGACGACATTCAGGTTTTTCCCGGGCTCTGAGCGCCCATGGAAGACGTAGGAAGTGTCACGTTAGAGCAGAGATCCTTTGTAAAAGATAGAGATGGCAAAGAAGTTCAAGAAATGGTCAGACAGGCCACTTCCTGTAAAGGAATCTCTCAGGTTTTGACCTGCCATTTGAGTTCTGTTATACTCACAGACACCATTCAAACACTTTTAGAAACTTGAGTGTTTTCTATCCAAAGCCAATAATTATATGCATATTCTAGTTACTGGGCAGGAGTAGTAACCAGATTAAATCGGGTACGTTTTTTATCCAGCCGTGAAAATACTGCCCCCTAGCCATAACAGGTTAACACCCCGGCCATCCTACAATCTAAGCTTGATGCCCTCAATCTCACACAAATTATCAATGAACCTACCAGGTACAACCCCAAATCCGTAAACACGGGCACCCTCATAGATGTCATCCTAACTAACTCGCCCTCCAAATACACCTCTGCTATTTTCAATCAAGATCTCAGCGATCACTGCCTCATTGCCTGCATCCATAATGGGTCTGCGACCAAACGACCACCCCTCATCACTGTCAAATGCTCCCTAAAACACTTCTGCGAGCAGACCTTTCTAATGACCTGGCAGGGGTATCCTGGAATGACATTGACCTCATCCCGTCAGTAGATGATGCCTGGCTATTCTTTAAAAATGTCTTCCTCACCGTCTTAAATAAGCATACCCCATTCAAAAAATGTAGAACTAGGAGTAGATATAGTCCTTGGTTCACTCCAGACCTGTCTGCCCTTGACCAGCACAAAAACATCCTGTGGCGTTCTGCATTAGCATTGAATATTCCCTGTGATATGCAACTTTTTTGGGAAGTTAGGAACAAATATACACAGGCAGTTAGGAAAGCTAAGGCTAGCTTTTTCAAACAGAAATTTGCATCCTGTATTACTAACTCAAAAAAGTTCTGGGACACTGTAAAGTCCATGGAGAATAAGAGTACCTCCTCCCAGCTGCCCACTGCTCTGAGGCTAGGAAACACTGTTACCACCGATAAATGCCACTATAATTGAGAATTTCAATAAGCATTTCCCTACGGCTGGCCATGCTTTCCACCTGGCTACCCCTACCCCGGTCAACTCCCTCAGCAACCCGCCAAAGCCCCCACCATTTCTCCTTCACCCAAATCCAGATTGCTGATGTTCTGAAAGTGCTGCAAAATTTGGAACCCTACAAATCAGCCGGGCTAGACAATCTGGACCCTCTCTTTCTAAAAGTATCTGCCGAAATTGTTGCAACCCCTATTACTAGCCTGTTCAACCTCTCTTTCGTATCGTCTGAGATTCCCAAAGATTGGAAAGTTGCCGCGGTCTAGACCCAAACTGCTACAGACCTATATCTATCCTACCCTGTCTTTCTAAGGTCTTCGAAAGCCAAGTTAACAAACAGATTACCGACCATTTCGAATCCCACCGTACCTCCTCCGCTATGCAATCTGGTTTCCGAGCTTGTCATGGGTGCACCTCAGCCACGCTCAAGGTCCTAAACAACATCATAACCGCCATCGATATGAGACATTACTGTGCAGCAGTATTCATCGACCTGGCCAAGGCTTTTGACTCTGTCAATCACCACATTCTTTTTGGCAGTCTCGACAGCCTTGGTTTCTCAAATGATTGCCTCGCCTGGTTTACCAACTACTTCTCTGATAGAGTTCAGTGTGTCAAATCAGAGGGCCTGTTGTCCGGACCTCTGGCAGTCTCTATGGGGGTGCCACAGGGTTCAATTCTCAGGCCGACTCTCTTCTCTGTATACATCAATGGTGTTGCTCTTGCTGCTGGTGATTCTCTGATCCACCTCTACGCAGACAACACCATTCTGAATACTTCTGGCCCCTCTTTGGACACTGTGTTAACTAACCTCCAGACGAGCTTCAATGCCATACAACTCTCCTTCCGTGGCCTCCAACTGCTCTTAAACGCAAGTAAAACTAAATGCATGCTATTCAATCGATCACTGCCCGCACCTGCTCACCCGTCCAGCATCACTACTCTGGACGGCTCTGACTTAGAATACGTGGACAACTACAAACACCTAGGTGTCTGGTCAGACTGTAAACTCTCCTTCCAGACTCACATTAAGCAACTCCAATCCAAAATTAAATCTAGAATTGGCTTCCTATATGGCAACAAAGCATCCTTCACTCATGCTGCCAAACATACTCTCGTAAAACTAACCATCCTACTGATCCTCGACTTCGGTGATGTCATCTATCAAAAAGCCTCAAACTGTCTACTCAACAAAATTGGATGCAGTCTATCACAGTGCCATCTGTTTTGTCACCAAAGCCCCATACACTACCCACTATTGCGACCTGTACGCTCTCGTTGGTTGGCCCTCATTTCATACTCATCGCCAAACCCACTGGCTACAGGTTATCTACAAGTCTCTGCTAGGAAAAGCCCCACCTTATCTCAGCTCACTGGTCACCATAGCAACACCCACTCGTAGCACGCGCTCCAGCAGGTATATCTCACTGGTCACCCCCAAAGCCAATTCCTCCTTTGGTCGTCTTTCCTTCCAGTTATCTGCTGCCAATGACTGGAACGAACTGCAAAAATCTTGAAGCTGGGGACTCTTATCTCCCTCACTAGCTTTAAGGACCAGCTGTCAGAGCAGCTCACAGATCACTGCACCTGTACATAGCCCATCTGTAAGTAGCCCATCCAACTACCTCATCACCATATTGTTATTTATTTCATTTATTTTGCTCCTTTGCACCCCAGTACCACTACTTGCACACTCATCTTCTGCACATCTATCACCCCAGTGTTTAATTTGCCATACTGTAATAATTTCACCACTATGGCCTATTTATTGCCTCACCCCCCTTATCCTACCTCATTTGCACACACTGTATATAGACTTTCTCTATTGTATTATTGACTGTATGTTTGTTTATTCCAGGTGTAACTCTGTGTTGTTGTTTGTCGCACTGCTTTGCTTTATTTTGTCCAGGTCGCAGTTGTAAATGAGAACTTGTTCTCAACTAGCCTACCTGGTAAAATAAAGGTGAAATAAAAATAAAACATTAAAAAAAAAAAAAAAATGTAGAGAAGGACATTACTAAAGTGATCATTTGAATGGAGCATGCATAGGTCTTTGTTTTGTTGATTCATGTGTTAAAAAAATGCAGTAAGGCAGAGGGTTTGAGTTGGATAGTTGGATAACTTATTTTCTTACTGTATTACAAATTGACTAAAACTTCCTCTTTGCAGTGCTTATAGATGCTTTTATCCTCCAAACCTCTAGTCCGTAAGGCCCTGGTGATTATGTGGCATGTTAAAAAAGTGTACTTGCCTGCCTTCACATTAATTAATCTCTTTGTATAATTGATTACCATTGTTAGCCTAATGGAATTTTTAATTAGTATCACTCAAATTTTCACTTCGAATTAATGTGGGGAATGGGCCTATTCCTTTTTAGGGTTTGCATTTAATTTTCATCTTTAATTGTGCAGTTATGAATCGATTTGCAGGGTCTGATTAAAAGTATGTCACTCCTGGGGTTTCTGTATTGAGTAAGATGGGTGGTGCTTTGAATAAACTATAATAAGATATACTTACTCATTCTAAATGAATCCATCACAATCCAGGCAGCCTCCCCTTCTGTCCATCCATTGATTTACTTAGGGTATACTATACTGAACAAAAATATAAACGCAACATGCAACAATTTCAAACATTTTACTGAGTTACAGTTCATATAAGTAAATCAGTCAATTGAAATAAATTAAATGGGCCCTAATCTATGGATTTCAGATAACTGAGAATACAGACATGCATCTGTTGGTCACAGATACCTTTAAAAAGCTGTAGGATTGGCGTGGATCATTAAAACTGTCAATATCTGGTGTGACCACCATTTTCCTCATGCAGCGCGTCACCTCTCCTTCGGATAGTGTTGATCAGAATGTTGATTGTGGCCTGTTGAATGTTGTCCCACTCCTCTTCATTGGCTGTGCGAAGTTGCTGGATATTGGCATGAACTGTAACACGCTGTCATACACGTCGATCCAGAGTATCCCAAACATGCTCAATGGGTGACATGTCTGGTGAGTATGCAGGCCATGGAAGAATGTTCATAACGTTCATGACGTTGACAACAGCAAACCACTCGCCCACACAAAGCCATAAAAGTGATCTGCGGTTGTGAGGCCGGTTGGACGTACTCACAAATTCTCTAAAACGACGTTGAAGGCGGCTTATGGTATTCTCTGGCAACAGCTCATGCCAATTGTACGCTCCCTCAAAACTTCAAACATCTGTTGCATTGTGTTGTTTGACAAAACAAAACTTCCATGGAGTTGGACTCTGTACCTCTTTATCTGTGAGGTAAAAACAAATATTTTTTGTGAGACTTAATGGGGCCACACTTGCGAACATAAGCAAGCATTTAGTTAAATGGGTTCTCACTCACGAAATGATTATCAGCCAATGAAAAGCATTGATTTACTTATCTGACCAGCACTTGTTCATGTATGGAAGTGTCCTTAACAAGTCAAATCAAATCCAATTGTATTCATCACATGCGCCGAATGCAACAGGTGTAGATCTTACTGTGAAATGCTTACTTAAAAGCCCTCAACCAACAATGCAGTTTTAAGAAAATAGAGTTAAGAAAAATATTTACTAAATAAACAAACTACTTTTAAAACCTGTTGAGGACCCCTTCCCGCTCTGATCCCACTAACGGGATTTATTGACAAGATACCATGGCGGGAAATTCAAAACTGCAAGAATCTAATAATTTCTATTTCTCAAACAATCAACTATTTTTCACCATTTGAAAGATAAACATCTCCTAAATACAACCACATTGTCCGATTTTCAAAGAGGCTTTACGGCGAAAGCATAAAGTTAGGTTATGTTAGGAGAGTACATTGAAAATAGCTGTGTGTAATGTTTTGTCAATTCAAAGACAGGCGTCACCAAAAGCAGAAAACCAGCTAAAATTATGCACTAACCTTTGACAATCTTCATCAGATGACACTCCTAGGACATTATGTTATACAATACATGCATTTTTTGTTCCATCAAGTTCATATTTATATCCAAAAACAGCATTTTACAGTGGCGGTGAAATTCAGATTTTTTTTCCCTCAAATGCTTCCGGTGGATCAGCGCTACAATTTACAAAATTACTATTCGAAAACATTGGTAAATTATAATATTGTCATTCAAAGAATTATAGATTAACATCTCGTAAATGCTACCGCATTGCCAGATTTCAAAATAACTTTACTGGGAAATCACACTTTGCAATAAACGGGGTGCTATGCTAAGAACAATAGGCTAGGATATACAGGTTAGCACCATCTTGGAACCATCTAATATCAATAATACTATTGTAAATAATCCCTTACCTTTGATTATCTTCATCAGAAGGCACTTCCAGGAATCCCAGGTCCACATCAAATGTGGTTTCTTTCGACAAAGTTCATAATTTATGTCCAAATAACTCCAAATTGTTCCATGTTGTTAGCGCGTTCAGTAGGCTCCTCAAAATGTAGGGCGGGGGGGGGGGGGGGGAAGTCACGACAAAAAGTTGAAAAAAAAAATCTATTTACGTTCGTTCAAACATGTCAAACGTTGTTTAGCATCAATCTTTAGGGCCATTTTTTAAACGTGAAACATCAGTAATATTTCAACCCGACCTCTCCTGTGTCTTGAAAACATTTTGAAAAATGTCTCGCCTCACATGAACACGCAGGTGCGCGCAATAATGAAGTGACGACATCCCAGGGACGTCAACTTCTCTTCCTTGTCATCCGGTCTCTGTTCATCATAGACGCTTCAAACCACTTTATAAAGATCGTTGACATCTTGTGGAAGCCATAGGAAGTGCACAATTAATCCTTTGTCACTGTGTGATCAATTAGCAATGACTCAAATAGTACAGCCACAAAATTCTCATTTCCTGGTTGTATTTTTCTCAGGTTTTTGCCTGCCATATCCTAGCTTCTGAGTTGGTGTAGGAGGCAGTTAAAAATGGGCACATATTTTTTTCAAAATTCTCAATAGCCCCTAGCCCCAACAGGTTTTAAGTCATAATAAAATAACAATTCAAATAAACCTACCATTAAAATTATAGACTGATAATTTCTTTGTCAGTGGGCAAACGTACAAAATCAGCAGGGGATCAAATACTTTTTTCCCTCACTGTGTATACAGGGGGTACTAGTACCGAGTAAATGTGCGCAGGTAAAGGTTAGTCGAGGTGATTTGTACATGTAGGTAGGGGTAGAGTGACATATGCATAGATAATAAACAGCGAGTAGCAGCAGTGTAAAAACAAAGGGGGTGGCCATTTTTGATTAATTGTTCAGCAGCGGTATGGCTTGGGGGTAGAAGTTGTTTAGGAACCTTTTGGACCTAGACTTGGCGCTACGGTACCACTTGCCGTGCGGTAGCAGAGAGAACAGTCTATGACTTCGGTGACTGGAGTCTGACAGTTTTGGGGGCCTTCCTTTGACACCACCTAGTTTAGAGGTCCTGGATGGCAGGAAGCTTGACCCCACTGATGTACTGTAGCACCTTACAGTCAGATGCCGAGCAGTTGCCAAACCAGGTGGTGATGCAACCAGTCAGGACATTGTCAATGGTGAAGCTGTAGCACTTTTTGAGAATCTGGGGAACCATGTCAAATCTTTTCAGTCTCTCGAGGGGAAAAAGTTGTTGTTGTGCCTTCTTCACAACTTTCTGTGTGTGTTTGGACCATGATAGGTTGTTGGTGATGTGGACCCCAAGGAACTTCAAACTCTCGACCCGTTCCACTACAGCCCAGTCAAATTAAATGGGGGCCTGTTTGGCCTTCCTTTTCCTTTTAGTCCACGATCATCTCCTTTGTCTCTAACCCTCCCTATAGGCTTTTTCATCATTGTCGGTGATCAGGCCTACCACCGTTGTGTCGTCAGCCAACTTAATGATGGTGTTGGAGTTGTGCTTGGCCACGCAGTCACGGGTGAACAGGGAGTACAGAAGGAGACTAAGCACACACCCACGAGGGACCAGTGTGGCAGATGTGTTGTTTCCCACCCTTACCACCTGGGGACGGCCCATCAGAAAGTACAGGATCCAGTTGCAGAGGGAGGTGTTTAGTCCCAGGGTCCTTATCTTAGTGCTGAGCTTTGTGGGCCCTATGGTAACCTATGTGTTGAACACTGAGCTGTAGTCAATGAACAGCATTCTCACATAGGTGTTCCTTTTGTCCAGGAGGGAAAGGGCGGAGTGGAGGGCAATTGAGATTGGGTCATCTGTGGATCTGTTGGGCGGTATGCAAATTGGAGTGGGTCTAGGGTTTCCGGGATGATGGTGTTGATGTGAGCCATGACCAGCCTTTCAAAGCACTTTATGACTACCAACGTGAGTGCTATGGGGCAATAGTCATTTAGGCAGATTACCTTCCCTTTCTTGGACACAGGAACTATGGGTCCTGCTTGAAACATGAAGGTATTACAGACTCGGTCAAGGAGAGGTGCTTGACTTGGTCTAGAATAGGTTCCGGTACTCATTTTGGGTGCCGGTACTGTTCATATTTAGGTGCAGGAACTCTATAATACTTTTTAGCTAATATTTTATAAGTGGTTCTCAAGCAGTAGTAGGTGCCAGTACTCAGTTCTGGTGAGCTCTTGCCCAAGTCAAGCACATTATACTGGCTTGTAAAGTGATGTATAATTCTTATTGGAATCCAGCCAGAGTTACAATATCCAACAGTTTGAATTTTTATTCACTTGCAACCTGCATTCATAATGACTGCCAGGGTTAAGAACAGTATGAGGATACAATCTAACCCATTTAAATGGGAACAACCATTTCAGTAACAGGTGCAAAAAATCTAACTAAATGATTGGATTAGTTTAGAAAAATTAATGTTATGAATTTTTGTGTAGCATAAGATTAATCAATCAATCACTCAATGTACATGCAACAACACAGGTATTAAAAACTATTCTCCCCAAATCTACTTGCAGTAGAGCATACTGGGGAAAAATGTATTTGTTATCATAACTGGGGGTTATGGTGCAGGTAGAACCTTTTGGCTTCCATGTTAAACTTTTTCCAAAGAGGGTTCTACCTGAAACCCCAAAACAGTTATCCTATGGGGACACCAGAAGATCAATTTTTTCTAAGAGTAGAGACACTTACCTAACAGGGTTCTACCATGGTGATGGTCACAATACTTTACAGTAGCTGAATATTAGACACAACACAATCCAATCTGTGAGTTTGATGTCCTGTACAGGGGAAAAAATTATTCCATGTCAACAGGTGTACCGCTTGTAGCCAAAGAAAAACCTTCTTATAGGGTGTTAGATTGTGTCCCAAATGGCACCCAATTCTCTTCATGTATTTAATAATAGGGTGCAATTTGGAACACAGTCATGGCAATTGTAGAAAGAGGAACTGCACTGTGAAGTGGAGAAAGAACTGGGTCAAGCCAGTACATATGCCCCCAGGCTGACAGATAAAGTCAGATTTTGCAAAGGTGTTTAAAAAAAAATGTGCTTGCAGAAAACACAAACATGCTAAAACAGTGCAGTGAGAGCATTGTTTTATACTCAAGGTTGAAGTAACTTTAGATTAAGTTAACTCAACACGAAATGTGTATTTTACATGATTTAACAATTTAAGGCAGCAGGGAATTTTTACGGTGTATTTTTTTTTATTATCATAATTTACAAAAAAAAGACATATATTTAAAACACAATATACTCGCAGTGAAGCCGCTCAACAACTACATCACATTAGTTATCGAACAGACTCACATCAAGAGTGACACACAGAAGCAACCAGGGTCACAGCCCTGCTCCAGGGCACGTCGACAGATCTCCCACAAGGTCAACAACGGGGACCCGAACCAGCAATCCATCAGCCACTGGCCCAAGCTCCCAACCGCCAGGCCACCAACCCTCCAAGATCCCCCCCACAGTTCCCCAAGAGCTGCCCCTCAACCATTCGATTCCACATCCCAATCCTCAGCTCCCTCCAGTCTCTGCTGGCCACCCTCTTCGGATTTCTACGCACCATATATCTTTCAACTATGCTGTGATAATTATTACACAATTTTAATCTATCTAATTGAATTGAATCCACACATTGCGAGTTGAAGATAAATACTTTTACTAAGAGTATTAGTATATTAGTAATTGACTGACCCGATCTCTCCAGATCTCCCAACAGTACAGTCGTGGCCAAAAGTTTTGAGAATGACACAAATATTAATTTTCACAAAGTCTGCTGCCTCAGTTTGTATGATGGCAATCTGCATATACTCCAGAATGTTATGAAGAGTGATCAGATGAATTGCAATTAATTGCAAAGTCCCTCTTTGCCATGCAAATTAACTGAATCCCCCTAAAAACATTTCCACTGCATTTCAGCCCTGCCACAAAAGGACCAGCTAACATCATGTCAGTCATTCTCTTGTTGGGGATAGGGGGCAGTATTTTCACAGCCAGATAAAAAACGTACCCGATTTAAACTGGTTACTACTTTTACCCAGAAACGAGAATATGCATAGAATTGGATAGAATTGGATAGAAAACACTCTGAAGTTTCTAAAACTGTTTGAATGGTGTCTGTGAGTATAACAGAACTCATATGGCAGTCAAAACCCTGAGACAAATCCTAACAGGAAGTGGAAATCTGATTTGTGGAATCACTTTCAACACTTTGCCTATGAAACACACCATGAGTTAGGATTCATCTAGCACTTCCTAAGGCTTCCACTAGATGTCAACAGTCCTTACAAAGTGGTTTGAGTCTTCTCCGGTAAAAACTGACCGAACGAGAGGCCTGGAAAGTTTGTCATAGAGGGAGGGCCATTACTACTATGACGCGCATGCCCATGAGTACTCTTTCGTTCCGAAACGTTTAGTAAGACAATGCAATTGTCCGCATTGAATATTATTAAAGTTCTGATTGAAAAAGGCCCTAAAGATTTATGTTATACAACGTTTGACATGTTTGAACGAACGTAAATAAAAAAAAATTGCTCATTCATGAGGACAAGTCCTTCGTACATTATGAGTAGCCTTCGGAACGCGCTAACAAGAAGGAGCTATTGGGACATAAATTATTAACTTTTTCGAACAAAACTACATTTGTTGTGGACCTGGGATTCCTGGAAGTGCCTTCTGATGAAGATAACCAAAGGTAAGTGAATATTTACAATAGTATATTTGATTTTAGATGACTCCAAGATGGCGCTAACCTGTATCGCCTAGCCTATATTTTGGAGCATAGCACCCTCGTTTATTGCAAAGTGTGATTTCCCAGTAAAGTTATTTTTAAATCTGGCAATGCGGTTGCATTCACGAGATGTTAATCTATAATTCTTTGAATGACAATATTATATTTTACCAATGTTTTTGAATAGTAATTTAGTAAATTGTAGCGCTGATCACCGGAAGCATTTGAGGGAAAATATTTTCTGAACGTCACGCGCCGATGTAAAATGCTGTTTTTATATATAAATATGAACTTTATCGAACAAAAAATGCATGTATTGTGTAACATGATGTCCTAGGAGTGTCATCTGATGAAGATTGTCAAAGGTTAGTGCTGCATTTAGCTGTGTTTTGGGTATTTGTGACGCATGCTAGTTGCTTTGAAAATGGCAGTGTGATTATTTTTGGCAGGGTACTCTCCTAACATAATCTAATGTTTTGCTTTTGCTGTAAAGCCTTTTTGAAATCGGACAACGTGGTTCGATTCAGGAGAGGTGTATCTATAAAATGGTGTAAAATAGTCATGTTTGAGAAATTGAAGTTATAGCATTAATGAGGAATTTGTATTTCACGCAACGCGATTCCACTGGCTGTTGACTAGGGTGGGACGCAAACGTCCCACGTTTCCCAGACAGGTTAACACAGGTGTGAGTGTTGACGAGGAGAAGGCTTTAGATCACTCTGACATGCAGATTGAGTTCGAATAACAGACTGGAAGCTTCAATAGGAGGGTGGTTCTTGGAATTATTGTTCTTCGTCTGTCAAACATGGTTACCTGCAAGGAAACACGTGCCGTCATCATTGCTTTGCTCAAAAAGGGCTTCACAGGCAAGGATATTGCTCCTAGTAAGATTGCACCTAAATCAACCATTTATCGGATCATCAAGAACTTCAAGGTGAGCGGTTCAATTGTTGTGAAGAAGGCTTCAGGGCACCCAAGAATGTCCAGCAAGCGCCAGCACTATCTCCTAAAGTTGATTCAGCTGCGGGATAGGGGCACCACCAGAACAGAGCTTGCTCGGGAATGGCAGCAGGCAGGTATGAGTGCATCTGCACGCACAGTGAGGCGAAGACTTTTGGAGGATGGCCTGGTGTCAAAAAGGGCAGCAAAGAAGCTGGGACAGACTGATATTCTACAAAAGGTACAGGGATTGGACTGCTGAGGACTGGGGTAAAGTCATTTTCTCGGATGAATCCCCTTTCCGATTGTTTGGGGCATACGGACAAAAAGCTTGTCCGGAGAAGACAAGGTGAGCACTACCATCAGTCCTGTGTCATGCCAACAGTAAAGCATCCTGAGACCATTCATGTGTGGGGTTGCTTCTCAGCCAAGGGAGTGGGCTCACTCACAATTTTGCCTAAGAACACAACTATGAATAAAGAATGGTACCAACACATCCTCCGAGAGCAACTTCTCCCAACCATCCAGGAACAGTTTGGTGACGAACAATGCCTTTTCCAGCATGATGGAGCACCTTGACATAAGGCAAAAGTGATAACTAAGTGGCTCAGGGAACAAAACGTCGATATTTTGGGTCCATGGCCAGGAAACTCCCCAGACCTTAATCCCATTGAGAACTTGTGGTCAATCCTCAAGAGGCGGCTGGACAAACAAAACCCCACAAATTCTGACAAACTCCAAGCATTGATTATGCAAGAATGGGCTGCCATCAGTCAGGATGTGGCCCAGAAGTTAATTAACAGCATGCCAGGGTGGATTGCAGAGGTCTTGAAAAAGAAGGGTCAACACTGCAAATATTGACTCTTTGCATCAACTTCATGTAATTGCCAATAAAAGCCTTTGACACTTATGAAATGCTTGTAATTATACTTCAGTATTCCATAGTAACATCTGACAAAAATATCTAAAAATACTGAAGCAGAAAACTTTGTGAAAATTTATATTTGTGTCATTCTCAAAACTTTTGGCCACAATTTTAGATCAATGTTATGCATTTTCAGCCATTCCTCAACCTGAGACCAGAAACAGGCTACCTGAGGGCAATACCAAAATAAATGGCCTATTGATTCTGTATCCTCACAACAAAATCTGCAGAGCTTTGATGATTGTATGCCCCAAATGTTCAACATTTTGTTGGTGGAAAGAATTCTATATAATAATTTTAGCTGAAAAGCACGAAGGCTTGAGTCTTGCTACGTTTTATATATCAACTCATACACCCTGTACCACGGAATCGGTACATCAAAAATCTGTATGGCACAGCTGTCAACTTCCTGGTCCTCAAATGAAACTGCTATACTTTCCTATTTATGCTATTTTTATTCCTCTGCCAGTTTTGATCCTTAATATAGGGCAGACAGACCAGTTCCCTACCTCCTCCCGCTGCCACCTGCCTCCCCCATTTTTGGGGTAAGTGGTTATTATTCCAGTTCCTTAACCTGTTAGGGCTAGGGGGCAGTATTGACACGGCTGGATAAAAAACGTACCCGATTTAATCTGGTTACTACTCCTGGCCAGTAACTAGAATATGCATATAATTATTGGCTTTGGATAGAAAACAGTCCAAAGTTTTTAAAACTGTTTGAATGGTGTCTGTGAGTATAACAGAACTCAAATGGCAGTTCAAAACCTGAGAAGATTCTGTACAGGAAGTACCCTGTCTGACCATTTCTTGGCCTTCTTTGCCATCTCTATCCATTACAAAGGATCTCTGCTGTTACGTGACACGTCCTACGGCTCACATGGTCTCTCAGAAGGCGTCAAAAAGCTGAATCGTGGCTTTGCAGGCTCTGGCTGAAAAAAAGTAGCGCGTTTGGGTAGTGGCTGGTTACAGTACTGTGAGACTCAGGCTCGTGCCCGCGTCGACCGAATGCTTTGTTTTCTTTCCTCTGTTTACCTAAACGGAGATTCCCGGTCGGAATATTATCGCTTTTTTACGAGAAAAATGGCATAAAAATGGATTTTAAATAGCGGTTGACATGCTTCGAAGTACGGTAATGGAATATTTTGATTTTTTTTGTCACGAATTGCGCCATGCTCGTAACCCTGATTTACCATTTCGGATAGTGTCTTGAACACACGAACAAAACGCCGCTATTTGGATATAACGATGGATTATTTTGGACCAAACCAACATTTGTTATTGAAGTAGCAGTCCTGGGAGTGCATTCTGACGAAGACAACAAAGGTAATCAAACTTTTGTAATAGTAAATCTGACTTTGGTCAGGGCTAAACTTGGTCGGTGTCTAAATGGCTAGCCGTGATGGCTGGGCTATCTACTGAGAATATTGCAAAATGTGCTTTCACCGAAAAGCTATTTTAAAATCGGACACCTCGATTGCACAAAGGAGTTCTGTATCTATAATTCTTAAAATAATTGTTATGTTTTTTGTGAACGTTTATCGTGAATAATTTAGTAAATTGTTAGTAAATTCCCCGGAAGTTTGCGGGGGGTATGCTAGTTCTGAACGTCACATGCTAATGTAAAAAGCTGGTTTTTGATATAAATATGAACTTGATTGAACAAAACATGCATGTATTGTATAACATAATGTCCTAGGATTGTCATCTGATGAAGATCATCAAAGGTTAGTGCTGCATTTAGCTGTCTTATGGGTTTTTGTGACATTATATGCTAGCTTGAAAAATGGGTGTCTGATTATTTCTGGCTGGGTACTCTGCTGACATAATCTAATGTTTTGCTTTCGTTGTAAAGCCTTTTTGAAATCGGACAGTGTGGTTAGATTAACGAGAGTCTTGTCTTTAAAATGGTGTAAAATAGTCATATGTTTGAGAAATTGAAGTAATAGCATTTCTAAGGTATTTGAAAATCGCGCCACGGGATTCAACTGGCTGTTGCGTAGGTGGGACGAATTCCAAATGCCTGAAGGTACCACGTTCATCAGTACAAACAATAGTACGCAAGTATAAACACCATGGGACCACGCAGTCGTCATACCGCTCAGGAAGGAGACGCGTTCTGTCTCCTAGAGATGAACGTACTTTGGTGCGAAAAGTGCAAATCAATCCCAGAACAACAGAAAGGGACCCTGTGAAGATGCTGGAGGAAACAGGTAGAAAGTATCTATATCCACAGTAAATCGAGTCCTATATCGACATAACCTGAAAGGCCGCTCAGCAAGGAAAAAGCCACCGCTCCAAAACCGCCATAAAATAGCCAGACTATGGTTTGCACATGGGAACAAACATCGTACTTTTTGGAGAAATGTCCTCTTGTCTGATGAAACAAAAATAGAACTGTTTGGCCATAATGTCCATCGTTATGTTTGGAGGAAAAAGAGTGAGGCTTGCAAGCTGAAGAACACCAATCCAACCGTGAAGCACGGGGGTGGCAGCATCATGTTGTGGGGTTGCTTTGCTGCAGGAGGAACTGGTGCACTTCACAAAATAGATGGCATCATGAGGGAGATAAAAGATGTGGATATAATGAAGCAACATCTCAAGACAGTCAGGAAGTTAAAGCTTGGTCGCAAATGGGTCTTCCAAATGGACAATGACCCCAAGCACACTTCCAAAGTTGTGGCAAAATGGCTTAAGGACAACAAAGTCAAGGTATTAGAATGGCCATCAGAAAGCCCTGACCTCAATCCCCTATAGAACATTTGTGGGCAGAACTGAAAAAGTGCGTGCGAGCAAGGAGGCCTTACAAACCTGACTCAGTTACAGCAGCTCTGTCAGGAGGAATGGGACAAAATTCACTCAACTTATTGTGGGAAGCTTGTGGAAGGCTACCCTTAAACGTTTGACCCAAGTTAAACAATTTAAAGGCAATGCTACCAAATACTAATTGAGTGTATGTAAACTTCTGATCACTGGGAATGTGATGAAAGAAATACAAGTTGAAATAAATCATTCTCTCTACTATTATTCTGACATTTCACATTCGTAAAAGAAAGTGATGATCCTAACTGACCTAAGACAGGGCATTTTTACTATGATGAAATGTCATGAATTAATTAAAACTGAGTTTAAATGTAATTGGCTAAGGTGTATGTAAACTTCTGACTTCAACTGTACATGGACACCTTTGTTTTTAAGCCTTGGATTTCTAATCCTCTAATGTTGTTATTTGATCTGATTTTAATAGCTAGCATTTCGATGGCCATGACGAATAGATATGGTGACAGCAGACACCCTTGTTTAACTTCTCTTGACAATTCAAAACTCTCTGAGAAGTAGCCGCTATGTACTATTTTACACCTGGGGTTGCTATTCATTACCTTTAACCATTTTATAAGAGAATCACCGAAATTGAAAAAATCCAGGCATTTATAAATACAATCGAGTCTTACTTTATCAAAGGCCTTTTCAAAATCCGCTATAAATATCAGGCCTGGCTTCTTAGATGTTTCATGATGTTCTTTTACTTCTAGTAGTTGTCGTATATTATCTCCAATCTATCGTCCATGTAAAAAAAACTGTCTGATCAGTCTGAGCAATACCTGGTAAAACCTTTTTAATTCTGAGTGCTATGCATTTCGCTTGTATTTTTGCATCACAACATTGAAGTGTAAGAGGCCTCGAGTTTTTAAGATAGACTGGATCTTTATATTTGCCATCTGGGTCTTGTTTTAATAATAGTGAAATCAGACCTTCCCGCTGAGTACCTGACAGACTGCCATTTCTATAGGAGTAGTTAAAACAAGCTAACAATGGAGCTTTGAGCATATAAAGGCCATATATACCTCTATACCTCTGTATGCCATCAAGCCGTGGTTTTTTTCAGACTGAAAGGATTTAATAGCCTCAAAAAGTTATTCCTCTGTCATTTTTAAGTTGTTTTAGCAAAGTACATAATAAACTCTTCTCAATTAATATGTGGCCAAACTCTTCCATGCCCACAGACCTGTTGGCATAGCAGGAAATTCAAGTCACTGGCAACCAAGAGATTATGAGTTCAAATCCCAGATGAAGTGTTAAGTGTGCTCACGATGAAGAATCTTAAAAGAATGTTACTTTTGACCAAAAGTTTCAAGTTCAACTCAACAGTCGTTAAATATAAATTTGTCAGCTTCACTTACTAACTAGGTTGAAGTAACTTTAGATTAAGTTTCCTGAAACAACAGGGTGATCAAATTAATATCCGTATTGTTGGGAGTGTCATCATATAGGTAATATGCACATCCCAAATACCTAACTTTTTCTACCAGATCTGGGCCAAACAGGTACACTACTTTGTATAGAATGAGTGTACAAATCATGAAGAACACCTGCTCTTTCCATGACATAGACTGACCAGGTGAAAGTTATGATCCCTTATTGATGTCACTTGTTAAATCCACTTCAATCAGTGTAGATGAAGGGGATGAGACAGATTAAAAAAGTATTTTTAAGCCTTGAGACAATTGAGACATGGATTGTGTATGTGTGCCATTCAGAGGGTGAATGGGCAAGACAATATGTAAGTGCCTTTGAAAGGGGTATGGTAGTAAGTGCCAGGCACACCGGTTTGTGTCAATGCTGCTGGGTTTTTCACGCTCAACAGTTTCCCGTGTGTATCAAGAATGGTCCACCACCCAAAGGACATCCAACCAACTTGACACAACTGTGGGAAGCATTGGAGTCAACATGGGCCAGCATCCCTATGGAATGCTTTCGACACCTTGTAGAGTCCATGCCCCGACAAAGTGAGGCTGGGGGCGGAACTCAATCTTTATTTCTTAATGTTTTGTGCACTCAATGTATATTGTATGTGGGGGTTTTTCTTTGTATTTTATAAGTGCAGTCAGTAAGTGCAGTGATTCCCATCGACTCACTTCATTAACTGCCTTAACATTAAACTGTTCTCCCTCAGTGGTCTCAATGAATCATTAGCAGTATGTTAGGACTGAACCTGTCCTTTTTCTCTTGTCTTGTAGCTGCACACTGACCTGGATAAGGGCGAGAGCGCAGTGAAGTACACTCTCATGGGAGAAGGGGCTGGCTCCATTTTCACCATCGATGCAACGACCGGGGATATCCATGCCTTAAGAAGCCTTGACAGGGAGGTGAAGCCTTACTACACCCTTCGTGCCCAGGCTGTTGATATCGACACAAACATGCCCATGGAGCCCGAATCACAGTTTGTGATCAAAGTCCAGGACATCAACGACAATGAGCCGAAGTTTCTGGAAGGTCCGTACACAGCTAGTGTCCCTGAGATGTCACCTGTAGGTAAGAAGAAATATCAGAAAATACTTTGTGTGGCCTATTCCCTTTTTAGTGCACTTCTTTTAACCAGAGACCTATGGGTTTACCCAGAGACCTTCTTCCACGAGAAATTACATCAGTTGGTGTTTTGTTGATGGTGTTGTAAAACACTGTCTCAGGTGCCGCTCCATAATCTCCCATAAGGGTGACTGACTGACTGACTGACTGACTGACACACACACACACACACACACACACACACACACACACACACACACACACACACACACACACACACACACACACACACACACATTTTAAACCCCCTATGCTCCTTTGAGACCCCCCTTTCAAAGTCACTGAGATCCCTTCTTCTAGCCATGGTAGCCAAAAAAATGGTCAACTGGGGCATTTTTATACATTAACCTAAGGATGATGGGATGACAATTGCTTAAGTAACTTAGGAACTATACCTATGTGGATGCAATTACTTTCAATATACTTTGCCTGAGTGGTGTAAAGTACTACATAAGTAGTTTATCGGGTATATGTAATTTACTTTAGTATTTCTATTTTTGACAGCATTTACTTTTACTTCACTACATCCCTAAAGAAAATAATGTACTTTTTACTCCATACAGTGCTTTGCAAAAGTATTCACCCCCTTCGCATTTTTACTATTTTGTTTCATTACAACCTGTAATTTCAATTTATTTTTATTTAGATTTCATGTAATGGACATAGTTCAAGTAGTTCAAAATGGTGAAGTGAAATCAAAAAAATTACTTGTTTAAAAACATTCAAAACGGAAAAGTAAGTGGTGCGTGCATATGTATTCACCCCTTTACTATGAAGCCCCTAAATAAGATCTAGTTCAACCAATTACCTTCAGAAGTCACATAATTAGTTAAATAAAGTCCACCTGTGTACAATCTAAGTGTCACATGATCTCAGTATATATACACCTGTTCTGAAAGGCCCCAGAGTCTGCAACACCACTAACCAAGGGACAACACCAAGCAAGTGGCACTATGAAGACCAAGGAGGTCTCCAAACAGGTCAGGGACAAAGTTGTGGAGAAGTACAGGTCAGGTCTGGGTTATAAAAAAATATCACAAACTTTGAACATCACATGGAGCACCATTAAATCCATTATTAAAAATTTGAAAGAATATGGCATCACAACAAACCTGCCAAGACAGGGCCGCCCACCAAAACTCACAGACCAGGCAAGGATGGCAATAATCAGAGAGGCAACAAAGAGACCAAAGATAACCCTGAAGGAGCTGCAAAGCTCCACAGCGGAGATTGGAGTATCTGTCCAAAGGACCACTAAGTCGTACACTCCACAGAGCTGGGCTTTACGAAAGAGTGGCCAGAAGAAAGCCATTGCAACCTGTTGGGGCTAAGGGGCAGTATTGAGAATTTTGAAAAAAATATGTGCCCATTTTTAACTGCCACCTACACCAACTCAGAAGCTAGGATATGCATATTATTACCAGATTTGGATAGAAAACACTCTGAAATTTCTAAAACTGTTTGAATGGTGTCTGTAAGTATAACAAAACTCATATGGCAGGCAAAAACCTGAGAAGAAAATAATAATTTTGTGGCTGTACAATTTTTTTTTGAGTCATTGTTAATAGATAACACAGTGAGAAAGGATTCATTTCGCACTTCCTACGGCTTCCACTAGATGTCAACGATCTTTATAAAGTTGTTTGAAGCGTCTATGATGAACAGAGACCGGATGACAAGGAAGAGAAGTTGACCTCCCTGGGATGTCGTCACTTCATTATTGGCTGCACCTGCGCAATCATGTGATGCGATACATTTTTCAAATACGTTTTTCAAGACACAGGAGAGGTCGGGTTGAAACATTACTGATATTTCACGTTAAAAATGGCTCTAAAGATTGATGCTAAACAACGTTTGACATGTTTGAACGAACGTAAATAGATTATTTTTTTTACTTTTCGCCGTGACTTCCCCCCCCCGCGCTACTTTTTAGTAGCCTACCGAAGCGCTAACAACTTGGAGTTATTTCGACATCAATTATGAACTTTGTCAAAAGAAACCACATTTGTTCTGGACCTGGGATTCCTGGAAGTGCCAATGGATGAAGATAATCAAAGGTAAGGGATTATTGACAATAGTATTATTGATATTACATGGTTACAAGATGATGCTAACCTATATAGCCTAGCCTATTGTTCTTAGCACAGCACCCGGTTTATTGCAACTTGTGATTTCCCAGTAAAGTTATTTTGAAATCTGTCAATACAGTAGCATTTACGAAATGTTAAACTATAAATCTTTGAATGACAATATTATAATTTACCAATGTTTTCGAATAGTAATTTTGTAAATTGTAACGTTGTTCACCGGAAGCATTTCAGAGAAGAAAAAAATCTGAATTTCACCGCTACTGTAAAATGCTGTTTTTGGATATAAATATGAACTTGATGGAACAAAAAATGCATGTATTGTATAACATAATGTCCTAGGAGTGTCATCTGATGGAGATTGTCAAAGGTTAGTGCATAATTTTAGCTGGTTTCTGCTTTTGGTGACGCCTGACCTTGAATTGAAAATGGATGTTTGTACTTTTGTGGCTATGTACTGTCCTAACATAATCTAACTTTATGCTTTTGCCGTAAAGCCTCTTTGAAAATCGAACAATGTGGTTAGATTAAGGAGATGTTTATCTTTTAAATTGTGTAAAATAGCTGATTGTTTGAGAAATTGAAATTATTAGATTTTTGAGGTTTTGAATTTCCAGCCTTGCTAGCAATCCCGTCTCAGGGTTCGTTGCTACCCCCTAGCCTGTTATGGCTAGGGGGCAGTATTTTCACGGCTGGATAAAAAAACGTACCCGATTTAATCTGGTTACCACTCCTACCCAGTAACTAGAATATGCATATACTTATTACGTATGGATAGAAAACACCCTACAGTTTCTAAAACTGTTTGAATGGTGTCTGTGAGTATAACAGAACTCATTTGGCAGGCAAAAACCTGACAAGGTTTCAGGCAGGAAGTGGCCTGTCTGACAAGGTGTCGTTCTTCTTGTCTCTGTTTATTGAAGAGTGAGGATCTTAGCTGTCCCGTGACACTTCCTACGGCTGCCATAGGGTCTCAGAAGGCGGTAAAAAGCTGAACCGTGGCTTTGCAGGCTCTGGCTGAAAAAAAGTAGCGCGTTTGGGTAGTGGCTGGTTACAGTACTGTGAGACTCAGGCTCGTGCCCGCGTCGACCGAA
The DNA here is from genome assembly GCF_965601325.2 of Salmo salar. Taxonomy (NCBI): domain Eukaryota; kingdom Metazoa; phylum Chordata; class Actinopteri; order Salmoniformes; family Salmonidae; genus Salmo; species Salmo salar. The sequence goes on along the minus strand of NC_138309.1, from coordinate 21,880,264 downwards.
AGCTTTGTTTACTTTCCTCTGTTTAGCTAAAAGGAAATTCCCGGTCGGAATATTATCGCTTTTTTACGAGAAAAATGGCATAAAAATGGATTTTAAACAGCGGTTGACATGCTTTGAAGTACGGTAATGGAATATTTCGATTTTTTTTGTCACGAATTGCGCCATGCGCACGACCCTGATTTACCATTTCAGATAGTGTCTGGGACGCACGAACAAAACGCCGCTATTCGGATATAACGATGAATTATTTTGGACCAAACCAACATTTGTTATTGAAGTAGCAGTCCTGGGAGTGCATTCTGACGAAGACAACAAAAGGTAATCAAACTTTTAGAATAGTAAACCTGATATTGGTGAGTGCTAAACTTGCCGGGTGTCTAAATAGCTAGCCCGTGATGCCTGGGCTATGTACTTAGAATATTGCAAAATGTGCTTTCACCAAAAAGCTATTTTAAAATCGGACATATCGAGTGCATAGAGGAGTTCTGTATCTATAATTCTTAAAATAATTGTTATGCTTTTTGTGAACGTTTATCGTGAGTAATTTAGTAAATTCTTAGTGAATTCGCCGGAAGTTTGCGGGGGGTATGCCAGTTCTGAACGTCACATGCTAATGTAAAAAGCAGTTTTTTGATATAAATATGAACTTGATTGAACAAAACATGCATGTATTGTATAACATAATGTCCTAGGGTTGTCATCTGATAAAGATCATCAAACGTTAGTGCTGCATTTAGCTGTCTTCTGGGTTTTTGTGACATTATATGCTAGCTTGAAAAATGGGTGTCTGATTATTTCTGGCTTGGTACTCTGCTGACATAATCTAATGTTTTGCTTTCGTTGTAAAGCCTTTTTGAAATCGGACAGTGTGGTTAGATAAAGGAGAGTCTTGTCTTTAAAATGCTGTGAAATAGTCATATGTTTGAAAAAATGAAGTTTTTGTATTTTTGAGGAATTTGTAATTCGCGCCACGCCTATCATTGGATATTGGAGCAGGTGTTCCGCTAGCGGAACGTCTAGATGTAAGAGGTTAAAGAAAAAATTAAGCAAACACGTTTGTGTCACATCTGCTCCTGCCACGCCCTCTAGTGCTCATCCGGTGATCTCCTTGACCTGCCGCCACTCCCCCAGTGCTCTCTCCCTCTCCCTCTGTGTGTGTGATTGTGTGGGCGGAGATAGGTGTGCTGGAGTCAGAGCAGATCCCCACCAGCTGCAATCTGTTCCATAATCAAGACCTCTACAAATACTCAGTCCTGCCACTTCCACACTGCCAGATCGTAATCTCTGCCCAGTCAGTCCATGATTCTAGCCGTTTGCTCCAGTTGCACCTGTTTTCCCTTGGCTGGATCTGTTTCCTCTCCACTACAGTTCTGCCTGCTCTGACTCTGGTCCCTGTCTCCAGTCCGACTTCTCGTCAGTCATGCTACTCTGTCCTGGATTCCCCACTCTACGCTCCCTCCGGACCTGCTTTCCCTGTCCCCACACCTCTCGCTTCAGCCTCAGCCTCCGCACCTGGTTTCCAGCAACCTGCCTGAGCTTTCCCTGGCCTGCACTCTATCTTCCCCCATGTTAAAAAAATACCTTGGTTACCTCAACCCAGTCTCCTTGTCTGAGTGTGCTCTGCGTGACAGTTTGGTGTTCGCCAAAAGGCATGTGGGAGAGTCCCCAAACATATGGAAGAATGGACTCTGGTCAGATGAGACTAAAATGAATCTTTTTGGCCATCAAGGAAAATGCAATGTCTGGCGCAAACCCAGCACCTCTTGTCACTCCGAGAACACCATCCCCACAGTGAAGCGTGGTGGTAGCATCATGTTGTGGGGATGTTTTTCATCGGCAGGGACTGGGAAACTGGTCATAATTGAAGGAATGATGGATGGCGCTAAAAACAGGGAAATTCCTAAGGGAAACCTGGTTCAGTCTTCCAGAGATTTGAGACTGGGACGAAGGTTCACCTTCCAGCAGGACAATGACCCTAAGCATACTGCTAAAGCAACACTCGAGTGGTTTAAGGGGAAACATTTAAATGTCTTGGAATGGCCTAGTCAAAGCCCAGACCTCAATCCAATTGAGAATCTGTGGTATGACTTAAAGATTGCTGTACACCAGCGGAACCCATCCAACTTGAAGGAGCTGTAGCAGTTTTGCCTTGAAGAATGGGCAAAAATCCCAGTGGCTTGATATGCCAAGCTTATAGAGACATACCCCAAGAGACTTGCAGCTGTAATTGCTGCAAAAGCTGGCTCTTCAAAGTATTGATTTTGGGGGGGATTATTTTTTTTTAAATTATTATATATATATTTTACCTTTATTTAACTAGGCATGTCAGTTAAGAACAAATTCTTATCAGTGATGGCCTAGGAACAGTGGGTTAACTGCCTTGTTCAGGGGCAGAACAGTTACAGTTATGCATGCTCAAGTTCTGTTCTTTTGCCTTAGTTCTTGTTTGTTTCACAATAAAAAATATTTTGCGTCTTCAAAGTGGTAGGCATGTTGTGTAAATCAAATGATACAAACTACCCAAAAATCTATTTCTACCTCTCTGGGGTATGTGGGACGCTAGCGTCCCAACCGCGGGACACCCTATTCAACAGCCAGTGAAATAGCAGGGTGGCAAATTCAAAACAACAAAAATCTCATAATTCAAATTTCTCAACTATACAACTATTATATCCCATTTAACAGATACACTTCTCATTAATCCAACCACATTGTCCGATTTCAAAAAGGCTGTACGGCGAAAGCATAACATTAGATTATGTTAGGACAGCGCCAAGACAAGAAAAACCACACAGCCAATTTCCAAGCAAGGAGAGGCGTCACAAAAACCAGAAATACAGCTAAAATTAATCACTAACCTTTGATGGTCTTCATCAGATGGGACTCATAGGACTTCATGTTACACAATACATGTATGTTTTGCTCGATAAAGTTCATATTTATATTCAAAAACCCCATTTTACATTGGAGTGTAATGTTCAGAAATGTTTTGCCTCCCAAAACTTCCGGTGAATGAGCACATCAATATACAGAAATACTCATCATAAACGTTGATAAAATATTCAACAGTTACTCAATAATCTGAGTACAGCGCTCAGACAACAACAACAAGCAATACAGATACCCGCCATTTTGGAGTCAACTAAAATCAGAAATAGCATTATAAGTATTCACTTACCTTTGATGATCTTCATCAGAATGCACTCCCAGGAATCCCAGTTCGACAATAAATGTTTGTTTTGTTCGATAAAGTCCATAATTTATGTCCAAATACCTCCTTTTTGTTCTCGCGTTTAGTCCATCAATCCAAATGCAGGAAGTGCGCGCAAATGTCACGACGAAAAGTCAAAAAAAGTTAGTTTTACGTTCATAGAAACATGTCAAACGATGTTTACAATCCATCCATCCTTAGGGTCTTTTTTATCATAAATCTTCAATAATATTCCAAAAGGACAATAGCGTATTCATTACAGAGGAAAAAGAAGGAACGGCGTGCCTGTGTGACTGCGCAGTAAACAACTCATTGGCCTCAGGCAGTCCACTTGTTGAGTCAGCTCTTATTCTCTCCCCAGTCACAGTAGAAGCATGAAACAACATTCTAAAGACTGTTGACATCTAGTGGAAGCCTTAGGAAGTACAATATGAACCCTAAGTCACTATATACTGTATAGGCAATCACTTGAAAAACTACAAACCTCAGATTTCCACACTTCCTGGTTGGATTTTTCTCAGGTTTTTGCCTGCCATATGAGTTCTGTTATACTCACAGACATCATTCAAAGAATTTTAGAAACTTCAGAGTGTTTTCTATCCAAATCTACTAATAATATGCATATCCTACCTTCTGAGCCTGAGTATCAGGCAGTTTACTACGGGCATGCCTTTCATCCGGATGTCAAAATTCTGCCCCCTACCCTAGAGAAGTTAATTCCAGGGTGTAAGGCAACAAAATAGAAAAAATGCCAAGGGTGAATACTTTCGCAAGCCGCTGTACATTTTCCCTGATGCCCAAAAGTACTTGTTTCTCTTTGAATGCATAGCAGGACAGAAAATGGTCCAGTTCACATACTTATCAAGAGAACAACCCTCGTCATCCCTACTGCCTCTGATCTGGCAGTAGGGAGTGTAAATTGGAGTGTAAATTTAAAAAACATGAAACTCTGGTTGGCTTGATATTACTTTTGACACTTAAGAATATTTTAGCAATTATATTTACAAGCAAATAATTTTAGACTTTTACTCAAGTAGTATTTTACTGGGTTACTTTCACTTTTATTTGACTCATCTTCTATTAAGGTATTTTTACTTTTACTCAGGTATGACAATTGGGTACTTTTTCCACCACTGCTTTGCATCCCTCATTTACTCAAGAGTTTCCTTTATTTTGGCAGTTACCTGTACACTCCACACACAAACTGGGCTCTAAATCCGTATGGTCCCTTTCAAGCTGATCGAAAACATGGTTCATTCTACAACTCACTGCAGGGAAAAAGAGATGGAAGGCACTGAAGCAGACTTTAGTCTCTGTGTGTTGTGTGTGTTTTTTGAGAATTTAGGACCTGCCTGCGAAATAACTATTTCCTTTAAAGATGCAATATGTAACTTTTTGCGCAACCCAACCAAATTCACATACAAAATGTGTGTCATAGATCTGTCATTCTCATTGAAAGCAGTTTCAGTTTTGTACACCAGCTTTAAACAGCTGAAAATACAATATTTTGGCTTATTGAAAATACATTTCACAGCGGTTTAGATGGTACAAGGATTCTCTATACTATACATTGCTTGCTTTGTCACTAGGTGAACTATTCAAACGTTATTGCACCTTTAAACGAGGGATTGAGCATGCTTTAGAAATAATTATTATTTTCAGATTATTCTGCAGTCACTCTTGACAATTTAGCGACTTTGTCCTATATTTGGCGAATTCAACTACTTTTCAGGCTGCCTTTGGGGAGTTTTGACACAGAGGGTTTCTATGGTTTTGATAGCATTTAGCAACTTTTCCCACTCAGTTCTGATGCAAACAAGAGTGGGAGAAGCTGTCTGAGCAACAGAAATCACAGCAACAGCGCAGACACAGGCAGAGAAGAACAAGGGCAGGGGGTGTAAGGTGTCATGTAAAAATCTTCCCAGTGTGAAATAGTTCAAAATCGTTTTGATTGTGTTCTGATTGTGATGTCATGCTGCAAAATCTCTCCCAGCGTGAAAATGTTCCCAATTCAATAATTGCACGCGCAATATTCTCTTTATATGGATGGCTGAGCTCGTGCGGCTGTTTCTCTCACATCCCTCGAGCTCAAAAACTGTGCTTGTGGGCACACACATTTGCTTCATACATCTGCCAATCAATGGTGGGCAGGAGTATTGAAGATTGTATCAGAAGCTTGTTGAGACGTGAGATCAGCATATAAATACCAGGACTTGCGAGTCAAAGTGCTGAGGGTTGATGTGAGGAGAGATTATTTGCGATGCTAATGGTTAATCACAACTAGGCAGTTTGTGCTGGTTTATCAGAATGTGCTGTATTCATGTTTTTGCTTGTGTGTTTTAGTGATGCAATCCTTTAAGAAACATCTCTATTTCCATAAAGCTTTCAAATATGAGTGTTTGGTTTAAAATGTATTAATAATAGCTAAACAAATCTATGCACCACTTTTATCTTGGCTCATTCCAGTTCCTTAATATTCTTTGAAAATAACGTTTTCGATTGACAGTGCATATATATATATTTGTTTGTTTATTTGTTAGTTAGCTAGCTAGCTGTACAAACAAGTTAAAACTGCACGCCTCTGAGAACAAGCCATCTCAACCAGTTTACAGCTAATTATGCTCATTCGCTAGCTAAATCAAGGGCGAGGCGGTGTGAGAGAAAAATCTGCACGAGCACAGACATCCACACAAACGCACATGCAATTATTGACTGGGAACATTTTCACGATGTGAGTTTTTACAACATGACTTCACAATCACAACACCATCAGAACGATTGGGAACTATTTGACTCTTGGAAGATTTTTACATGACATGCGGATAAAGAGGGTGCAAAAACGCTATGTCGGGGACAGCAGCTGTGCCGTCATCGCAGCAACACGTGATTTAGCGACTTCTGGTGACAAATCAAGTAGCCAATAGCGGATGTCCCTGAATAATTGTTGGCAACACTGTCTGCAGTGTGTGTGATAAATGGTTAAATCGGGTGTTTATGGAGCGTGTGCCTGAGAAAAATAGGAATCACTGCTAATTACATTAATGAAATGAATGGAACTGATAGGCCTTCCTTAGGGAAATGGGGTGTGGATTCAAAACACCAATTAAAACTGTAGTTTTATTTTCAAAGAATATTAACCTCTCTAGGGCAGGCGGGACGAATTCGTCCCACCTACGTAACAGCCAGTTGAATCCTGTGGCGCGATTTTCAAATACCTTTAAAAATCCTATTACTTCAATTTCTCAAACATATGACTGTTTTACAGCCATTTAAAGACAAGACTCTCGTTAATCTAACCACACTGTCCGATTTCAAAAAGGCTTTACAACGAAAGCAAAACATTAGATTATGTCAGCAGAGTACCCAGCCAGAAATAATCAGACACCCATTTTTCAAGCTAGCATATAATGTCACAAAAACCCAGAAGACAGCTAAATGCAGCACTAACCTTTGATGATCTTCATCAGATGACAATCCTAGGACATTATGTTATACAATAAATGCATGTTTTGTTCAATCAAGTTCATATTTATATCAAAAACCAGCTTTTTACATTAGCATGTGACGTTCAGAACTAGCATACCCCCCGCAAACTTCCGGGGAATTTACTAACAATTTACTAAATTACTCACGATAAACGTTCACAAAAAGCATAACAATTATTTTAAGAATTATAGATACAGAACTCCTCTATGCACTCGATATGTCCAATTTTAAAATAGCTTTTTGGTGAAAGCACATTTTGCAATATTCTAAGTACATAGCCCAGCCATCACGGGCTAGCTATTTAGACACCCGGCAAGTTTAGCCTTCACCAAAATCAGATTTACTATTATAAAAGTTTGATTACCTTTTGTTGTCTTCGTCAGAATGCACTCCCAGGACTGCTACTTCAATAACAAATGTTGGTTTGGTCCAAAATAATCCATCGTTATATCCGAATAGCGGCGTTTTGTTCGTGCGTCCCAGACACTATCCGAAATGGTAAATCAGTGTCGCGCGCATGGCGCAATTCGTGACAAAAAAATTCTAAATATTCCATTACCGTACTTCGAAGCATGTCAACCGCTGTTTAAAATCAATTTTTATGCAATTTATCTCGTAAAAAAGCGATAATATTCCGACCGGGAATCTCCTTTTCGGCAAACAGAGGAAAAAACACAGACGGGGGCGGCCAGTGCACGCGCCTAAGCCCACAGTCCCTTGATCGGCCACTTGAGAAAGGCGATAATGTGTTTCAGCCTGGGGCTGGAATGACGACATTCAGGTTTTTCCCGGGCTCTGAGAGCCTATTGGAGCCGTGGGAAGTGTCACGTTACCGCAGAGATCCTTTGTAATTGAATGAGATTTCAAAGAAAGACAATAAATTGTCAGACAGGCCACTTCCTGTAAAGGAATCTCTCAGGTTTTGACCTGCCATTTGAGTTCTGTTATACTCACAGACACCATTCAAACAGTTTTAGAAACTTTGGAGTGTTTTCTATCCAAAGCCAATAATAATTATATGCATATTCTAGTTACTGGGCAGGAGTAGTAACCAGATTAAATCGGGTACGTTTTTTATCCAGCCGTGTCAATACTGCCCCCTAGCCCTAACAGGTTAAGGAACTGGAATGAGCCAAGTTAAAAAGTGGTGCATAGATTTGTTTATCTATTACTAATACATTTTAAACCAAGCACTCGTATTTGAAAGCTTTATGGAAATAGAAGTGTTTCTTAAAGGATTGCATCACTAAAACGTACAAGCAAAAAAATGAATACAGCACAGGCTGATAAACCAGCACAAACTGCCTAGTTGTAAATGAGTGATTAACCATTAGCATTGGCATAGCAGTAATAGAGCGTGTAGAGCATCTCAGCTACATTCTACCCGGATGGGTGGTGCAGGGCTTAATCTCTCTCACCTAATGTTTTAATACAATTGTTACCATCTGTTCACAGCGCAAAGCCTATTTAATAAAGGCTTGTTACAGCCAACTAAAAGATTAGCATGTGTCAATGGCCATTTGTGCATGTAGCTTCTCTTGGATGTCCACCAAGCAGACTGTACAGTCCCAGCCTGTACATATGGGATAAAACAGAGAAATCTCATTTGGCCACAGGCTTGGTTTAATTGAGCTTATAGATACAATAATTGGATTTGATGGTAGGTTTACATGCTTGTGTGGAGACAGTGGATAATTGCAATTGGTGTTTTAGATTGAAGCTTCAGTAATTACAGAGGATGAGCCCATACTTCTATAACCAGTAATTACTCTGTTCCTGGTACAGCAGGAAGTTTGGATGGCTGCCATTCTGTTTCCTATTCCTGCTGTGCATGACTCTTTGTTTCCATAATGGAGGCAATGTCTAATGAATGCGTGTCTGAGCAGCCATTTTACCCCTGATGTATGTTTCGGCTAAGCATCCACTTAGCTGCAAATGTATATTTCACATAGTGAGTAATTCAACGTTCCAATGCCCCACACTCATCTTCTATCATATCCTCTTCACACTTTAGTCTAAGTGACTCTGTCCCAAATGGTTCCCTATTCGCTACATAGTGCACTACTTTTGACCTGAGCCTGGCTCAAAAGTAGTGCACTTTAAAGGGAATGAGAGTGCCATTTGGGAGGCATACATGGTGGCACAAGCTACTAAACTGGATGAAAACTATTCCATAAAAAATGCTCCAATCTCAATGTTATAAATGTATGTGTATGTTTTACAGGGACCTATGTCATGCAGGTGACAGCCACAGATGCAGATGACCCTACCTATGGAAACAGTGCCAGGGTGGTCTACAGCATCCTCCATGGCCAGCCATACTTCTCTGTTGATCCCAAGACAGGTAAATAAGATAGGCAACGTCAGTCAGAAATGGGTCTAATTTGGTACTTGTTGTTACTGTTTACATAATTGTATATGCCATTTAAAGGACACTTTTATCCAAAGCAACTTACAGTTTTTATGAACATGTGGTCCTGGGAAGCACCGTGAAACAACTGAGCCACGTAGGACCCATATGTTGGTCGATGTTGAATGCTGTTTTGTTTGGGATTGTGTTACTATTATCCAGCTTTGTGTGAAATGACAAAAAGGCATGGTAATTATCTGTCAAAATAAATAAATAGCTTACTTCTCCAAAAAAATAATGAGTTTCCAAATGCTCTAATAATCTAATAGGTGGGCGTATATTCTAACTTCTATATTCTAACTGAAAATTAGTATTGACAAAGTGTTGTCTTGAATTTAATTATACATTATTGATCTGATTATATAAATGAGTGAGATATCTTGATTTGATTACATTGTAGCTGGCCAGGGCAATGGATTAGAAACAGTGGCACGTTAAAGTTCCTTAAGTTCCTTTATGGTGGACCACATTTCCATCCACAGTTTTTAAAGTCACACTATAAAAAAAAACAAGACCGCTGTGATGGAAACAGGACGTTTTGGTGCAACTATAAATGTCAACAGTTAATCTGTTCGTTTGACATGGTGGGATCTTTTTGTATCTGTAAAATGAATGTGTGAAATGGCGGTTGAAGCGCCTTTATGCTCCATTATTGATATGATAACCATCATATCGAAGTAAACTTGTAGTCACGCGATGATATGGTGTATGGTCCTCCCACTACGAAACAATGCCATTTATTAGGTTACAGATCAAATAAATTATGATGAACTTCACATGGTGGTGAAAGTGCATAGTGATCTTGATGCTCCTTTCCAATAAATATTGAGGGTCTTATTCTGGTGACATGATGATCAATGCAAGACTGCCATTTGACCCCCCAAAATATTCTCGCTCTTATCCATAATAATCTCATCATGCACACTAGCCTATCTGCAGCCAACCTGGTCTCGTAAAGTAGAGGTAACATAGTAAATATAAATCCTGGACATTCAAATTAGTATGATATGTTACATTTGGTATGGTTACTTAATGCGGGGTGGGTGGATGTATAAGGTGAATATCTAGCAACCCAAAGGTTGCAAGTTCCAATCTCATCATGGACTACTTTAGCATGTTAGCTAATTAGCAACTTTTCAACTACTTTTTAGCTACTTTGAAACTACTTAGCATGTTAACTAACCCTAACCCTTTTAGCTAACCCTTCCCCTAACCCTAACATTAATCATTTTAGCTAACCCTAACCCTTTCACCTAACTCCTAAACTTAACCATAACCCCTAGCCTAGTTAACGTTAGCCAGCTAGCTAATATTAGCCACCTAGCTAGAATTCGTAACATATCATACGTATTTGCATATTCATCATATTGTCATGGGCGTCGTAAGGATTGGACCAAGGCGCAGCAGGTAAAGTGCTCATCTTCTTAATTTATTTAAAGAAAAAACTTAAACAAAATAAACAAACGACGAAAACAGTTCCATAAGGCTCCCAGGCTATACAGAAAATAACCACCCACAAAACATAAGTGAAACAAACCTCAACTAAATACGGCCTCCAATTAGAGGCAACGACAACCAGCTCCCTCTAATTGGAGGTCCTACCAAAAACCCAACATAGAAATAGAAAACTAGATTTAAACATAGAAATAGAAAATGTATAACCTAAATCAAAAACACCGAAACACACAAAACAAACACCCCCTGCCACGCCTTGACCAAATTACAATGACAAATAACCCCTTTTACTGGTCAGGACGTGACAGTACCCCCCCCAAAAGGTGCAGACCCCGAATGCACCTCAAAAACAAAACCCCACAAAAACAACCCCAAACTTAAAGGGAGGGAAGGGAGGGTGGCCACCGTCAACGATGGTCCCTGTGCTACACCCCCCCCCCCCTTCCCAATCCTCCCACTACGGAGGTGGCTCTGGCTCTGGGCGTAGCTCCCGTTCAGAAGACTCTAGGCTGGGGAGCGTCGCTGGAGACTCCTGGCTGAGGGGCGTCGCTGGAGACTCCTGGCTGAGGGGCGTCGCTGGAGACTCCGGGCTGAGGGGCGTCGCTGGAGACTCCGGGCTGAGGGGCATCGCTGGAGACTCCGGGCTGAGGGGCGTCTCTGGAGACTCCGGGCTGAGGGGCGTCTCTGGAGACTCCGGGCTGAGGGGCGTCTCTGGAGACTCCGGGCTGAGGGGCATTGCTGGAGGCTCCGGGCTGGGGGGCGTCGCTGGAGGCTCCGGGCTGGGGGGCGTCGCTGGAGGCTCCGGGCTGGGGGGCGTCGCTGATTGTGTTAGAACAGTTCAAAAATTATGTGTCTGACCAGGTTGCTACATACATGAATGAACGTAAAGTTAAGTCTCCAAGTGATGCAGCAGTCCTTGCAGATGAGTACAGGCTAACACATAAAAGCAATTTTGAGTCAAACAGTGACATGTACCATAAAAATAACTTTACTTCCAGGATTAGTAGGTCAAATTTTTCTGGAGCTTCTTTCCAAAGGCCTCAACAGAAGTTTGGGTCTGGAGAACTTAAAGCACCAGTTAAAGTATTTTTTTGGTGAAATAGTAGTAGTGGTAGTGCTAGTGGTAGTGACTGCAATAGTAATGGTAGTGGCTTGGCATCTATGACCGTGCCAAAGGATCAGCACCTCTCCGACCCTGCACGCTCCAGTTGTCATGTGTGTCCGGGAGCCAGCCTGTGCCAGTGAACATCAATCTTATAATAGACAGCTAACTATCGAGAACCCTACAACCCTCTTACCGTATGTATTTGATGTAGCCTAATGGTCGATACAGTTTTTACTTCTAATCAGTGTGTTCAAAGGTCTAATTGTTTGTGTTAGAATTTAGATTTGTATTATGTCTTTTGAAAGCAAGTAAAGAAAATGAATGTGTCACAGAAAAGGGAGGGAAAAAATAAAAGGAAATCATGATAACCATTGCCAACGTGATATCAGAGGAAGAAAGGGAATGGGGAGAATCTATCGCAGATTATGCCTTTCCACCCTGGAGAATATACAAAACACACACTGTGACTGTATTTCAAACCTGATGGCGAAAACATCCAACTGTTAAAACAAATGTTTCCCACGCTGAGCCTGCCACTACATACATCAACGCAGCTGAACAAACAAGCAGGAGAGAGAGAAAAAAGAAAGGGGAAAGTGGGGGAGGGAATCACATGCCTTAATCACCATGCACTTCACAGCATCATCCCGCCGTTAGAGCCGGCATTCAAAAAGATGAGAAGAATGTCAAAAAACAACATCCTTTGTTGCACTCACAGAAGACAGGATTTGAGGATCAAATGTGAAATCCATCCTATTCATATTACGAATGGGGGAATAAGAGAATAAGAAATGTACATCTTGCCACATTTTTATCCCTTCTATCACGCTGACATCCTCCTAGCTGACCTGGCCATTACTCGGCTGTATTTCCTCTGATGTCAAGGTCCCTCAGACCCTCTGGGGAATCATTATAAAGCCTCACTTAGTTCAGTATTGAATGTCAAGTGTCTCCACTTGGTCAAATGACCTCTATTTCTATATATCACAGCCTTGACTTCAGGCACATTAAAGCACCTCTAAGTATAGGCTCTTTCTAATGGGGCTGCAACACTGTAAAAAGTAATGTTGCCTTTATTTGTCTCAGCTCATTTTCCAAAGTCAACTGAAAAATACTGAAAAAATATTTTTAAACAAAAACGTGTTATCCTACTACCTTCAATGACTTGTTGCGTAAACTTCACACTTTTAGACAAATCAATGTGATTCAACTTGTTTTTTTGTTGTGCTGACAAAGCTACACTGTTAGCAATTGCTATAGATTTTATGATACAGATAATTGTATGGTAAATAAGTACTGTATTACTGTTTTGCTGTATATTTGCTGTCAATCGCAATATACTGTATTACCATTTTGCTGTATATTTACTGTCAATCGCGATGTACTTGGTTACTTTTTGGACCGTCCTGTAAATTATCTTAATATGCCTCACTTGCAATTACAGTTATTATTATAGGATATTTCAGATGTGCTTACGGCACACACTGTTAAATTTTTTATTTTTATTTTAAATAACTTCACCGGCTACGTAGTTGCGATAAAAATACAGCAAATATGCAACTAATATTGTATTTTTACAGTTGAACTGTATTTTCAAAAGTAAATTTAAAAAAACATACTGTATTTTTACTGTCAAATTAAGTTGTTATTGCTGTAAAATGTCAGTAGGGATGGTGGGACTCAACAGGCAGTTATTGTAATTGTACAGGATACATATTACAGTAAAGTCTTGTAAAATTATATACTGTGAGTACATTTTACACTCAACATCATGGGAATTGAACTTACAACCTCCTGGGATTTTAACCTCTAATCTTCTGGTTGCCAGCAACTAGAATGCCACCAGGTCTGTTTAGCTGACAGAGATTGGCCTGACAGATTTATTGTCAATAATACATTTCTGCACTTTGCAAAAAAAATGTGCTCAGAATCAAGTGAATAATTGTCAGATTCTGACAACACCAACTTAAAAATAGCAGTGCTCAGGGACAATTGACGTAAAGTTTGCATAATCTCCCTGGAGATTTTAACTTGAAACCTCTTGGTCACGAGTGCATCAATGTTTTTGCAGTGCCTCCAGGTGCATATTTATTACCAAGAACATGCTGTATGTCCACACACTCTCTAAAAAAGGGTACAGTTAGAATACAGTGTTGTTCCCTGGTGTACAAAAGGGTCAAATTTACACATAAGGTACCTTCAGAGGTACACATATGAGCTTGCATGGTTCTGCTCGGTACCAAATCTGTAGGTATGACAGATTGGCCACAGATGTACAACACTGTACCCTAATCCTACTCTGATTTAGCGAGTGAGTGGATACATGTTTTCAGTAACAAATATGTACCTGGTGGCACTGCAGAAACATCAATGCACTCCTGACCAAGAGATTGCAAGTTGAAATCCCAAGAATTTATGCAAACTTCACATCCAGTGTCCCTGAGCACTGCTATATGTTGTTGTGGTCAGATAATTGGTCAAAGACCTGGTGGTGTAGAAGGAAGTTTAGTTAATTTTCAACCAAGAGTTTCTGAGGTCAAATCCCAGATAAGGTTGAGTCGCAAGTGTGCTCATAGTAAGAACTTTACAAGAATGTTACTTTTGACTAAAAGTATCAAGTTCACTCAACAAGTGATTACATCCAAATGTGTCAGTTTTACTTACTTTACTAGGTTGAAATAACTTTAGATTGGACTTGACATTTTAAGACGGCAGGGTAACAAACTTGTTTCGGTTGACTCAACAAATTTGTATTTACAGTGTACTAGACAGGTAACTTCTACATTTTAACTATCTAGCAAAAAAAGAGGGCATCAAAAAGGACTCATCATACAGCAACCATCAGCCATCCTTCAAAACACATGTTAACCCTCACCTTGTCCCTTCTCTATTATCTTGCATCCACCCATCTTCTATTTGGACTGCACAACTTATGAGCATAATAGTGCCTAGATGTCATTTTGACGTGTTCTAAAGATACCATGTTGCCATTAGGTATAATAAGGACGGCCTTGCCGAACATGGACCGCGAGGTGAAGGAGCAGTACCAGGTACTTATCCAGGCCAAGGATATGGGAGGTCAGCTGGGAGGTCTGGCTGGGACCACTACCATCAACATCACCCTCAGTGACGTCAATGACAACCCACCAAGGTTTTCCAAAAGTAAGTGAGAGAGGGAGGGGGGTGCTGTTCTGTGTATGAAGTTTACTTTAAAGTTCCATTTAGACATCTGTTAAAAAAGCATGTTGATAATATCGGTTTTAATATTCCTGTTTAATTTTTTTATTGTATAATTGGTTATATTGCTGATTCCTACAGGGCAGATATCTATGTTCTTTCCATGTCTTATATATTATGTATTATTTACTGGTAGCCTAGTACCTTTCCACGTAAACAGACTTAGGTATTTATCTTCCATTAGTTTTCACTTGCATTGTTGTTCAACTCAAGTGGGAGCTGATGCCTGTAATAAAATAGCTGGAATTATTTACTTTAAGCCAGCAAACAAATAAATTAAATGAAATAGTTAATTAATGCAAAAAGTAAGATTTTGCTATTCATTCATTTATTGACCTATGAAAGTCAGCATATTTGAACAACATGGATCAATGCAACAACTGTGAATATGCATATTTATGAATATTGCCTTTATACATATATTTAAGATCACTCTCCAAAACCCTGTAACTGAATATGAAAGGTTAAGTGAATACTGCAAACATGCAATTGTGACTGAGTATGCTGCTCTGGGGCCTCATTTATAAACGTTGCATAGGCACAAAAAATGACGCCACTTTCTAAGCAAACTTTGGGATTTATAAAAAAACGAACTTGACGGGAGACTATGCGGTCTTCCACGGACACTGACCCATACATACGCACATAAACTGGAGTAATGACAAACTGTGAGTCTGATGGCGGAAGGATGAAACACTTTGAAATTGATACCATTGTGTAAAATAAATCGAAATATATGAAGAGTTCCCTGGAGTGCACACAACAACAAACACACAAACATGATTTAGGATAATAAATACAAACGGAAATGTGGTTTGCAACAAAAAAACACTCAACTATGTTGTCCAGTTTAATCGAGAGTCATATTTAATTGGATCTGTAATTATTAAACAATACTTGCATGTTATGAAATGTATTCTCATAAATAATAAGGTGAATAGTAGGACAAATTACGTTTAACCTCTCTAGGGAAGGTGGGACGAAATCGTCCCACCTACGTAACAGCCAGTGGAATCCTGTGGCGCGTTATTCAAATACCTTAGAAATGCTATTACTTCAATTTCTCAAACATATGACTATTTTACACCATTTTAAAGACAAGACTCTCGTTAATCTAACCACACTGTCCGATTTCAAAAAGGCTTTACAGAAAAAGGCTTTACAGAAATAATCAGACACCCATTTTTCAAGCTAGCAAATAATGTCAAATAAACCCAAACCACAGCTAAATGCAGCACTAACCTTTGATGATCTTCATCAGATGACACACCTAGGACATTATGTTATACAATACATGCATGTTTTGTTCAATCAAGTTCATATTTATATCAAAAACCAGCTTTTTACATTAGCATGTGACGTTCAGAACTAGCATACCCCCCGCAAACTTCCGGTGAATTTACTAAAAATGTACTAAATTACTCACGATAAACGTTCACAAAAAGCATAACAATTATTTTAAGAATTATAGATACAGAACTCCTCTATGCACTCGATATGTCCGATTTTAAAATAGCTTTTCGGTGAAACCACATTTTGCAAAATTCTAAGTAGATAGCCCGGCATCACAGGGCTAGCTATTTAGACACCCACCAAGTTTAGCCCTCATCAAAGTCAGATTTACTATAAGAAAAATGTTATTACCTTTGCTGTTCTTCGTCAGAATGCACTCCCAGGACTTCTACTTCAATAACAAATGTTGGTTTGGTTCAAAATAATCCATAGTTATGTTCAAATGTCCTCTGTTTTGTTCGTGCGTTCAAGACACTATCCGAAGTGTAAAGAAGGGCACGACGCGTTTCGTGACAAAAAAATTCTAAATATTCCATTCCCGTACTTCGAAGCATGTCAACCGCTGTTTAAAATCATTTTTCTCGTAAAAAAGCGATAATATTCCGACCGGGAAAGCGTGTTTACGTTCAAAGAGAGAGAAAATAAAAACACGGGGTCACCTCGTGCACGCGCCTCAGTCTCATTGTCCTCTGATAGACCACTTACCAAAGGCGCTAATGTTTTTCAGCCAGGGGCTGAAATTACATCATTCAGCTTTTTCCCGGGTTCTGAGAGCCTATGGGAGCCGTAGGAAGTGTCACGTTACAGCAAAGATCCTCAGTTTTCAATAGAGTCAAGAAGAACAAGAACTTGTCAGACAGGCCACTTCCTGTAAGGAATCTTCTCAGGTTTTTGCCTGCCATATGAGTTCTGTTATACTCACAGACACCATTCAAACAGTTTTGGAAACTTTAGGGTGTTTTCTATCCAAAGCCAATAATTATAGGCATATTCTAGTTTCTGGGCAGTAGTAATAACCAGATTAAATCGGGTACGTTTTTTATCCGGCCGTGTAAATACTGCCCCCTAGCCCTAACAGGTTAAACTGATGCCGTTTTCGATGCCTCAGGCGGGCAGACACGAGTGCACAGTTTCATTTATCGTTATCACATGTTTTTTGCGCAGAACTGTCAATGTGATAATGGCCCTGTCATTGTCAGTTACAATCAGGGTAATTACCACACCTGAAGGTGTTACGCAATTGGGTAGCTTTGACAATCAAATGGGTGGGTATTAAAAGGCATGCAATTAAAATGCGTAATGATGCACAATGGCTGCTTTGGCACTGTTGTAAGATTTGGCGAATGGAAGAATTCGGAGAGAGCGAATTCTCAGACAAGCAAGATTTACTTGCCAATGATGATTAGTGGCTTATGAGCCGGTTCCGATTACCAAGAGCTGTTCTCCTGGATCTCTGTGCTGTAGTGGGCCCAGCTTTACAGAGAAGCACCTGCAGAAACCAAGCCGTGCCTGTCACACTTCAACTCCTTGGCAACCACGTTAATAGCGTCGATGGTGTCTCTCTGCATTTGCAGGACTGCATCTGTGAGGACACGGCCGCTGGAGGGTTGTGACGCACAAGGTGCTGTGGAGATGCCGGGGCTGGGCACACTCAGCTCCTGCTCAGCTGCAGCACCACCGACCCCAGTGGAACACGCAGCGACTAAAAACAATAAATGTCACAATTGTTTGTGTAAATAAATGTTTAAACTTGAATGCATTTGGTTTACTCTTTTCAAACGAGGGAATACTAATTACATACCTGGATCATCTGGTGCATCTTGCATGTCTGTGTCCCCCTCCACCTATGTCGCTACTCCACTCAGGAGAGATTCCCCTATAATACCGGATTCGCTCATCAATGGGGTTGAGCTCCGATGTCCCCTTTCCCCCGCCCGTGGCACAAACACTTTGTCTGTGCAAGACTATGCACCTTTTGGCCTCCACTTTTGTTGGACCATTTCTTTTTTTTCTGAGTGGGTCCGACCTTCTGAGCCAGCAGCATTCACAGCATCCGCCACATGCTGCCACTTACGCCTTTTTGGCATATGTAATGCCCACACTGTGTCCACCAAACAATATATTTTTTCTTGCTTCAACCTCTCCTACAAGAACTTACATTTCACACTGGGTGAAATTTCTTTTTTTAGCCTTTCTGTCGGGATTTGCCGTCATTGTCGTCTAGCAGTCGGTATGGATTAATATTAATTAGGGGCGTTTCCCTGACTATTTATAGGTAACTATGGGCTTAAAAAGGGTGGGACATGACGCTCGCTCACGTGCGCCAATTTTGAGTTGATTGTGATTTATAAAGGGAAACCGGCGTGGGACGTACGTGCTCACTGTTTTATAAATCAGAATATTTTTGTGCGTAAGCACTTTCTGTTTCGTTCGTATGCCACCTTTTGACTTGAATCCTCCGTACAGTTTTATAAATGAGGCCCCTGGTCTTTGGATATTTTTGATATGCCTTTTACAACAGGCTACTTAGGCAGGTAGTCACTCCACTGTACTAACACTATGACATTTCCATAATGATGTTACAGCACCAAGGTTCAGACCAGGGGTGAAGTCATCTGTCCTTTCTTTGTCTGCTGTTCTCTCTCCCTTTCTCTTGTTGTATTGCACAAGTAATTACCATGCCAACAATGCCAATTGGCAGATGCAGTTGCTCTGCTGCTCACTTCCAAACCATTTAGGGACACACTGAAAAAAAGACCAATATAATGCCAGAAGTTGAAAATGAACTATACTCTAGATCAATCTATTTGTTTGTTTTTGTGTGTAAGGTTTCTTTCACCTGAGAGTCCCTGAGTCCTCTGTAGTGGGTTCTGCTGTGGGAAGGATCAAAGCTCATGACTTGGACATTGGGAAGAATGCGGAAGTGGAGTACAACATCGTACCGGGGGACGGAGGCAACATGTTTGACATCATCACCAATGAACACAATCAGGAAGGAATCCTCATTCTCAAAAGGGTAAGGGTCTTCATCAGTCACGTGATGACACTTTAAATCAAAGGACAGGATTATAGTAAGGGGCTGGAATTGAATGATTGGAATGGTATCATACACATCAAACACATGTTCCCTTTCAGTCAGTCCACTTCGGTACAACATACTATGGGGAGTCGCACTCTTGCAAGGATCTACAATCGCACCTGACAAGGCCTATCTTGATGATTGGCTGATCGTGGTCACAACAGACGCGTCCCCCCAAGGGTGGGGCGCGCTGTGCAAGGGTTACTCAATTCGGGGAGTATGGACGGTGTCAGAGTGCTTGCTAAATCAATTACTTGGAACTTCTGACAGTGTACGTAACTCTCTCAGGCAGCTCTCATAAGCATGCTCAATTTGACTGGAGCTTGTAGAGAGATTCCCAAAGGCTGGATCATCACTTCACGAGCTCAGGGCATGCCCACACCAGCATGCATTTGTATTCTACTTGTGTGCTGCTATAGCCCCTTGCTTTAGCTACCGTCATGGAGTTCGGTAAATATTTTCATAAATAAGCTGATAAAACACACAGGTGGTAAATCAAGGTGAATTACAAAGATGAGGAGCAAGAGAATGATTGTAATGTAGTGTCCACAACCAAATAAACATTGTGGAATCTGAAAAGACAGCATGATGCTGTACTTATTATGTGGACATGATAAAAGAAAGGAACGAGGTGGGTAGATAACTAAATGTCAAAGTAGCAAAGTATTTTTAAACTACAAATCAGATCTCTTAGATGTTTCGTTCATTTTAGTTCTATTATCTGTACAATAGGCCATAATTGATATTTTGCCCAATAGGTCTGGGACATTCCCAAGTTCAAGGAGCTTTCTGTTTTGATTGGGTTATTTTGCCTAAAAACCTTTAGGCCTACCCATAGAAAAATAAAAAAACAACTCTGCATCTCTGCGAAGCCTGGCAAGACTGGCCAAAAGGATGTTTAGCATCCCCAGTGGCTCTGCAAGTGTGGAGAGGATATTCTCTGCTGCTGGTCGGCTCTCCAGGCACCATCACCTGAGCCTGAAGCCACAGACTGGCCAAACTCGTGTTTCTAAGGCACAAATAAGTCCTTTTTTGTTTAAATTGTATTTAATTATGAGTAAGTCACAGCCTATATGGGCAATGTATAGACTATATAATAATTTAATACAACAAAATGTTTTTTTTTTTAAATGCTGAGCTCTTTATGTCCCTACCCGCCTATTGTGTCACACTCACAAATGCTTTATAATGTATATCTTTGTAGACTATAGCATTGAAATGATTTAAATAATATAGCCTAATTAATTTTCGTTGCTTTTTAGGCTACCTGTCTGGCTCTTATGCTGTAATATGCTGTTTAATATGACATGTAGCCTATTTGAAATGATGTTCGCTTCTTAGATTTACCTTTTCATGTTTATTCAAATACTTTTCATTCAAATCCATATGGTTTGGTTTCAATACTTAAAAAACAATTGGTAGGTTCAGGTATTCACAAAAATAGATGGGTGCTGGTTAAATTGTGATTTTAATTAATGGAGCGAAGTTGGAGTGGGAGTTGTTTTTCCTGTGAACTCAAAGCGTTTTTTAGCAGAGTGGTAGGAAATGACATGGAGCACCAGAGCAGTGCACGGGATTTCAAATCAAGTCAAATTTTATAATTCACAGTCGCCGAATACAACAGGTGTAGACCTTACAGTGAATAGCTTACTTACGAGCCCCTAACCGACAATGCAGTTTCAAAAAATAAGGATAAGAATAAGAGATAAAAGTAACAAGTAATTAAAGCAGTAAAAAAATAACATGTACAGGGACGGCGGGGGGGTACAGAGTCAATGTGCTGCGGCACCGGTTATTTGAGGTAGTATGTACATGTAGGTAGAGTTAATTAAAGTGACTATGCATAGACAACAGAATGCTAGTGGTGTGGAGAGGGGGGGCAATGTGAATTGTCTGGGTAGCCATTTGACTAGATGTTCAGGAGTCTTATGGCTTGGGGGTAGAAGCTGTCTTGGACCGAGACTTGGTGCTCCGATACCGCTTGCCATGTGGTAGCAGAGAGAACAGTCTATGACTAGGGTGGCTAGAGTCTTCGACAATTTTCAGGGCCTTCCTCTGACACCGCCTGGTATAGAGGTCCTGGATGGCAGGAAGCTTGGCCCCAGTGATGTACTGGGTCATTCGCACTACCCTCTGTAGTGCCTTGCGGTCGGAGGTTGAGCACTTGCCATACCAGGAAGTGATGCAACCAGTCAGGATGCTCTCGATGGTGCAGCTGTAGAACCTTTTGAGGATCTGAGGACCCATGCCACATCTTTTCAGTCTCCTGAGGGGGAATAGGTTTTGTCGTGCCCGCTTCACGACTGTCATGGTGTGCTTGGACTATTTAGTTTGTTGGTGATGTGGACACCAAGGAACTTGAAGCTCTCAACCTGCTCCACTGCAATGAGAATGGGGGCATGCTCGGTCCTCTTTTTCCTGTAGTCCACAATCATCTCCTTTGTCTTGATCATGTTGAGGGAGAGGTTGTTGTCCTGGCACCACATGCCCAGGTGTCTGACCTCCTCCCTATAGGCTGTCTCGTTGTTGTCGGTGATCAGGCCTACCATTGTTGTGTCATCAGCAAATTTAATGATATTGTTGGAGTCGTGCCTTGCCATGTAGTCATGAATGTACAGGGAGTACATGAGGGCTGAGCACGACCCCTGAGGGTCCCCTGTGTTGAGGATCAGTGTCGCGGATGTGTTGTTACCTACCCTTACCACCTGAGGGTGGCCTGTCAGGAAGTCCAGGATCCAGTGCAGAGGGAGGTGTTTAGTCCCAGGGTACTTAGCTTATTGATGAGCTTGTAGGGGACCATGGTGTTGAACTCTGAGCTGTAGTCAATGAATAGTATTCTCACATAGGTGTTCCTTTTGTCCAGGTGGGAAAGGGCAGTGTGGAGTGCAATAGAGACTGCATCAGCTGTGGATCTGTTGGGGCTGTATGCAAATTGGAGTCAGTAGTCATTTAGGCAGGTTACCTTAGTTTTCTTGGGCACAGGCACTATGGTGGTCTGCTTAAAACATGTTGGTATTACAGACTCAGACAGGGAGAGGTTGAAAATGTCAGTGAAGACACTTGCTAGTTGGTCAGCGCGTGCTCAGAGTACACGTCCTGGTAATCGGTCTGTCTGTAGACCTTGTGAATGTTGATATGTTTAAAGGTCTTACTCACATCGGCTGCAGAGAGCGTGATCACACAGTCTTCCGGTACAGCTGGTGCTCTCATGAATGTTTCAGTGTTATTTGCCTTGAAGCGAGCATAGAAGTAGTTTAACTCGCCCGGTAGGCTCGTGTCACTGGGCAACTCTTGGCTGTGCTTCCCTTTGTAGTCTGTAATGGTTTGCAGGACCTGTCACATCTGACGAGCGTCAGAGCCGGTGTAGTACGACTCGATCTTAGTCCTGTATTGATGCTTTGCCTATTTGATGGTTCGTCGGAGGGCATTGCGGGATTTCTTATAAGCTTCTGGGTTAGAGTCCTGCTCCTTGAAAGCGGCAGCTCTAGCCTTTAGCTCAGTGCAGATGCTGCCTATAATCCATGGTTTCTGGTTGGGGTATGTACGTACGGTCACTGTGGGGACGACGTCATCATTGCACTTATTGATGAAGCCAATGACAGATGTGGTGTACTCCCCGATGCCATTGGAGGAATCCCACACGTATTCCAGTCTGTGCTAGCAAAACAGTCCTGTAGCTTAGCATCTGCTTCATCTGACCACTTTTTTATTGACCAACCACTGAACTCCACTTACATGCTCTGCCCCACGTGTTTGTCGGACGGCATGTGCAGGTCAATTCCAACAACAAGACGACAGTGGCATACAGTACATCAACAGGCAGGAGGGACTCAGTCCCTCCCCCTCCTCACCTTGGCTCGCTCCTTGTTGCTGTTGAGCAGTGCGCATTTGCTCTCACTTCAGGCGATGCATGTTCCCATTTGCCTCAACTCAAGTGCAGATCTGCTATCCAGGGGATGGGGCGCTCTTCCTCAGGAGTGGAGACTACACCCCTAGGTGGTTGCCCAGATATGGGAGAGGTTCAGCAGTGCCCCATTGGGAACGGATGTTCTGGTGCACCAGTGGCCTCAGACCTTCCTTAACGTGTTTCTGGAAGTGGTTCTGATTCAGCCCATGTTGGAGAGAGTGCGGCGGGAGGACTTATCATTCATTCTTGTGGCTCCCCGTTGGCCCAAGATTCTTTGGTTCACAGCGATCATTTTCCTTTTGAGGTGGGGACCCGTGGCAACTCCCAATTTAAGTTATGATAACAAATTAACTTTTTACCCAGCATGCACGAAGGCAGGTTTTTATTTATTTTATTGTTTTTAATATGTTTTTGCATGTACATTGAGTGATTGATTGAATCTTATGCTACACAAAGATAAATCATATACATTTGTCTAAACTAATCCAATAATTTCATCATTATGAATGCAGAAATTCCAGTGGGAAAATTCCTGGAAATCCTCCAAGATTATAATTTTTTTTAACTGGGAATTTAGGAAAAGGCACTGGAATTTTTTAACCCTACTTGCAGGCCTGGGCCCTGTAAACCAGGAGTTTCAGGCCACTGTATTAGGGTAAAGCGAGGCCTCAAAATAAGGCACTATATAAACACTATATAAACAAAAGTATGTGGACACCCCTTTAAATTAGTGGATTCGACAATTTCAGCTACACCCGTTGCTGACAGGTGTATAGAATAGAGCACACAGCCACGCCATCTCCAAAAACAAACATTGGCACTAGAATGGCCTTACTCATGAGCTCAGTGACTTTCAAATGGGGCACCATCATAGGACAAGTCAGTTCGTCAATTTCTGCCCTGCTACAGCTGCCCCGGTCAACTGTAAGTGTTGTTATTGTGAATTGGAAACATCTTGGAGCAACAACGGCTTAGCCACGAAGTGGTAGGCCACACAAGCTCACAGAATGGGACCGCCAAGTGCTGAAGAGCATAGAGCGTAAAAACCGTCTGTCTTTGGTTGCAACACTCTCTAAAGTGTTCCAAACTGCCTCTGGAAGAAACGTCTGCACAAGAACTGTTCGTCGGGAGGTTCATGAACTGGGTTTCCATGGCCGAGCAGCCGCACACAAGCCTAAGATGCCAAGCGTCAGCTGGTTGTGTATTAATCTCGCCTCCATTGGACTCAGAAGCGATGGAAATGCGTTCTCTGAAGTGATGAATCACCCTTCGCCATCTGGCAGTCCGACGGACGAATCTGGATTTGGTGGATACCAGGGGAACACTACCTGCCCCAATGCATAGTGCCAACTGTAAAGTTTGGTATTGGAGGATTAATGGTCTAGGGCTGTTTATCATGGTTCACCAGACAATGACATTCCAGACGATTCTGTGCTTCCAACTTTGTGGCAACAGCTTGTAGAAGGCCCTTTCCTTTTTCAGCATGACAATGCCCCCGTGCACAAAATGAAGTCCATGTGGTTTGTTGTTTTGTCTGTTTTCAATTTGGTAATTTTTAATCAGTCTGGATCATCGTCATCCAAGAACTGGAATTGTGAGGTGACCAGGGGTTTGAAGAGGGTGGAGGTGACTAGGAAAGGATTTGTTGGCAGAGGTGAAGGGGCCAACAGGGGTGGGGGCCATTTCTGGGACTTGGTTGGTGGGTATGGCGGTGTCTGTGGAAATGTCTGGGACTGGCTCTTCGTTGCTGTTGTCTGGTGGAGAGGGCAGGGGGATGGTGGGTTTGGGATTTGTGTTATTGTGTTAGTGGGTTTGGGGGCGTTAGCCCTTGCCCTGCCGGTGTAAAGAACTGAAGAAGTGGCCCTCTTCCCTGCATAGGTTGCAGGGGCTTATGGAGAGGTAAAGTCTGTCTTGCAGATGATGGCTGTGCAGGCACTGCGGCCAGTTGGCCGCAGTTCCTGCACAGTTTGGGAATGCCATAGTAGTGGACGGAGCCTCTGTTTCCCAGCGTGATGATGCTGGGGGGTGTTGGACTCCGCCCAGCCATTTTCGTGCTTCAGTCCTGACATTGTCTTCGTCCAGGACCCTCCTAGCCGCTGACTTGAGGGTGGCGAACCTGCTTAACCAAACTTGCACAGTTGAAGTCGGAAGTTTACGTACACATTAGCCAAATTCATTTAAACTCAGTTTTTCGCAATTCCTGACATTTAACCCTAGTAAAAATGTCCTGTTTAGGTCGGTTAGGATCACCACTTTATTTTAAGAATGTGAAATGTCAGAATAATAGTAGAGAATGATTTATTTCAGCTTTTGTTTCTTTCATCACATTCCCAGTTGGTCAGAAGTTTACATACACTCAATTAGTATTTGGTAGCATTTCCTTTAACTTGGGTCAAACGTTTTGGGTAGCCTTCCACAAGCTTCCCACAATAAGTTGGGTGAATTTTGGCCCATTCCTCCTGACAGAGCTACTGTAACTGTCAGGTTTGTAGGCCTCCTTGCTCGCACACACTTTTTCAGTTCTGCCCACAAATTTTCTATGGGATTGAGGTCAGGGCTTTGTGATGGCCACTCCAATACCTTGACTTTGTTGTTCTTAAGCCATTTTGCCACAACTTTGGAAGTATGCTTGGGGTCATTGTCCATTTGCAAGACCCATTTGCGACCAAGCTTTAACTTCCTGACTGATGTCTTGAGATGTTGCTTCAATATATCCACATAATTTTCCATCCACATAATGCCATCTATTTTGAAGTGGACAGTCCCTGCTGCAGCAAAGTACCCCCACAACATGATGATGCCACCCCCGTGCTTCACGGTTGGGATGATGTTCTTCGGCTTGCAAGCCTCCCCTTTTTCCTCCAAACATAACGATGGTCATTATGGCCAAACAGTTCTATTTTTGTTTCATCAGACCAGAGGACATTTCTCCAAAAAGTACAATCTTTGTCCCCATGTGCAGTTGCAATTATTGTCTGGCTTTTTTTTATGGCGGTTTTGGAGCAGGGGCTTCTTCCTTGCTGAGCGGCCTTTCAGGTTATGTCGATATAGGACTCGTCTTACTGTGGATATAGATACTTTTGTTCCTGTTTCCTCCAGC
Organism: Salmo salar; assembly: GCF_965601325.2. Lineage (NCBI taxonomy): Eukaryota > Metazoa > Chordata > Actinopteri > Salmoniformes > Salmonidae > Salmo > Salmo salar. The sequence goes on along the minus strand of NC_138309.1, from coordinate 21,853,981 downwards.
ATCTTCACAAGGTCCTTTGCTTTTGTTCCAGGATGGATTTGCACTTTTCGGACCAAAGCACGATCATCTCTAGGAGACAGAGCGCTTCTCCTTCCTGAGCGGTATGTCGGCTGCGTGGTCCCATGGTGTTTATACTTGCGTGCTATTATTTGTACAGATGAACGTGGTAACTTCAGGCTTTTGGAAATTGCTCCGAAGGATGAACCAGACTTGTGGAGGTCTACAATTTTTTGTCTGAGGTCTTGGCTGATTTCTTTTGATTTTCCCATGATGTCAAGCAAAGAGGCACTGAGTTTGAAGGTAGGCCTTGAAATGCATCCACTGGTACACCTCCAATTGACTCAAATGATGTCAATTAGCCTATCAGAAGCTTCTAAAGCCATGACATCATTTTCTGAACTTTTCCAAGCTGTATAAAGGCACAGTCAATTTGTGTATGTACAATTCTGACCCACTGGATTTGTGATACTGTGAAATAATCTGTCTGTAAACAATTGTTGGAAAAATTACTTGTGTCATGCACACAGTAGATGTCCCAACCGACTTGCCAAAACTATAGATTGATAACAAGAAATTTGTGGAGTGGTTGAAAAACGAGTTTTAATGACTCCAACCTAAGTGTATGTAAACTTCTCACTTCAACTGTTTGTCATAGTCCTGGATCCATTCATTGTGAAACTGTACTGTAACTACTTTGGATTTGTGTCAGAAAGTGGGTATGCTTGGAATCTGTTAAACGATGCTGAATCTTTGCACTTTCAGAATTTTGACCAAAACTGTATATTGAAACTGGCTTCAAATGATTCCTGTGGCACTGGGGGTTTCACCAGGCAGTTCACATCACACTGTACAAAGCCCATACCTATCTGGAGAACTGTCTGGAGAACTAAAGTCAGTGTGGAAGAGGTGAAAAAAGTATTGTTGTTTATCAACAATGGCAAGCTACCGGGGTCTAACAATCGGGATGAAAAATTACTGAGGATAATACCAGACGATGTTGCCATTCCTATTTGCCACATCTTTAATTTAAGCCGACTAGAAAGTGTGTGCCCTCAGGCCTGGAGAGAAGATAAAGTCATTCCTCTACCCAAGAATATTAAAGCCCCCTTAACTGGCTCAAGTAGCAGACCAATTAGCCTGTTACCAACCCTTAGGAAACTTCTGGAAAAAATGGTGTTTGACCAAACAAATTGACAACAGACTTTCAGCACGCTTATAGGGAAGGATATTCAACAAGCACTTAAACAAATGACTGATTGGCAGAGAGAAATTGATGATACAATTATTGTGGGGGATTTTAGACTTCAGTGCAGCTTTTGTCATTATCAATCGTAGTTGCAGCTGGAAAAACTTATGTGGTATGACTTTACACCCCTTGTTATAAGGTGGATAAAGAGTTAATTGTCTAACAGAACACAGAGGGTGTTCTTTAATGGAAGCCTCTCAAACATAGTCCAGGTAGAATCAGGAATTCTCCAGGGTAGCTGTTGAGGTCCCTTGCTTTTAAAAAATTTGCCACTGACTTTGAGGAAAGCCAGAGTGTTTATGTATGTGGATGACTCAACACTATACACGTCAGCTATGACAGCGACTGAAATGACTGCAACACTTAACAAAGAGCTGCAGTTAGTTTCAGAGTGGGTTGCAAGGAATAAGTTAGCTCTAAATATTTCTAAAACTAAAAGCATGGTATTTGGGACATAACATTCACTCAACCCTAAAGCTCAACTAAATCTTGTAATAAATCATGTGGAAATTGAGTAAGTTGAGATGACTAAACTGCTTGGAGTAACCCTAGATTGTAAACTGTCATGGTCAAAACATATTGATACAGGAGTAGCTAAGATTGGGAGAAGTCTGTCCATAATAAAGCAATGCTCTGCCTTCTTAACAATACTATCAACAGGGCAGGTCCTACAGGCCCTAGTTTTGTTACACCTTGACTACTGTTCAGTCGTGTGGTCAGGTACAACATAAAAGGACTTAGGAAAATTGCAATTGGTTCAGAACAGGGCAGCACGGCTTGCCCTTGGATGGACAAAGAGAGCTAATATTAATAATATGCTTGTCAATCTCTCCTGGCTCAAAGTAGCGGAGAGATTGACTTCATCACTACTGATATTTATGAGAGGTATTGACATTATGAATAAATCAAGCTGTATGTCTAAACTATTGTCACACAGCTCGGACACCCACGCATACCCCACAAGACATGCCACAAGGGGTTTCTTCACAGTCCCCAAGTCCAGAACAGACAATGGGAGGTGCACAGTACTACATAGAGCCATGACTACATGGAACTGTATTCCACAACAAGTAACTGATGCAAGCAGTAAAATTAGATTTTAAGAACAGATAAAAAAAACACCTTATGCAACAGCGGAGACTGTGAAGCAACACAAACATAGACACATACATATACACACACACACACACACAATAACATACGCACTATTCACACACATACACATGGATTTAGTCCTGTTGATATGTGGTAGTGATGGAGTAGTGGCCTGAGGGCACACAGTGTGTTGTGAAATCTGTGAATGTTTTGTAATGTTTGAAAATTGTATAAACTGCCTTAATTTTGCTGGACCTCAGGAAGAGTAGCTGCTGCCTTGTCACCAGCTAATGGGGATCCATAATAAAAACAAATACAAATTACTGAAAACTTTTGAGGAAACCTGTTGCGCTTAATATATCTGAGTACAGTTACTTAATGTGATTTTGTAGTCATTACTCAAACTGATAGGGTCACTGTGACCCTGTAAGGGGTCCAGATGTGAGTTTTATCAGCTTGAAAATGTTGAATAACTCCCCCACTAAACTACACCTACAATATAATGTCCCAGTGTGCCTTGTGTGCCTAGAGTGAACTGTAGCTCTACCACCAATGACTATGTGTTAGTGACAGAGACATAATTGATGAATTAGTTCATTTTCAATTCTTCACCAAGTGAGTTCTTAGTTTCATGTTAACATTATAATTAAACTCTTTGTGACAATATATCTGATGTCATGCTTTACTTACTGTTTGAATTTTTTATTTATAATTTTATTAATAATGAATACAATTTTAATGAGATGAAACTGTAATTCTGGAAAATTCAATAATAAAAAAAAATTATAAAAAAACATTGACCTTTAACTCTAATACAGTGGCCTGTGAGTAGGGCTGTAATATTCCCAGATAAATGTGTTTAAAAAAACCTGGTAGAATGATTTGGAGGAATCTTCCAACTTGGACTTGTGGAAAACCTGGGAAATTTACCAAAATGTTGCATACGTAACTACAAGCCACTTTATGTTGGTTTGTAAAAAAATATATGTTACTTAACTTTGCGTAGCATAAGATTAACCAATCACTCAATGTGCATGCACTTTTTTTTTTTTTTTTTTTTTTTAACAATTCCTCAATCTACCTGGGGAAAAAAGTTAATTTGTTATCTGTCACAAAATGTAATTGATGTGACTTCTCATTTAGTTTGGAGTCAATACCACAAACATTTTAAGTAATATTGACTGAGTTCAAATTACTAGAAGTATTTGAGTTAGCTAAAGTCAATGTCCGTGCTCCTGCAGAAATCTAATCCCAATAAAAATTAAATAAAATCCCAATAAAAATCTGTCAGTCTAAGCTAGATATATGAAAGGTGACAGAGCTAGAACTATGTTTGTCAGACCATGAGACATCCGAAAATCGGTCTTCTCACAAAATCATCTGTAGCATTGCTCTAGGATGCCCATAGGCCTCACAATACTCGTCTGAAGGTCCCCCGGTACCAGTTGAAAAAATGTATGGGAGTATATATGGAGACTGGTTAGTGCCAAAAATAAGGGGTTAAATACACATAAGAAAGATCAAGATTTTATTTTTTATCTCTCAGATATAGAACAGACACTCAGAACAAACTTCATTTTGATCTGTTGTTCCAAGTAGTGAGTCTGTTATTCAATGCATTTGTATGGGCTAATAGCAGTAAGGTCCAAATTATTTTTTGATCTAATAATATTTTGGGGGATTCTTCAAGGGGTCTTAAAATTCAAAATCAAATAGCTAAATAATCATTGGTATGACCTTCTTAAAACAATTCCATATAGCTTAGTAGAACCCCTCCCCCAGCTTAGGCAGGTCTTAGGCTCTTATGGGTTAAAAATGCCTTGGGGTTTACAGCGTATGAGCCGTCCTCTTACCAGCCCCCACGGCTTCAGTCGCATGAGCTTGTAAACTCGTTAGTATCAGTCCTCCAGGGGATTGGGTATACAGTCTTTTGTGACTTAAATACCTTGCAGAAACTCTCCCTTTGGCTCTGCAGGATTGGAAGGCTGAAAATTCTTTGTTACAGAGAGACTTCGCCGCCAAAATGTTCATCAAACAATAGACACTGGGACAATATATTTCAACATCCGAATGTTGGGAATGATGAGAGATGGAATATAGAAAATTAATATCATTAAAATTATCAAAAAGATGTTATAACAAACATTGTAACTTTAAGAGCTTTCACACTGTATATATGAAACTATTTTTGAAAAGATAGAAATGTGATTTTAGCCTAATAAATGAGAATTGTGTTTCATGCAAACATGTGCCCAGTCAGTAGCCATGCCCAAGTGAGCTCAGAGTTTGTGTCAACATGACAGAATGCCCTCAAAGACCAGAGTGTATGAAAGGACTTGCTAATGAAATTTACATTAGACCAAAACATGCCAGGTTGCTGCCGGCGTGTAAAGTGGTCCTAGCTGTACCCTGAATAATCAACCATTGAGACCAGAGAACGTAAGGCCATGGCCCACATGTTGAAATGGTTAAAAAGACTAAACCAAACATTCAGACTGCAGCTGTGCATGTAAAGTAGTCTCGGACATTTGACCAAAGACGATAGGGAAGAACAGGTCCTTTCACCACGTGGTACGCCTGAAGTATATATTCTAACGAACACTCCCAGACAGAAGAAGCCTACAACAAAGAAGGACATTGTGACTTCTGGTGGACAACAAGAGACTTACATCGAACTACTTCCCATAGATGGATTGAGTGGTTTCAAATCAAATCATATTGCTAACATACACATGGTTAGCAGATGTTAATGCGAGTGTAGCGAAATGCTTGTGCTTTTAGTTCCGACAGTGCATTAATATCTAACAAGTAATCTAACAAATTCACAATGACAACATTATACACACAAATGTAAAGAGATGAATAAGAATATGTACGTATAAATATATGGATAAGCGATGGCTGTGCGGCATAGGCAAGATGCAGTAGATGGTGTAGAATACATGTGAGATGAGTAAAGTAGGATATGTAGACATTATTAAAGTGCCATTATTAAATCCATTTATTAAAGTGGCCAGAGATTTGAGTCTGTGTTGGCAGCAGCCACGCTATGTTAGTGATGGCTGTTTAACAGTCTGATGGCCTTGAGATAGAAGCTGTTCCGTCTCTCGGTCCCAGCTTTAATGCACCTGTACTGACCTTGCCTTCTGGATGATAGCAGGGTGAACAGGCAGTGGCTCGGGTGGTTGTTGTCCATGATGATCTTTTTGGCCTTTCTGTGCTTCGGGTGCTGTAGGTGTCCTGGAGGGCAGGTAGTTTTCCCCCGGTGATGCGTTGTGCAGACCCCACTACCCTCTGGAGAGCCTTGCGGTTGTGGGCGGAGCAGTTGCCATACCAGGCAGTGATACAGCCCGACAGGATGCTCTCGATAGTGCATCTGTAAAAGTTTGAGTGTTTTAGGTGACAAGCTGAATTTCTTCAGCCTCCTGAAGATGAAGAGGCACTGTTGCACCTTCTTCACCACGTTGTCTGTGGGTGGACCATTTCAGTTTGTCCGTGATGTGTACGCTGAGGAACTTAACTTTCCACCTTCTCCACTACTGTCCTGTGGATGGGGGATGCTCCCTCTGCTGTTTCCTGAAGTCCCTGATCATCTCCTTTGTTTTGTTGACATTGAGTGAGAGGTTATTTTCCTGACACCACACTCCGAGGGCCCTAACCTCCTCCCTGTAGGCTGTCTCGTCGTTGTTGGTAATCAAGCCTACCACTGTAGTGTCGTATGTAAACTTGATGATTGAGTTGGAGGCGTGCATGGCCATGCAATCATGGGTGAACAGGGAGTACAGGAGTGGGCTGAGAATGCACCCTTGTGGGGCCCCAGTGTTGAGGATCAGCGGGGTGATGTTGTTTCCTATCCTCACCACCTGGGGGCGGCCTGTCAAAGTCCAGTACCCAGTTGCACAGGGCGGGGTTGAGACCCAGGTTCTCGAGCTTAATGACAAGTTTGGAGAGTACTATGGCTGAGCTATTGTCCATGAACAGCATTCTTACATAGGTATTCCTCTTGTCCAGATGGGATTGTGCAGTGTGATGGCGATTCCATCTTCTGTGGACCAATTGAGGTGGAAAGCAAATTGAAGGAGGTCTAGGGTGTCAGGTAAGGTGGAGGTGATTTGGTCCTTGACTTCTCTCAAAGTACTTCATGATGAAAGAAATGAGTGCTATGGGGCGATAGTCCGCAGTCCTTGATAGCGGTCTGCGTCGTTGGCACTGTATTATCCTCAAAGCGGGCAAAGGTGTTTAGTTTGTCAGGAAGCAAGACGTCGGTGTCCGTGACGTGGCTGGTTTTCCTTTTGTAGTCCGTGATTGTCTGTAGATCCTGCCACATACGTCTTGTGTCTGAGCCATTGAATTGCAACTCCACTTTGTCCCAAAAATGACATTTTGCTTGTTTGATTGCTTAGCGGAGGGAAGAACTACAATGTTTGCATTCTGCCATATTCCCAGTTACCTTTCCATGGTTAAATGCTGTGGTTCGCGCTTTCAGTTTTGCGCGAATGCCATAGTTTCTGGTTAGGGTTGGTTTGAATAGTCACAGTGGGTACAACATCTCTTATACACTACCTTATAAAGCGTATATGTCAATATGATTCTCTGAGGCTACCCGGAACATATCCCAGTCCGCGTGATCAAAACAATCTTTAAGCGTTGGTCCTGATTGGTCAGCCAGCTTTAAATAGTCCTTAGCATGGGTACTTCCTGTTTGAGTTTCTACCTATAGGAAGGGAGGAGCAAAATGGAGTCGGTCAGATTTGCCGAAAGGAGGGCGAGGGTGGGCCTTGTATGCATCAGAGAAGTTAGAGTAACAGTGGTCCAGTGTTTTTCCAGCACAAGTGCTACAGCAGATATGGTGATAGAATTTAGGTGGTCTTGTTCTCAAATTTGCTTTGTTAAAATCAACAGCTACAATACATGCAGCCTCAGGATATATGGTTTCCAGTTTGCATAAAGTCCAGTGACTATACCATGCGGTGTCAGAGGAAGCCCCTAAATTGTCAAAGACTCCAGCCACCCTAGTCATATACTATTCTCTCAGCTACCGCTGTACAGCAAGCGGTACAGGAGCGCCAAGTCTAGGTCCAAGAGGCTTCTAAACAGCTTCTACCCCCAAGCCAAAAGACTACTGAACATCTAATCAAATGGCCATTCAGACTATTTGCATTGCCCCCCCCCCCCCCTCTTTTTCACCGTTGCTACTCTGTTGTCATCTATGCACTTTAATAACTCTATCTACATGCACTTATTACCTCAACTAACCGGTGCCCCCGCACATTGACTGTACTGGTACCCCCTGTATATAATCTCGCTATTGTTATTTTACTGCTGCTCTTTAATTACTTGTTATTTTTATTTATTGTTCTTATTCATATTTTTTGAAACTGCACTGTTGGTTAGGGGCTATTAAGTAAGCATTTCTCCTTAAGGTCTACACCTGTTGTATTCGGTGCATGTGACTAATACAATTTGATTCGATTTTTTGGTTTGAGTTCCTTGAGGGTCGCCGTAGTATTGGATTGAGGGGGGATATACACGCATGTGAGAATAACCAAAGATAATTCTCTTGGGAGATAATACAGCTTCTACCCCCAAGCCATAAGACTGCTGAACAATTAATCAAATGGCCACCGTACTATTACATTGACCCACCCCCCCATTTGTTTTGTACACTGCTGCTACTCGCCGTTTATTATCTATGCATATCACCTCACCCCTACCTACATGTACAAATTACCTCTAACCTGTACCCCCGCACACTGACTCGGTACCAGTACCTCCTGTATATAGCCTCGTTATTGTTATGTTATTGTGGTACTTTTTATAATTTTTTACTTTCTATATTTGGTCAATATTTTCTTAACTCCTCTTGAACTGCACTGGTTAAAGACGTGTAAGTAAGCATTTCACGGTAAGGTCTGCACTTGATGTATTCGGCGCATTTGACAAAGTTTGATTTGAATACGGTGTGCATTTGATTGTGAGGAATTCTAGGTCAGGTGAACAAAAGGACTTGAGTTCCTGTATGTTGTTATAATTACACCATGAGTCGTTAATCATGAAACATTCTTCCCAGAGGTGTTTATTCTTGTCAGCGCGATGCACTGAGGTATCCAGGTGGCTGTACCTACTCCGACAGCATAACCCGAGAGAGCCATGTTTCCGTGAAGAAGAGTATGTTACAATCCCTGATGTCTCTCTGGAAAGCAACACTTTCCCAGATTTCGTCGACCTTGTTATCTAGGGATTGGACATTAATTAACAAGTCAAATACTCGGAAGCAGTGGGGGGGTGCGCACCTCCGAAGTCTGACCAGAAGACCGCTCCGTCTTCCTCTATCATACTATTTCAAGACCCGGTCCTCCAGAAAGTGAAGAGCAAAACTTATGCAGTCCTACTTCGCTATATATTTTTAAAAAAGCCACGTTAGAAAGGATTACCTACACATACTGACCAGCTCATGTTATAGACAGAAGCACGCTACATGGCAGACCAATCCAAACTCATCAATTGGTTATGTCCAGCTCACTCATTATCTCAGCCAATCATGGCTAGCGGGAAGGTTGCTCACTTTTTCTGTTGCTAAACCAACTAGGCTCATAATTTAACAATTGTATTTGTATTTACAGACAGCCCACAACTTTGTTATTAAGGCACATGAAAGTTCATAAGTTCCAGAAGGCATTTCTGCCAAAAAACACATATTGATTTAAAAAAAAGTTTACATTCAAAAGGCTCTCCTGTGAAGTAGTGACGTGTGACATATGCCTAGATTCCTGAAATGAGTCACATATATATACTTCCATTAATTTCTTCAACTGGGACCTTCAAACAAGTCTTGTGTGGCCCGTGGGCGTCCTAGAGAAAAAACGACATGTACGTGTTCGCGAGAGACACCTTTCCACAAAGGGGTCATATTAGTTTGTAGGCCAAACCGTTGGAACACTACCGAAGATTTTGTGAGAAGACCGTTTTTCAAATATGTCTTATTGTCTGACAAACATTGCTCTTGAGCTGTCACCTTTCACAGCATATGCGGAAGTACGACATCGGCGAATGCGGTAGATTGAGATGAATCCAATGCACAAAAGAACATGTTAAACGGACAGATTTTTAAGGGGTATAAAACAAAAATGATAATTAGATTTCCCCGGTGGCACAGATATCAACTTTAGGGGGTTAAAATATATACAGTACCAGTCAAAAGTTTGGACACACCTACTTTATTTTCTCTATTTTCTACATTGAGGAATAGTGAAGAAATCACAACTATGAAATAACACATATGGAATCATGTAGTTACCAAAATAGTGTTAAATATATCAAAATATATTTTAGACTTTAGATTCTTCAAAGTAGCATCGCTTTGCCTTGATGACAGCTTTGCACACTCTTGGCATTCTCTCAACCAGCTTCACCTGGAATGTTTTTCCAACAGTGTTGAAGGAGTTCCCACATATGCTGAGCATTTGTTGGATGCTTTTCCTTCACTCTGTGGTCCAACTCATCCCAAACCATCTCAATTGGGTTGAGGTCAGGTGGTTGTGGAGGCCAGGTCATCTGATGCAGCCCTCCATCAACCTCCTTCTTGGTCGAATACCTCTTACACAGCCTAGAGGTGTGTTGGATTTATTTATTTAACCTTTATTTAACCAGGAAGGGCTCATTGAGATTTAAAATCTCTTTTTCAAGAGCGTCCTGGCCAAGATAGGCAGCGCCAAGTCATTACAAAAATTATAGACAAACAACATGAAAAACTACAAGTAATCTAGTAAAAACCATAGAATTCAGAAGAGTATAACAAAATCAGCAAAAAGAGCAAATTAAAAACATTGACATGTCAGGGAATCAGTCTCAAGATCATTCATCAGTGATTTTAAAAATACCAATCGGGACAAGTTCTTCCAGTTTAAAAGTATTTTGTAAGGCGTTCCAAGACGATGGCGCAGAGTACATAAAAGCCCTTTTACCAAATTCAGTTCGGATATTTGGAACAGTTAGCAGGATAAAGTCCCGCGAACGAAGAGAGTACCCACCACATTTCTGAACAATAAAAATGCCCAAATAAAAAGGTAGTAATCCCAAAATGGCTTTGTAAATAAAAGTATACCAGTGACTGAGCCTACGAGTGACTAGAGAAGGCCAGCCAACCCTGGTATACAAAGTGCAGTGGTGCGTAAGGGTTTTGCAGTTTAAAATAAATCTGATCATTGTCCAGTAGAAATACGAATGATAGTCCCACTAAGCGCAAACCAGATGGGATGGCATATCGCTGCAGAATGCTGTGGTAGCCATGCTGGTTAACCTCTTACATCTAGACGTTCCGCTGGTGGAACACCTGCTCCAATATCCAATGATAGGCGTGGCGCGAATTAGAAATTCCTCAAAAATACAAAAACTTCAATTTTTCAAACATATGACTATTTCACAGCATTTTAAAGACAAGACTCTCCTTTATCTAACCACACTGTCCGATTTCAAAAAGGCTTTACAGCGAAAGCAAAACATTAGATTATGTCAGCAGAGTACCAAGCCAGAAATAATCAGACACCCATTTTTCAAGCTAGCATATAATGTCACAAAAACCCAGAAGACAGCTAAATGCAGCACTAACCTTTGATGATCTTAATCAGATGACACACCTAGGACATTATGTTATACAATACATGCATGTTTTGTTCAATCAAGTTCATATTTATATCAAAAAACAGCTTTTTACATTAGCATGTGACATTCAGAGGAATTTGCTAACAATTTACTAAATTACTCACGATAAACGTTCACAAAAAACATAACAATTATTTTAAGAATTATAGATACAGAACTCCTCTATGCACTCGATATGTCCGATTTTAAAATAGCTTTTTGGTGAAAGCACATTTTGCAATATTCTAAGTACATAGCCCAGGCATCACGGGCTAGCTATTTAGACACCCGGAAAGTTTAGCACTCACCAATATCAGGTTTACTATTATAAAAGTTTGATTACCTTTTGTTGTCTTCGTCAGAATGCACTCCCAGGACTGCTACTTCAATAACAAATGTTGGTTTGGTCCAAAATAATCCATCGTTATATCCGAATAGCGGCGTTTTGTTCGTGCGTCCCAGACACTATCCGAAATGGTAAATCAGGGTCACGCGCATGG